>NC_035449.2:152019776-152619776 GCF_002127325.2 Helianthus annuus | reverse complement strand
AATTTTGTTTTTAAGTGGTGTCAGAAAATATTTCTCAGAAAATCCAAAAAGATTTTAGTGTGTTTTAGCATAAAATTTAAAAAAAAAAATCAAAAAGATTTTCGACAACTGATATTGAAAAACTGATTTTCAAAATTCCAAATGCTAAACATGATGAGCAAAATTTGAGGGGGAGTGTTTGTGTAAATCTAATTGTATTTGTTAAATCTAACCTTCTTCAACTGGTTCATCATAAATAGTTGAGAGAAAATTATTAGTGCATAGTGATTTGAAATGCTAGTGAAAGAAATTTATTTCTAGGTTGAGATTGTGCAGGTAGCCAAGTTTCGATCCTAGAAATCAATTCTGAAGATTTCTGTTTAGAGTCAGATTCTGTTTCTGAAGATCACGTCTATTGTTGATGCTGATGAACTTAAGGAATCAAGAGATCTGATCAAGAGAATTAGAGTGATTTAAAGCCAGACAAAGATCCTGAAGATGTTACTGAAGAACAACTGAATGCCAGTAAGTCGAGAGGGGGAGTCTGAAGATTGAAAAAGAGAAAGCCCAGAGACTGATCTAGACTAAAGATGTGAAGACACAACTTTGAAGTCAAGGTGTGTTGGCGACTCCATCAACATCTGAGGGGGAGTCTGTTGATGCACTACATCTGTTGATTCCGTCTAGGTGTCTAGGATCAGATCTTACATTGTATTGTATAGCATAGGGCACGAAATACGAGAAAACAGGAGTTTGTATAGGTTTTATAGGCTAGGATCGCTTATAGGGTCTTGAGATGTCTGGATCGCTTATTTGGCATCTGGGTCGCTTATGTGGACTGACCTGGACCGCTCATATGTCAAATGTCCACATGAGCGGTTCCAAACCACTATATATAGGTGTGCTTAAGCGATCCTGAGTAGTGATTCCTTGTATTCCACGTCGAAGCTCTGCCGGTGTGAAGATTGAGCTGTAAATCGTTTCAAATCAGTAAAACAAGCAGTTAGGAAGAAGTACTAGCTATATCTACTTGCTTTTCTTATTATTCCGCATCTGAATTGCAAGAGACAACCTCTGAACGACTCGTTCGGGTCAGCATTCGATCCTACAGTATTGTCCTGATTTCGCCCCAAGTGACAATGTGTCATTTGGAGCGAAATCACAACAAGCTGATTTCGCCCCTAGTGACACATGGTCATATGAGCGAAATCCCAACCCCTATATATAGTAGTTGTGTTTTCTCATTTTGTACGCGCATGTTTACTGTGTAGCCGAACTGCTGCTCGACTATTTCTTGAAAGATTAATGAGAAAACCAGTTTAAAGTGATCTACTTCTGTTTCTACTCCATTTCTGCTTTGATTCATGCTGATTTTGTATTTCCGCTGCATTATCAGTAGTATCTAGCTCTGATTGACTCACCCGACTATCAATAACGGTCCTACAATTCATCAGTGATTTCAGATTTTAATTTGATGTTTAGAGCCTTGTCTACTTGTTCCTTATTTGGTTTCCTGGGAGAATAACTCTCAAAGATAGGAGGCGGACATCTGTTATACTTGACACTTGGTTTCTTACCAGTATCAGCATCTTCAGTCTTTTCTTTCTTGAAAGCCTCAAGACCTGCAACAGTAGGATAAACACGATCAATCAAATAATCACAAGTAGTATAACTCAACAGTAATCGTTTAATCCATTCACTCTCAATCTTCTCAAGTTCCAACTCCTGCTTCAGCTTAGCACATTATTCAATATATTCATTGATGACGCTCTACTTTGTCATTAATGTTGCGCTCATTGTTTCCATTGCTTTTTCAATTTCTGAATTTGTCTTTTTCAGACTATCAACTGTTCTGTTCAGCACATCATACGACTCCTTTACATACTTCACATCAGACAGTAAATCTTCTTTTATCTTCTCTAATTCAACAATCTTTTTGTCTTTCTCCTCACAAGCTTTACAAGATTCTGAACATTTCAAACATGGTTTTTCAACTTTAACCACTTTTTCAACTATCTTCTCAATCTCAATAGTCTTTTCCACTTCAACAATTTTTTTCTATTTCAACAATCTTCTCTATTTCAATAACTTTTTCAACTTCAACTATTCTCTCTACCACTTTCTCTACTTCAATAACTTTTTCTATTGCATTCTCAGTCGCTGCTTCATCTTTTGTTTCTCCAGCTTCTGTTTTTGCCTTTTCATCAGCAAGTAACTTTGCTGCTTCTAGCTCTCTCTTCAATCTGTCAATCTTCTTTTGATTCAGCATCTCAACTTTATCTGCATAGAAAAAATTAAAGCTCTCAGGATCAATACTTTTTCTACATTTGTTAAGATATTCTTCCTCATCATCAGTATCAACATCACTTCCTATATCTGGAAAAATTGGAATTCTTTTCGGACTAACTTCATCTTCCAGAACTCGGGCAACAAGAGCTGAACCAGGTATGTATTTGTCCCAACTAAAACCCTCTGCAACCTTTTCATCACCTTGATGAATGATTAAAGCTTTCTTTTTTCCATTTTCAATGGCACTAGAAGATGATGGTTGTTGCTCAATCCAATGAAAAATCGATTCTGATAATAATTGTTCTTTTCTTGATTCCCGATTGCTTCTTGATTTTTACACTCTCGTTTAAAATGACCTTTTCCTTTGCAACGGAAATAGGTAACTTTAGACTTGTCAAAACCTAACGCCGAATTTTCCAGATCACGAAAACCATCTCTGTCAGTGATTTGTTGAAATTTTTCAGCTCTTCTACATGCACTAGCTAAACACCACTTCACATCCATTAATTCAAGTTCTTCTGCATCAATCTGGTCATAATCTTCTTTTGTAAGCATCGGATTACCAATTCTTCCTACGACTAGGCTTTCATATGACTCTAACATGACGATAAGGGATGCCATGTGTTGTTTAGCCAATTCAGGAGACAGATTTTGACCATTCTGTATGTTTAAAGTCACATTGCATTGAAGATTTATAGAATTCTGCTGTTGAGGACTTGATGTTGTGCTGTTTGGATCAAAGCTTGAAAATGATGAAGAATATCCACCACTTTGAGTTGTAGTGCTAACATTTGGACTTGAAGAACCATCAGCACTAAAAGCAATACTAATCTTTGGACTTTGGCTGGGGGTAGTCTCAAACTTGTTCCCTAGGTAGTACAGACTGACATCCTGTTTGTATATTTGGATTTGTCATGATGGCAGTTTTCTGAATATCCAGTTCATGCTCCTTAATTCTCTGAATAAATTGTGCCAAATTCATATCCTGTGATTTCCTCATGTGCTTCAAGATCATCAAATAAGTTCCCCACTTTTGCTGTGGTTGTGCTTCAGCAAGTTTATCCACCCATTCTTCATCATCCTTCACAATTTCCATTCTTCCCATTTCCAAAACAAGATGACAATATCTGTCAATAGTCTGTTTTGTTGATTCATGATCGAAAGCTACAAACATATCAAACGATTTCTTTAATAACGCCTTTTTATTTTTGATAATGTCCGCGCTTCCTTTGAATTCTGAATTAGTGCATTCCAAATTGATCTAGCAGTACCCTCATGTTGAAGTAAAACAAAGATGTCTTCCGTTACCGCTTGTTGTAAAAGACTAATCATCATTTTCTCGCTTGTATACTTCAATTTATCACTTTCTGAAAAATCACAAAACGCTTTATCAAGCCCACGCTCATTTTTCGGTTTCTCGTAGTCTTTGTTTAAAGCACACCATGCATCAAACTTGTATGCATGTACCCAATTTTCAAACCGATTCTGCCACCCTTTAAAATCTTCAATATACATCAGTTTTGGTGGTTTTTGGTAAGTTCCCGTCTCGTTCTCACTGTATAAAGTTTCAGCAGCAGTAACTGGAGCAACAGGTGTCGTGAACGCCTTGTAGAATTCCTCAGCCATGTTTAAGAACAATTTTTCACACAAACACAGATTCAAGCGGAATAACAAAACACCAATTTCAATCGAAATACCCAACAATACTATTTGAAGTGGAATTACAAACAGATTTCAAGCGGAATCTGATTTGGAGCGAAATCACGGATTTCGTTTGAGCCGTTTCAAGCGGAATACCAATCTTTCGAGCAAAATCACTAATATCGCTTAAAATCTCAAGCGGAATAGCACATTGGAGCGAAATCAGAAAAACTACCCGTTCAAGCGGAATCACATCTAAGGTCCATTTCTGCCATTTTTAATGCGAATTTTAGTCTGATTTTTCCAAGGCTTTGTTAATGGATGATATTGCACAATATGTGAGAAATTTAGCCGATTTTGACCGTTAAAACATGTTCAATTGATGAAAGAAGGTGTAGAAGTAAGAAATATGGCTTTATTAGGCAAGAACTCCTCCTCCTAAGCCTTGATACCACTTGTAGGATCGAGTCGTGACCCAAACGAGTCAATCAGAAGAGCTCTTATCTGTTTCAGAGGCGGAAACTAAGGTGCTGTTTGTTTTTGCAGATAAAAACTGTCTGCAAGCTTATTCCATCTGTTTTCATGTCTTCAACTGAAGATGTGGTCTGAAGCTCTTCAAGCTGAAAATATAAGACTATTTGTTTTTATAAATTGATATTGTCTGTACAAACTACATGAACTTTGTTTTATTTTCCAAATCAAAACATCCTAAACCAATTACCTCAACTAAACATTCCAATTGTAATAACCAATCTGCATCCCAATTCCCCAAATTCACATTCCAATTCCAATTCATACAGTGGTTAGTTTTGGGTACATGCTTAAAAATTACCAATAGGCCTTAACTGTGGATATAAAGAATTGTGATCCATTGAAATAAAGAATAAGCAAAATGCAGAATCAGATAACTAAAAGGATAAAATAGATTACATAATCAAAGAATTAAAAATAATAGTTGACAAACCTGCATGTGACTGTTTGATTTTAAAATTTTCATCACGGAATGTGCCACCGTATATGGATTCTCGGGCCGACCGATGATGATGATGATGACACGATGATGATGATGATGATGATGATGATGATGATGATAATGATGACGATGACGGCTACACGATGAGAATGATTGATGATGACGATGATGATGTTGAAAATTGATGGCAGCCGCGACGGTGGTGGTGGCCGACTGAGGCGACGGCCGGCGCCGGTGACCTTACAGCAGTTGTGGTGGTCCAATTTTGAGGGAGGAGGGTTTTTTTGTGAAGATGAAAGAGGAGGGTTTTTGTGAAGATGTTTGAAGAAAGGGTGAGATAGCTTTTTTTTTTAAGCTGAAAAAAGTCATTTTCAGATCTGTTTAATAAAAAAAACAAACAATCTTCAAGGGTAACGTATGCGCGCCTGCAGACATCAGCTCCCTTGAAGATGTTTGAAGAAAAAACAAACACCCCCTAAGAAACAGACTTGGAAAACAGCTTGTTTCACTTAATATTGCTTTGTATATTGATGAATAACAGTTTACAGTCAAACGGCACTTCGGCAGCACCTCGGTACCGGAAAATCAGAAAGTTACAAATGATCTCGCTTGAAGCATATATATAGGCGGCTGATTCCGCTTGAAATACACATATGACAGTTCAAGTGGAATCACTAAGATACTGATTTTGCTTGAAAATGCACACAACACTTTCAAGAAGAATAGCATGCTTCAAGCGGAATTAGATCAGATTCAACCTAAAACTTCCTATTTTCTCATACAACGCGCCCTAATCTAACAATTCTAATACTAGACTCGATACAAGATGAAGTCGACAGATGTATGCACCAACAAAGTGTTTAAACTCCAAGACTTAGAAAGGTGAAAACCTTTAACCTTAGAGAGTATGAAAATACCCTTTCGCGAGAGAGGGTGATCAATCCTCATATACCTTAAGGATCCAGGATATAGCCAACAATGACGAAATTGTCAGCCACTTTTACATGAACTGGTCCCGCCACCTTAAACTATCCCTGGATATCTTTCGCTCCAAGCGGGGTGTTTAAACCCAATTCGAGAGAAAGGTGAATACCTTTAAACCTAGGAAGGGATCAGGATCCCTTAACGTGAGAGAGGGGGCCAATCCTCTAATCTTTCGAAGTATCCTGAGTGTGTATCCTGAAGCTATATCCCGAAGCATATACTGCAAAACAATTGTAAGCTAAGGTGGCTGTTAGCCTGGCTAACACCCCTCCGATGCTTAAGTCAGTATTGGATTCAAATAAAATAGAATTATATTTAAAAGAGATAGAATTCATACCATCCTGAGTTAGAAATTAAATTCTAAACTCACTTGAAATAGGCTTTGAGATGTATAGCATTCCAGGATCTTGGTAGCATACCCCCTTCCATATTCTTGAGTCGGTATGCTCCTTTTCCTACTTCTGATTCAATCTCATAGGGTCCTTCCCACTTTGGAGCTAACTTTCCATCGGCAGGGTTAGTCATATTCTGAAAAGCCTTTCTTAACACCCAATCCCCAACTTGAAACCTTTTAGTCCTCATATTCCTGTTATATGCTCTGGATATCTTCTATTAATATGCTGCCATCCTTAGCTTTGCTGTATCTCTTGTCTCATCAATAGTATCCAACTCCTGGCATAGGATTTCAGGATTCTGCTCAGGATCCCGGAGGCTGGATCTTGCTGTAGGTATTACCATTTTTGTCGGGATCACCGCCTCTGCTCCAAATACCAAGGAAAATAGGGTTTGGCCAATTGAATTTTTCACCGTTGTTCTATCAGCCCATAAAACAAAGGGTAATTCCTCTGCCCATCTTCCTTTTTTAGCTCCCAGTCTCTTTTTCATGTTTTTGACAATTATCTTGTTCGAGGATTCTGCTTGTCCATTTGCTTGAGGATGCACTGGTGTTGACGTGATCATCTTAATTCCCCAAATTTTGCAAAGATCAGTATTTCTTTTGCTGATAAACTGAGAGCCATTATCTCAGCTGGTACCCCAAATCTTGTCAGGATATTCCTCTTTATGAAGGATACCACTTCTTGATCTCTAACTTGGACAAAGGCTTCTGCTTCAACCCAATTGGAGAAATAATCCGTCATTGCCAACATGAAAACCTTTCCTCCTTGAGCTTTTGGTAATTTTCCTACTATATCCATTCCCCATTTCATGAATGGCCAAGGGGAAACAATAGGACACAGTGGTTCAGCAGGCTGATGTAATATATTACTATGTCTTTGACATGCGTCACACTTTCGAGCATATTCTGCAGCATCTTTCCTCATGGTTGGCCAGTAATATCATGTTCTTAAAACTTTTGAGAACAGCGACCTTCCCCCAGTATGGTTACCACAATCCCCTTCATGTATATCCTGAAGCACTTCTTTGGTTTCGGGATCCTCCAAACACCTCAGATATGGACCTGCAAGAGATTTCCTATATAATACATTATTTATAATAGTGAATCGTGATACCTTCATCCTAAAGGCCTTAGGATTCTCATCCTTTGGGATGTGTCCTTCCTTGAGATATCTTATGATTCCAGCCGTCCACGATTTAGGATCCTCTTCAGGATACTCAGCACCAGGATCCTGAACACTTACTACTTCCTTATCCTGAGGATCCGTCGCAGGATATAGGATATGTGGTATTGGTATTTGGGTCCCTTCTGGTATCCTGAATGATGATCCTAGATTTGCCAAGGCATCAGCCTCAGCATTATCCTCTCTTGGTACCTGTTCAAGTGTGAAAACATCAAAATATCCTGCTAATTGTTTGACAATTTCAAGGTATTCAGCCAATTTTTCACATTTTACTGCATAAGATCCATTAAAATGATTAGTGATTAATAAGGAATCGACAAATACTTGTAAACTCTTGATATTCATGCTCTTAGCCAATTCTAATCCTGCAATAGAGCTTCATATTCTGCTTCATTATTGGTGGCAGGAAACTCACATCTAATAGCCTGGGGTAATATGTCCCCCCTGTGGCGATTTTAGTAGTATACCCAAACCTACACCTCTTACATTAGACGCCCCATCAGTATATAATATCCAGGATTCTAAGTTTTCTCCTAGTTGTTGTACTTCTAGGTCTACTTCATTTTGAATATCACTACTGAAATCAGCCACAAAATCAGCTAGAGCCTGAGACTTTATGGCATTTCTAGGTTCATATACTAGATCATAGGCACTTAACTTCACTGACCACTTAGCCATCCTACCTGACATCTCGGGTTTCCTAAGTACATTTTTAACAGGATAGTCGGTTTTAACATGAATCCTATATGTTTCAAAATAGTGTCTAAGTTTTGTCGAAGCCATAACTAGAGCTAATATCAGCGAGAATACCTAGTTTCAACATCTAATAAACTTTTACTGACATAATAGACAGGATACTGCTGACCTTCATGATCCTTTACAAGGACAACACTTACTGCATTCCCTGATACTGCGAGATATAGGGATAATGGTTCACCATTCTCAGGTTTCATTAATAGAGGTGCGGTTGAAAGACACTGCTTCAGATCCTGCAAGGCTGTTTCATGCTTCTCTCCCCATTCGAATTTCTTATTCTTCTTCAGGATATCGTAAAATTTCTTGCATTTTTCCGAGGATCTTGAGATAAATATGTTTAATGCTGCTACTCGCCCTGTCAATCGTTGAACATCCTTCATATTTGAAGGTTACTTGATATTTAAGATGGCTTTAATCTGCTACGGGCTTGCTTCTATCCCTCTTTTAGTCACCATATATCCCAGAAACTTTCCTGCCCCCACTCCGAAATGGCATTTAGCAGGATTCAATTTCATGGTGTACTAGTCCAGGATATCGAATGCTCCCTTGATATCCTGGAGGTGATCCTCAGCCTTCTTGGATTTTACTACCATATCATCGATGTATACTTCCATGGTGTCCCCTAGTTTGTCTTTAAACATCATGTTTACCAGCCTTTCTTATGTTGCACCTGCATTTTTTAAACCAAAAGGCATAGCAGTATAACAATAAATACATGTTGGTGTCATAAAAGCAGTATCCTCCTGATCGGATGGTTCCATTTGGATCTGCTGAAATCCTGAAGAGGCATCCATGAAGGTTAACATCTCGTGGCCAACAGTAGCATCCACCATTGAATCAATATGAGGTAGAGGAAACGGGTCTTTGGGACAAGCTTTGTTCAAGTCTGTGTAATCCACACACACTCTCGATTTCCCGTTTCTCTTTTGCACCACAACCACATTAGCCAGCCATTTGGGAAACTTCACTTCTCTAATCATCTTGCTTTTTTGTAGCCTTTTAACTTCCTCTTGGATAATCACATTTCGTTCCGGAGCAAATTTCCTTCTTTTCTGCTGGACAGGCTTGAATTACCTGTCAATACCAAGCTTATGTGTTATAATATCCTTGGAAATACCTGTCATATCCTCATGTTTCCATGCGAACGTCGACATCCTGCATTTCAAAAAGTTAGTCAATTGATTTTCAATATCCTGAGGGATATTGGTTCCTACGAGCACCGAGATATCCGGGTTATCCTGATCCAAGATAATTTTCTTTACATCCTGCTCAGAAGCCTCCACAATATCCTGGGCCCGCATCTTTAATTGCTATGCTGCATTAGGCTTGGTAGAGGATTTCATGGATGATGAGTAACACTCCTTTGCTTCCCGCTGGTCACTATCCACTTTGACAACTCCCCAAGGTGTAGGGATCTTGATGCACTGATGATAAGTTGATGGTACGGCTTTCATATCATGAATCCATGGCCTACCCAATATAATGTTGTAGCAGGATAGTGAGCCCATCACGCAAAAGCGTTGTATCAAATTGACCCCTTCAACATATACTGGTAATTTTATCTCCCCTACGGTATTCCTTGCTTCTCCACTTAAACCGACAAGCACAGTGGATTTCAAAGTAATATCCATCGGGGATACATTCATTCTTTTCAATGTCTCTAGCTGAATTATGTTGACGGAACTGCTGTTATTTACCAGTATCCTGCGCACAAAGTGGTTAGCGACATATAATGTAATTACTAGAGCATCATGGTGAGGATCCTGAAGAGTATCCCTGTCATCACTATCAAAAGTGATCACTTTGTCAGTTGTGAGGGTCGTCATCCTGGTCGGCTTTTCTCCTCTTTCTGCCTTGGCTTCCTTTGCATGTCTCTTGGCTGCGGAATATGAAGTCCCTCAAATGTCGGATCCTCCTGAAATAAAGTTAATTATTTGGGCGTCTGCTGGAGGTGATGCCGCTCGTTCAGGATCCTTCTCAGGATCCTGTCCTTTATTCTTCTTTCTTTCCAGTAGATCCTTTAGATACCCCTTGCTCAGGAGGTAACTTATTTCTTTCCTTAGAGCGATGCAATCCTCAGTGACATGTCCGAAATCCTCGTGGAAGGCACACCATTTGGACTTATCCTTCCAATCAGCTTTTTGTTGATTCTTCCGAGGCCATCTGGCTTTGTCTCCTAAACCCAGCATAGCATACATCAATTCAGGTATATTAACAGAAAAACAATACTCAGACAACTCAGGATACTCCTCAGGATCCTCGTCTTCGACAACATTGACTTTTTTGATATCATTTCTGCCATATGGCTTTGAGCGATATGGTTTATACGAGGATTCTGATTTCCTGTTGGTTGACTCATAGGTTGTGGACGATTTCATTCTCTCTTGCATCTTTTTATCATCCTCCAGCCGAAGGTATCTCAATGCCTTGTTACGAGCTTCGTCCAGATTCCTGCAGGGATTCATTACAAGATCCTGGTAAAATTGAGAATCTTTTTGCAACCCCATCTTGAAGGCCTGCACAGCTGTTGCAACATCAAGATGCGGGATATCTAAGGATTCCCGGCTAAACTTATTCACATAATCCCTCAAGGATTCATGGGGTCCTTGAGTTATCCTGTAAAGATAACTGGTTAGTTTCTCAAAACTTCGGCTGCAAGAAAATTGACTGTTAAATAAATTAACCAAGTGAGAAAATGAAGTAATTGAGTGAGGAGGAACGTTTAATAGCCATTTTAAGGCTGATCCTGTTAAGGTAGAACCAAAACCCTTGCATAGGCATGCTTCCTTGAGATCCAGAGGGATAGGGTTGATTTCCATCCTTTCCCTATACTGGGTAATATGCTCCTCAGGATCCGTGCTTCAGTCGTAGAGCTTCATGTTGGGGGTCTGAAATCTTTTTGGGATTTCAGCATCATAGATAGGATGCGCAAACCGGGATATCATGTGACTGTCCTGGGATACTTCTGGAATCGGCTGGACCACCCCAGGCACACTAGATATCATGTCCTTTAGCTTCTGAAGCTCCCTAGATAATGTTGATGTCATACCTGCATCCTGTAAAGATCCGACACCGTTAGTGGCAAGAGTATTATTATTACTAGATACATTACCGGCTTGGGGATTCTGGCCATATCCTAAAGCATATCCTGGGCTTCTCACGGTTGATACTCTTACTGAAGAAGGTATCTCAGGAGTATGATTCTGGGAATGGCTAGGCATAATATTCCCCCGGTTATCCTCAGTGTAAACTGCAGAACTGAAGTTCAGAGCCCTGGGCTGCAAGGGAGTGATAGTATCTTCAGCAGGCCTGCTCGAGCTGGATTTCAAGAGTTGTATCTCTCTTATCAGCATCTAATTAGTTTCCCGCTACTGCCTCATCTGTTCCTGTACACTAGCAAACAAATTTAGAATTTCCTCATTAGAAGCTAAAACAGGACCAGATCCCTGAATATTGCGAGCGGGGATAACATCCCGAGCCACATGAATTTCAGTTCCTTGGGAAGAGGCTTGAGATCTCGGAGGAGGTGGTGGAAGCACCAAACCAATTGTTGCATAGGTTGTAGCAGACATGGTGGAAGAGCTCATGTTTGATCTTGAGGCCATTGTAAATAGTGTAGCAAAAAGTTTTGAAATTAGAAAACCAAGTAGCGATTTTGCAAAAGTTTTTAGTAAAAATAGCACCACTTGCCCCACGGTGGGCGCCAAATTGTTTTGGTCAAAAATTACCTAAGCAATTAAATGATCAAACTAGTTTTGTGAGGTAGTGTGCTAGTAATACTTTGTGAAAAATATGTTGGTTTGTTAGTTTGCAAAAACAGTTATCAGGATACGACTCAGGATATCGAGCTGTATCTATAATCAAACAATGAGCAAAAATGTAAAGGTTGATATGTGATGTACGAGGAAAGCCCTTGATCAATCTAGATCGCCGGCACAAAACCTCAGGAGCTGACAATCGCAAATGCCTTGTACTTCTATTGTTTCAAATATTAGGATACATTGCAGGATATGATGCGGATCAACTAAGTGTTACAACGTAATCTGAGTACAAGTGTTTGTGTGTAGTGATTGCTAGTAGCTAGAGATCAAAGTGTACGAAAGAGAGTGAGTGCCTTAATCTGATCCGATCATACTATTTATAGTTAAACGAAAACAACTAACTATCCTAATAAACCGGGATGCTTCGAATATTTCCCAAGTAAACGTTGCAGTCCTGGTCTTTCGGGTTCAACATCTTTAATCTTACCGATTTGCCCGAGTCTTGGGGGGGAGAAGTCTTCCTGAACGTTGGAGACTTACACCTCCTAATCTGCACGTGATTAATTCAGTTAATACCAGGAAATCATACCAGGATGTTACCAATATCCTGATCCGGTATCCTGATCACAAATAAACAATCAAAGTCAGAATATAAGTCAGGATATATGCTCAGAAAATAGCCCATAACAGTCATGACCGAGCTCTATTTCAATCCATTAAAAGGGGTCCACATATACCAATGACTGAAATACCAGCTATTCCCGCAACTGATCAATCACCTGCTATCCCTGCCTCCCTGGCTCCCAAAAGTGAAATACTTTGGAGTCCAAAAGACAAGGATAATGTGGCTGCAGATGAAAGGGCAAAGTCACTTTTAATAATGGCTATCCCAAATGACATATTTTCACAAGTTGATGCATGTGCATCAGCTAAGGAAATATGGGATCGGTTGGAAAATCTTTGTGAAGGAGGAGAAAGGATGAAAAGAAACAAGAGAACAAACAACGTTTCCTCATATGAGAGGTTCAAAAGTTTACCTAATGAAAGATTAAATGAAACATATCAAAGATTTACAAAACTTTTGAACAAGCTAAAGAAATTTGGAATAACAAAATCAAATGATGAAAGAAACATAAAATTTCTGGATGCTTTACCTAGAGAATGGAGAAGTCTAACCATGACTTTGTCCACAACCTTATAACTAGGGAATATGAGTCTTCATGACTTATAAAGCATTCTAGTCCCCAGAGAAGAAGAAATATTTGAGGAAACCATTCAAAGAAAGGGATCTTTAGCTCTTATCTCAAACTCACAAAGAACACCGCCTACCAATGATCCACAACCTTCAAATAGTCAAAACCTTGAAATTTCTGATACATCATCAGATTTTCAGCTTTTGCTGAAGCAATAGCACTGCTTACCAAAAAAAAAATTGAGCAGAAGTTGAGGGGAGGAGGCCAAAGATACCAGAGAAGTGACAGAGGGAGGATGGATGGAAGATCTAAGGAAGAAGGTAGATCTAAGGATAAGGGAAAGGCTGAAGTTGTGTGTTACAAGTGCAAGCTGAGAGGTCACTATGCATTAGAATGCAAGACCAAGAAACTGAAAGATGTTGCTTATTATGAGAAGAAGCTGGAAGAAGCTAAGAAGCAGCAGCAAGTCAGTTTAATTGCAGGGACAGATACATGGCTATCTGATGATTCTTCTAATGATGAAGAAGAAGAAATGGCAAATTTCTGCCTCATGGCACTTTCTGATGACCTACCAGAAACTTCAGGATAGAAGGACCATCATGTGCAGCAGATCTGGTACTGTGATTCTGGAAGCTCCAAGCACAAGACTGGGGACAGGAGCTTACTCAGTAACTTTGTTTCAAAACTGGGTAAAATGGTAAATTTTGGAAATGGAGTAAAAGGGAGGATCATGGGATATGGATGCATAAGGTATGGATGTTTGACCATAGAGAAATTAGCCTATGTAGAAGGCTTTTAAAGTACAATCTGCTAAGTTATGGTCAATTCTGTGATAAAGGTCTTTCAAATAAACTTATTACCAGAAAAATGCTTGATGAATTGTTTTAGTGATAATTAAAAAAAAATCATATATCTGATAAAACACCAGAAAATCTGACAAATTGTCAGAAAATCTGATGTATCATCAGAAAATCTGATATATCATTAGAACATCTGATGAATCATCAGAAATTCTGGTAATTCATCAGAAAACATGTTGGAAAATCAGAATCATTGTTGATCATTAGAACAAATTCATGCATGTCACCATTCTTATTCATATCTCATATCTGCATATTCATAAACTGTAGTTTTTGGCGTCTATTTTTTTTATTATTGAATTTTTTCCCTTAGTGCTGATAACGTCATATGACAGAAGATTTTCTGGGAACTCGTTAGTGGTTGTATAGCTTTTTCTCTCCTTCATTAAATACACCTCATCAATATTAAGGAGATTTAAGTGACATATTGGTAGGTAATTGTTAGGGTAGGATTTTATAATGACCTATGATCCTCACTTATTATCCTATTAGTGATCCTTACTTCTGTGACAGATAATGATCCTCAGAAGTGCTTCAGGATCAGGATTATGGATCACCCTAAGGATCCTTATACTAACGATTGTTTATTTGAATTTCGTATTGTTTTGCAGGAGTAACAAGTTGGACTTGGTCTTGGCAACGTTACTAAGGAATATTCCACGGTTATTTCGCACGTGTTTGACTGAAAATGGACGTTGTGGAGAACGTGGGAGCATGGCACGAATTGCGGACAGTTTGTTAGGCTAGTTAACTTCTATTTTAAAAGGGGTAGCGAGCTAGCTTTAGAAACACTTGGCTAATTTTGGCTACACACACTCGTACAACTGCATTCTTGAGCATACGGCAAAACACTTAGCAATTTTTACACATTTCTGTACGATATACCATAGTGATCCTTGTACCTAGCTCGCTATTATCCGAAGTTGTAAACAATTATTGGTTAATTGGAAGTTGGTGATCGGTAGTTTCCATCACCCGAGGTTTTTTATGCCGGAGATCATTCATTGATCAAGGGCTTTTTCCTCGTATAAATCTTTGTGTCTCTTGTGCAATTTACTTCTAAGTGATCCTCATTGTTGTTCACCAATTCAAGCATCATACCCCGTAACAAAGAGTTTGGTTGCATTATCCTCGTCTGATTTTTGACCAAAACAGTTTGGCGCCCACCGTGGGGCAATTGGTGCTTCATTCCTAAGAAGTTCTTCTGTTGGTGATCATTCCGGTTCATTGCATTCAAGTACATGGCTTCATCATCAAAGAATACTTCTACTGCAATGTCTGCGGTCAATTCATCTCAGGGCATTCCACCTTTGCCTCCACCACCTGCTGGACCTCAGAAAAATGCTGAGAAGAAACCAACTCCCATTTTTTCAAAACCTCCAACTTCTTCTGCTTCTTATACTCCTACTACTAGTGACTTGTTTACTCTGATTTTGCAGATGAAAGATCATATTCAGCAGCAGGATAAGACCAATGAGAGGATTCTTAAGGAAATTTTAGACATCAAGAAACAAAAGAGATCGGCAGAGGATCATTCCCCACTGGTGCCCAGATCTTTGAATTTTGATACTCCGGTGATAACTTCTCAGCCTTCAGTGATTCCAGACGTTCAATATGTGGGAGGACCAAAAGGAGTGCACTACGGTTCAACAACAATGACTCAGGCCTCAGGATCGCACTTCCAACCAGCAGGACCCCATCCTCAACATGCAGGATCCTTCACAAGCTCAGGAGGATACCCAGGAGTGCAGCAGATTCAAGGGTTCTAGCCGTTTCAAGGATCCTCCCAGGTTCAAGGATCGTCCTTTGTTCCAGGATCATCCCAGGTTCAAGGATCCTCCTTTGTTCCAGGATCATCCCAGGTTCAAGGATCCTCCTTTGTTCCAGGATCATCCCAGGTTCAAGGATCTTCCTTTGTTCCAGGATCCTTCCAGGTTCAAGGATCTTCCTTTGTTCCAGGATCCTCCCAGGTTCAAGGATCCTCCTTTGTTCCAAGATCATCCCAGGTTCAAGGATCCTCCTTTGTTCTAGGATCATCCCAGTTTCAAGGATCCTTCCAGATGTCGGGATCCTTAAGGAGTTTGCAATCAGGAAGTTCAGATATCCATCAGGGGGATTTTATTCCAATGCAGACCATTGCTTCTACTGGTCCCTCGATCATTCCAGAGTCCCAACAATATGGGTTCACATCCGGTGTTCCTAATTTGAACCCGGTGGGAGGTGTAGGTCCCTGTTTCGCGGAGGATTACGAACCTAAACCTTGTTATACAAACCTACTAGCGAGTGCGGAATCCAAGCTAGCAAGCAAACCGAGTTAGTAGCAAGTAGAGAAACAAACACACAAGTTCACCGATTAACACAACTTGTATTAATGCAATGAGGGTTCGGTTACAAGCTCAATGTTTACAGAAGTGTTCTATAAACTCTCTAAGATGTGTGTGTGAGTTTGGACAGAATGCTCTCAAAGAATACTCTCTCTTTCTGTCTGTGTGTCTGTCTCACTAGCCTCTCAAGTCTCTCTCTTGTCTTGTCTAACTTAACACAACACACTACATGGGTATTTATACCCACACACAGCAGGTCTGGTCAAAGGATTAGACAGACTGTCCGAAGGACTATCTGTCGACCACAATTTCCATCGAAGGATCCATATGTACTTCGAAGGATAGCATATCCTTCGAAGTCCATCAGTATCCTTCGTGGTTTATCTTTCGAGCCAATCGAAGGATAGACATAATCCTTCGATTGCTCATCCTTCGACTCAGACACTTCACATAATATATTTCTAACTGTTGCGCCAGGTCAAACCAGGAGGACGGTTGACTTGGTCAACTTACAGGACTGACTAGGACATCGTTTACATATAGACCGAATACAGACAAAGTACAGACATAAGTGCATCAACAAACTCCCCCTTGGCTGTAGCTTTGTCTTTATTCTCTATAGTTGTAGACTCGTCTCGAACTTCTATGGTCTTTGGTCTTCGAGTTCTCGTTCCGTGAGTCGTGTCCACAAATATGTATCAACAAACTCCCCCTTGGACACTACTCACAAGATTCGCCTTTGATGTCTTCAATGTCGGAGGATCTTGAAAGTCTTCACATCTTGAGAGCAGAGAGTGTATCAACAAACTACCCGTATCATATAGGAAGTGTGTTGACAAACTCCCCCTTAACATAAGCTCCCCCTTGAGTTATGCTCGTGAAATACTTTAACTTTATGAAGTGAGATCCTTGTGGTGTTGACGATGGCCAGCGGCAACTCGATCATCTTCATCAGTTGAGTGCCTTCACGTCGTGTCTTCATTCCGAAGCTTGTCATCGACCATGTTCTCCTAGCCTTTAGAATCTGCACATGCAAGAAATCTAAACGCATAATGAGAACAACTGCTTGGAATATAGTTAAACATAAACAAGTGACACACGGATGACCATGTCACAATCAAACACCGTCCGACAGTTTGAAAGTTTACTAAATTTGTCAATTTTAGTTTTCAACCTTCAAAACTTGAAAATTTCGACCGTTTATGAAGATTTAGTCAATTCGGTTTTCGTTCAGGTTTCAGGCAACGAAGACTCGAGTTCCAACATCGTACGATCGAAAATAAAATAGAAATAAAATCTTTTTGGCTTTTATAAAGTTTAAATTAAAACACAGCTAAAATCTTTTTGGTATTTTTGACTTTTCTAAATGTAAATACTGAAAGCAGTAAATAAATATATACATACATTCTTTTTGCAAGTTTCGAGGGTAAGAGAATCATATCAGTATACGGTCATGCCAAAACACTCTTGTTGTTCAGTTAGTTAACATTAAAATAAGCATCCTATAACAATTATCGGTATTGTTGTCCACTTAAGCTCAACTTATCAGATGTAATCATGTTTAGGAGATACGTTAATGTATGATTTATACTTACCGACCGGTGTTCATCCACATCACGACACATTCCCGTATCAAGGTATGCACGAGGGTTCATCTTACCGGTGAGTATACCGATTATCATCTGTTTGACCGTATATGATGTGAGATTCTCACTTATTTGAGTTTGAAAACAAGCCCTTTGTGATATAATCACTTATTTATGAGGAACTTGATTTTCATATGCATGAGGGCACAGGAGCAAGTCCGTGAACAGGTCAGTACTTTCGTACAGCAAAGAGACGAACTTGACTCCCGGATAAATGTGATATTTTATCACTTATTTGATTTGGACATGTGATTGTTGATCACTTATTGAGGTCGAATGCAGTATGTAATATGTACACGTATGTATAGTATCATGGAAGATCTAGACTTGCGTCCCTGTTATTTTTCGGTAAAAGATACAACCATGATACCCAGATGATAAGCAGCATAAAGACCGAATATCTCAGAACCTCGGCAATCTATCAAACGAAATTTCGGTACTAAGACCATATGCCAATGAATGGTTCCCACCTGGTCTTCAGTCGATTTAAGATTTATATCACCCTGCACACTTTAAAATGATTGTGAGCCTACCGATACATCTTATATAGAGCTGCTTATCGTTTTTCATTTAAGGTTTAAAGAGGTTTGGATAGACCACTGATGTACTATCATTTTCTCTTTTGCTCGCCACGAAACTCATTTTTGATTTTCTATTGTTTTTGTGTTTTTGAAATTTTTCGATGTTTTTGGATTTTCATATTTTTGGATTTACTCCCCCTAAAATCAATAAACTAAGAGAAATTTAAAACACAAGGTATTTACAAAAATGAATTTCCGATGTTGGTTTTGACTCGTGTTTTACCTCAATGCCGTTTACCAAAATTAATTTTAATCAGAAATGATTTATCGAATTTTGGAAAAGTGAGTTGGCACGTCGGTAAGCGGTGCGGACCATGACAACATTGACAAGTTTCATAGAGAAACAATCACGTGTGAGGCGATATTCTAGATCAATGTGTCAGGTCAAAGAGTGCTGTACGAGACGATATAATTCATATAGCAGCTTAAAAATCAACAAGTATAGGAGAGATTAGAAATTTAAAAACCGTATACTGCAACTGCTTCGTGCATTGCAAGGAATCTGAGCACTCTCCCAAACTGGACATCCACTGGATGTGGACTTCGAAGTCGATTTTGTAGCTACTGAAAAATCTCTTCACAGCAACACGATCAAAAACCTTTGGTTCCGGCTGGTCTTCCACATTACACCAGCAAAAGGTCTTTGTCTTTCTCTTTCAGAAGCGGTGTGCGGATGTTCAATCTACACCACGGCATCTTCATGTCATTCATTGTATTCTTTCCTGAGAACCCGATTAAAAACCATAGCAACCAAATTTTGGTGCATTCTTCATCTGGTCGAATTTTGCAACTTCATTCAACCACATTCTTTCATCAGACATTTTTGTCTTCTTTTCTTTTTCCTTTCCTCTCTCTCCATCAATGGCAACAACATTCTCCTAGACATGCCAATATTTCGGAGCCTTATGTCGCCAATCTTGTGCATGGACGCTCCACTATCAACAATCCTAAAACTATCAATAGTTCCTCCTGAAACATCCTGCACACTCATTCAGAGATTAGTTGGAGAGGGGGACCCAAGCCTTCACAGACTTGGGTCGTCCGTCATCATCGAGAATTGTAACATCCATTTCCCGATGATTCGGAATTGATGTAGCTCCCCCTGAAACAGTTACCGGTTTTGGTATCCAAATCTCTTTCTGTTTTTCATGTTTAACATCGGATTTAAAAGATTTTGTTTGGATAACCCTCGGTTTCAAAGCCTTTTCAACTTCTTTTCTTTGTTTCTTTTTCTGTTTCTTTTCTCGTTGTTTAACAAGACGAGGGTCCTGTTTTGGTGAAACAGATCTTTTATGGTAATTGTTACCATGGGGTGCATCAATTTTTGACTTTCTCTTGGTGAGATATGGACAATTCTTAATGATGTGTCCATACTCACAGCATTCAAAGCATGATCTCCGCTCAACAAACCTCGGAGTATCATAACTGTAACAGCTGGATGATGAACTTCGTGATCTTGAGGTACTTGGTCCTACATCACAACCGTTTGTTTGTTGTGTATAGTTGTTTTGACTGTTTCTTTTCAAAATTTTACTTTGTTTAACAGAATCCTTGTTGGATTTGTTTTTGAAAGTATCAATTTTATCAGTCCCTCTTGATTTCACGAAGTTTATCTTCCGATCCTTTTTCTTGTTTTCGCCCTGTTTGCCTTTTCTATTCTCTTGGGCGGCATGATGTTGTTCATGGGGATCATCAACCTTTGCTTTCAACTTATGAAGATATGGACAATTTCGAATTATATGTCCAATTGTACCACATTCAAAACACATTCTCCGCTCTACAAACCTCGGAGAAACGTGTTGATGACCTGACTGAGAACCAGAGACTGAACTTTGTGGTTTAGATGTGCTAGGACCTAAGTCACATCCATTTGTGTGTTGGGTATAATTGTTCTCATCATTTCTCTTTAAAATTCTAACTTGTTTTATGAATTCAATGTTAGATTTATTTTGAAATGTTTCCAGTTTGTCCGTACCCTTTGATACAACAAAGTTCATTTTCTGTTCTCCTTTCTTGACAGGAGCTCTCTTGTTTTGCACCCTAGGAACCTTAGGTTGCTCAACCCTAGATTGTAGAATTTTGGGTTGTGCAGCCTTAGGTTGAGGAGCTTTAGGCCGTTCAACCTTAGGTTGTTGAACCCTTGGTTGTTCAGTTTTAAGCTGCTGAGCCTTTGGTGCTTGAGCATTCTTGCTTTGAGCTCTCTTTTCCTGTACCTGCCCCTTACCTTTTCCAGAATTCACTTGTTGTTTTCGCTCAGTTGACAGTTTTTGATTTCCGTATTGTTTTCTAATTACTTCACACGGAACGGGTTCACATTGAGTAACAGTGATTTTGTTACCTTTGTTTCCCAAAAACTTGTCAGTTCTTCCTTCAAAAATTTTCTCAATTAACTCTTGATTTACGTTTTTGATTGGAAAATCTTTGTCAGAATAGATTTTACTGTCTCCCTTGAGCGTATACAACAAGTTATTCTTTTCAATGCTAGGTACATTGGGCTTCATTGCCTTTGGTGTTTCAATCTTACTTGGTTTCACCGGGGGATCACACAAGATGTGATTCTCAATTGGAATTTCAGGTGCAACCAAGTTAGATTGTGGTTTCTCATTTTCTTCAGATTCATCGTCTGAAGAATCAGCATCCTCAATGATCGGAGGACTCTGTTCCTTAACAGACGATGAAGTTTCCACCTTTTCAGACTCAGACTGCCCTGAGGATGATGCACCTGCTTTGAACCCAAGGCCTACTGCAAAATCATCGAGATTGAGTGGCACTGTAGGTTCAAACCGGGGCATCTCCTCGTAATCAGGCATCTTGGAGTAGTTATGATTCATTGGAGGAGGACATGATTTGAATCCTACCCCAGTGAATTTCTCATCCTTCTTCTTCTTTTGCACATCAATAATGTGATCTAAAACATAGCGGGAATTGGAATAACTTTCCAATTTCTGCTTGATTGTTTCACATTCACACTTTGCTGTGGCCAGCTCAACCATCTGTTTCTCAATTGTGTCAATTAAGTTGTTATTAGCATATTGTTTTCTTAAAACAGCCTTTTGAAGTTCAGAAACATCATGCTTAAGTGACTTAATTGTTTCTTTAAACTCTTTTTCATTTTTGGTTAAAAAGAAGTTAGCTTCAGATGCTTTAGCAAGATCAACAATCAATTCTTGATTGTGTTTGTGTGTGATGTCAAAAAGACTTTCCTTTTCTGCATATTCTAGACATTTAGCACATTCAACAACAGCAGAAATAGAATCAGGTTTAGAATCACATACCTGACTGGAATCACTCTCAGGTGTTGGCTTTTCTGCATCAGAATTAATAACTTCCCTTGATGATTCACATTCAGATCCATCCTCGCTTGAACTTGAAGTTGTATCACCCTCAACTGAAGTTGAAACATCTTCATCTGAACTTCCGTCATGTTCAGAACTGTCATCATTTCCCGAGGATTCACCATTGCTTGCATCTTTGACAATTTCTGCATACAACGCCGATTTTGTCTGACTACTGTTCTTTGGATCAAGAGATGATGGTTCAACAGTAGAACGATGGTGTTGTAAACCAACTGGGGGTAATGGATTTCCATACAAGTCTGTGGTTGTAGCCGGCTTTACAGGAACTTGTATTGGATTGCCAAACCAATCTGTTGTTATTTTCGGTTCACTTTGCCTTTGAATTGTAACTGATGCCCACTGATTTGCAGATATCATGGCAGTTGAACGTGGGGTAATAGCCTGCATCCAAGCATTCTTGAATTCTTGATCAGATTGAGAAGTAGATGATTGCGTATTAGATGAATACGGATTCAAAGACCATGCGGATGGATCCCATTGACCGTTTATTCCCATTTTCTATTTTAATATATTCTGTGAAAATTAACTTAATAAAAAGTTGATTTTCACAAACTATGTTAAAAGTTTCGAAGGATAGCAAGCAGCCGAAGGATTGAGGATCAAAAGACCTGAAATTCACAACTGTTAAGTCTAAACAATTAAGACTCGAAGGATCCACGAAAGATCACACCAGTTCGAAGGATCAACAGTGTCGAAAGATTACTGTTGAGATTCGAACGATGACCTCGAAGGATAACCTTGAAAGATTCACCTTCACGAAGGATCCTTATCTTTCGAAATGAACAGTGACTCGAAAGATGATCTTTCAAAAAGATTCCTTGACTCGAAGGATAACCTGCTGACTTCGAAGGATGTTCGAAGGATGGCTATCTTTCGAATCTCCTAGTTCGAAGGATATCTTTCGAGTTCGAAAGTTATCTTTCGACGGTTCTGACACAAGTACAGAAAGGTACAAAAGTTGGTGAAAAGTTGATGTGGTTGGTGACCTGCTTTCGGCAAAAGAGGATGTCCTGACACCACCTTTTCACAAAACAGTTTGACTTTCAAAAATAATACCCAAAATAGAACCTTCTTATCCACACCAAGGCAACCGGAATTTGACCGGAATAATGGTCGGAAAACAGAAAAACTATCGGATATGATTTTTAAGTTACCCAAACCTTCCCGTAACACACCCGGTTAGTTTAGGACACGTTTTTATGGTTAAAAATCCAGAAAACACACTAAAAACGGGTGCTAAACCAAGAAACTTTTTGTCCAAAAACTACCAAGTCTTGCACAAAAACCCGGTTTTAACAAGGAAAAGAGCCACGGCTCTGATACCACTTGTAGGTCCCTCTTCGGAGGATGACGAACCTAAACCTTGTTATACAAACCCACTAGCGAGTGCGGAATCCAAGCTAGCAAGCAAACCGGGTTGAGACAAGCATAAACACAAACACACAAGGATTCACCGATTAACACAACTTGTATTAATGCAATGAGGGTTCGGTTACAAGCTCAATGTTTACAGAAGTGTTCTATAAACTCTCTAAGTGTGTGAGTGAGTTCTGGGCAGAATGCTCTCTAAGCTTCTATCTCTCGGGTGTGTGAAAATGGCAGAACTCCAGAACTAACTCACACTCAACACATGCATGGGTATATATACCCAGCTCAGCAGGTCTGCTCGAAGGATTCGACAGATGGTCCGAAGGATCATCTGTCGACCACATGTTACACGAAAGATCAGCATGGACCTCGAAGGATCATCCTTCGAGGTCTAATGGTCGAACCATGGTCGAACCATATCTTTCGATCACCTCGAACCATGGTCGAACCATATCTTTCGATCACCTCGAAGGATCAGGTGTATCCTTCGAGGCTATCCTTCGATCAGAACATCTTTCAACTGTTGTCCAAGTCAAACCGGAGGATGGTTAACTTGGTCAACTTACAATACAAATCAGGACATCGTTTATATCAGACCGAATACAGACAAAGTACAGACACAAGTGCACCAACAAACTCCCCCTTGGCTGTAGCTTTGTCTTTGATCTCTAATCTTTGTCTTGTTCTTCTAAAAGTGTAGACTCGTCTTGAACTTCGACGGTCTTTGGTCTTCAAGTCTTCAAGACTCTGATGTCCTATCATGTCTTCAATGTCGGAGGATCTTCAAAGTCTTCACGTCTTGAAAGTAGAAAGTGTATCAACAAACTACCCGTATCATGTAGGAAGTGTGTTGACAAACTCCCCCTTAACATAAGCTCCCCCTTGAGTTATGCTCGTGAAAAGACTTTATCTTTATGAAGTGAGATCCTTGTGGTGATGATGATGGCCAGCGGCGACTCGATCACCTTCATTCATTGAGTGCCTTCGTGTCTTCATTCCAAAGCTCGTCATCGACCATGTTCTCCTAGCCTTTAGAATCTGCACATGCAAGAAATCTAAACGCGTAATGAGAACAACTGCTTGGAATATAGTATAAACAAATGACACACGTATGACCATGTCACAATCAAACACCGTCCGACAGTTTGAAAGTTTAATAAATTTGCCAATTTTAGCCTTTTAACTTTCAAACATGCAAATTTCGACCGTTTATGAAGATTTAGTCAGTTCGGTTTTCAGTCAGGTTTCAGGTAGCGAAGACTTGAGCTCCAACATCGTACGATCGAAAATAAAGCAGAAATAAAATCTTTTTGGCTTTTATAAAGTTTATATTAAAACAAGCCTAAAATCTTTTTGGTATTTTTGAAATTAAAAGACAACAATTTAAAATCCTTTGAGTGTTATCAAACGACATCACCGCTAATGTCGTGCTGATATGCACCAAACGATGAAACTGTTTAAAAGAAAAACAATAAAAGTTAAGCAGTAAATAAATAAATATATACAAACATTCTTTTTGCGAGTTTCGAGGGTAAGAGAATCATATCAGTGTACGGTCATGCCAAAACACTCTTGTTGTTCAGTTAGTTAATCCTATAACAATTATCGGTATTGTTGTCCACTTATCAGATGTAATCATGGCGAGGGGATACGTTAAGGTATGATTTATACTTACCGACCGGTGTTCATCCACATCACGACACATTCCCGTATCAAGGTATGCACGAGTGTTCATCTTACCGGTGAGTATACCGATTATCATCTGTTTGACCGTATAAATTGTGAGATACTCACTTATTTTGATTTGAAAACAAGTCCTTTGTGATATAATCACTTATTGATGAGGAACTTGATTTTCGTATGCATGAGGGCACAGGAGCAAGTCCGTGAACAGGTCAGTACTTTCGTACAGCAGAGAGACGAACTTGACTCCCGGATAAATGTGATATTTTATCACTTATTTGATATGGACATGTGATTGTTTATCACTTATTGAGGTCGAATGCAATATGAATTATGTACACGTATGTATAGTATCATGGAAGATCTTAGACTTAGTCTATTTATAGAGGCAACCATGATACCCAGATGATAAGCAGCATAAAGACCGAATATCTCAGAACCTCGGCAATCTATCAAACGAAATTTCGGTACTAAGACCATATGCCAATGAATGGTTCCCACCTGGTCTTCAGTCGGATTAAGATTTATATCACCCTGCACACTTTAAAATGATTGTGAGCCTACCGATACATCTTATATAGAGCTGCTTATCGTTTTTCATTTAAGGTTTAAAGAGGTTTGGATAGACCACTGATGTACTATCATTTACTCTTTTGCACGCAGGAAACTCATTTTTGATTTTCTATTGTTTTTGGGTTTTTGAAATTTTTCGATGTTTTTGGATTTTCAGACTTTTTGAAATTCCAAAGACTTTGTCTTTGGATTTACTCCCGGTGAGCTCTGATACCAATTGTAGGTCCAGGTTTCGGGATCCAATCCGTGATTTTCATGATAATGTTCAAAGACGGAAGAGATAAGAGAGGATAAACATAACAAACTTTGTATTAATCCGGTAGTAAACATTACAAGTCGGCCCGGTTACATGACAACCGAACTAATACCAAAGAAGTATACATCCGGGGAGAAACCAAGTGGTGATTTCTCCCGGTGAGGTCTCAGACCTCCATTCTCTCTCTAGCACACACTTGTGCTCTCACTCTTATGTTGCAAATGACAAAGTGTTGGTATTTATACCAAAACAAACACTGCAGGTCGAAGGATCAGACTGACTGGTCGAAACATCATCCTTCGATCAGACAGTCTTCGAAAGATACTCACATACCTCGAATGATATCCTTCGATATCCTTCGAGGTCCATCCTTCGATGGGTATCTTTCGAGCTCATCGAAGGATATTCATAATCCTTCGATGCCTTATCCTTCGACACCAATAACAACACAGCAACTTTGTCTAGCAACACACACACACAGTCAAACCAACAACCCTCTCGTTTGACCACTTCAAACGAGCGGGTCTATACACGTTCGTTTGACCGTTTCACTAACTATTACAAATTCAGCATAAAATAAAACTAATCTATTCGACAAGCATCGGACACAAAATCTGCATCAACAAATTCCCCCTTGTCCGTTGCTGTCGAATGCTGAAAATGCAATTGCAATCAATCTTCAGCCAAGTATTCATCTTCTCTGTGTAGACAAATTCCCCCTTGACCGATGATCCAGGTAAGTAGCATCCTGATGCTCATTGTATAAGATTTCCCCCTCAAAGTACGCGTATCCGTGTTGAGTGTTGTGCAATTTCCTCAAAAGGATCAATTGACCGATCTTCCGCTGATCTTCCAATACTCCAACCGGCATATGATAAAGGTTCCATTCTTAAACAACTGCATCAAGTCTTGATCTTCAAGTGTCTGTGCAAAACATTCCACGCTGAACCGTTTGAATCACCAGAAGATCATAAACTCTACCACCTGAGATTGCGTTTAGAATTTTACCGAAGAAATTCAACAAAT
The DNA here is from genome assembly GCF_002127325.2 of Helianthus annuus. Taxonomy (NCBI): domain Eukaryota; kingdom Viridiplantae; phylum Streptophyta; class Magnoliopsida; order Asterales; family Asteraceae; genus Helianthus; species Helianthus annuus. The sequence goes on along the minus strand of NC_035449.2, from coordinate 152,592,947 downwards.
GAAAAAATTTTTATCCCCCCATTTCTTTGGCAAAATCTCTAAACCTTAACAGATTCTTTCCACTTCAAAGAAACTGTCGTCAAATATTCACCAATTCCCTCCACCAAGCGGAACTGTTGTGTTTGGCCCATAATAGTCACGTTACCATGTTTGTCATTGCATCGGTAACCGTGACTACCCCACATTTTCAAACATCAAGTCTTCATCATCTCTTGTGTTCATCATGCTGCATCACCCCGCGTGTTCCCAAATCCCGTACGAATTTTGATGTTGAAACTTTGAAGCCCGGTATGAATAATCCTTGCGAACACCCGACCCGACTCCAAGTGAATTAAATGATTAACCCCAACACACTGTCTGAGTTCATAAAATTCCACAACACCTGGATCCTTCGAAACATCTGCATCAAACGAAAGATAAACACCAAGACAGCTTCGAAAGATGATCTTTCGAAGTCTTTCGAGCACATGTCACATATCTTTCGAGCATCTTTCGAGCACATGTCACATATCTTTCGAACACCTTTCGAAGTTGGACATGGCTGATCCTTCGTACACTTCAGAATTGATCCTTCGAAGTCTTTTTGATCCTTCGAAGAACTGATGATCTTTCGAGCACACCTGTTCATCTTTCGAATCTCCTTGATCGAAGGATGATCTTTCGAGGTCGAAAGTTATCCTTCGATGGTCCTGACACAAGGACAGAAAGTACGACAGGTGTCAGAAAAGTTGATGTGGTAGGTGACCAACTTTCGCACATTTCGAAGCATGAAAATTTGAATTTTGAATTTTGTTTCATCCTTCGAAAAACTGTTCAATCTTTCGAGGACAAACAGCATCTTTCGAAATTTGAAGCTGTCAAGAACATCAAGAACACGGAGGACTGTTCATCTGCAGATCTGACCGAAAACACTTGTACACGTTGTTTTGATGAAGAAAACTTGAGTATTTTAGAGAAAAACATAAAACCCAACACCCGGTTTAGCATAGATCTGGATATCCGGGTCCAGATCTGGGTTTTTCTCATTTTCACCTTTTTACATCTTGAACAAAAACCCACAAAAATCACAGATCTAGAGCACATGTGACTTAGTAAACGGTTAGTTTTACTAAATCGGGCACCATGGCTCTGATACCAATTGTAGGTCCAGGTTTCGGGATCCAATCCGTGATTTTCATGATAATGTTCAAAGACGGAAGAGATAAGAGAGGATAAACATAACAAACTTTGTATTAATCCGGTAGTAAACATTACAAGTCGGCCCGGTTACATGACAACCGAACTAATACCAAAGAAGTATACATCCGGGGAGAAACCAAGTGGTGATTTCTCCCGGTGAGGTCTCAGACCTCCATTCTCTCTCTAGCACACACTTGTGCTCTCACTCTTATGTTGCAAATGACAAAGTGTTGGTATTTATACCAAAACAAACACTGCAGGTCGAAGGATCAGACTGACTGGTCGAAACATCATCCTTCGATCAGACAGTCTTCGAAAGATACTCACATACCTCGAATGATATCCTTCGATATCCTTCGAGGTCCATCCTTCGATGGGTATCTTTCGAGCTCATCGAAGGATATTCATAATCCTTCGATGCCTTATCCTTCGACACCAATAACAACACAGCAACTTTGTCTAGCAACACACACACACAGTCAAACCAACAACCCTCTCGTTTGACCACTTCAAACGAGCGGGTCTATACACGTTCGTTTGACCGTTTCACTAACTATTACAAATTCAGCATAAAATAAAACTAATCTATTCGACAAGCATCGGACACAAAATCTGCATCAACAGGAGGTAACACTTTTAATAATTCTCTTACTACTAACCATGGATTCATGCAGGATGCAGGTATCAATCATGCCATGGCCAAAGAATTGCAAAAGTTGAAGGACATGATATCAAGTGTCCCAGGAGTGGTCAAACCTATCCTGGAGATTGCAGATGGGAGCCATAAGATATCTCGTTTTGCACCACCAATCTGTGATGCTGAGATACCCAAGAGGTTCCACGTGCCAACCATGAAGTTGTATGATGGTTCAACGGATCCTGAAGAACACATAGTACAATACAGGGAGAGGATGGGGATCAATCCAATCCCAGAAAGGTTAAAGGAAGCATGTCTGTGCAAGGGTTGGATCCACTCTTACTGGATCAGCTCTCAAATGGCTGCTAAGTCTTCCCCCTACTCTATTACCTCATTTGCTAATCTAGTTAACCTATTTAATAATCAGTTTTCTTGTAGTAGAAAATTCGAACGTTTAACTAGTGACTTATATAGGATAACCCAGGGTCATAATGAATCATTAAGGGATTATAACCCTAAATTTAGTAAAGAATCCTTAGACATTCCTAACCTGGATATAACCACGGCTGTTGAGGCCTTTAAAATGGGATTGCTTAGGGATTCATTGTTCTATGATGATCTTGTTATGACACCTTGTAGGAACCTAGATGAGGTAAGAACCCGGGCACTCAGGTTCATCCGGCTAGAGGATGATAAGAGGATCCAGGAGAGATTAGCAGGATCCTCAAAACAAGAAAAGCAAGGATCCTCGTTCAAGAACAACAAGTTCAGATCCTATAACAAATCTGATAACCAGAATGTGCATGCTGTTGATCAAGAAGAGGATGATGAGGATTATCCTCTAATTTCTGAATATTGTTTTTCTGTTGATAACAATGAACTAATCCTTGCGATGCAGAATTTAGGTGATAAAGCTAGATGGCCCTGGAAAAATGACAGACCAGCTGCAACTAAAGATAAATCAAAGTGGTGTGCATACCATGAAGATTTTGGGCATCTCACAGAAGAATGCATTGCACTGAGAAAAGAAATTGGATACTTGTTAAGCAAGGGGCACCTGAAAGAATTATTGGGTAGAAAAAAGTCAAGGACTCAGGATCCTGAAAGGATCCCTGAGAAAGCTCCGGCCCCTCCAGCAGATGCACAAGTAATAAACTTTATTTCTGGAGGATCAGACATTTATGGCACATCCTTCTCAGCAGCTAAGAGGCATGCAAAAGAAACCAAGATGGATAGTGGAGATAGACCCATTCGAACATCAAGTGTCTCCGAAGGAAAAGTCATAACCTTTGATGAGGATGATCGTGTTGATATCCAGGATCCTCATCACGACGGTTTGGTCATTACTCTCTTTATTTCTAACCATTTTGTTTGCAGGATCCTTATAGATGGAGGGAGCTCCGTGAACATTATCCAGCTTGATGTTCTCAAGAAAATGAATATCCCTGAGTCCGATATCATTCCAAGATCCTCTGTGCTCGTGGGATTCAGTGGCGAAACTAAGAATACTCTGGGGGACATTAAACTCCCAATATACATCGAAGGCCTACATTCTTATCAAAAATTTTGTGTTATTGACTGTTTATCTTGTTGTAATGTTATCCTTGGCAGGCCCTGGATACACGATATGAAGGCAGTCCCATCCACCTACCATCAATGTGTGAAGCTCCCTAGTCGTTGGGGAATAGTGAAGATTGATAGTGATCAGCAGGAGGCTAAAAACTGTTACACTTCATCGATGAAACCAGCCTCAAAGTCAAGTGAACAATAGCAATCAAAGTATCCTCCAAGGGATGTCTTGGAGGCAAGAGAGCAGGATGTAGTAGAAATCCTCATGGATCCTGGTGATCCTGAATCCAAAATCTATATCGGATCAGGGATTCTTGGCAAAATGAAAGAAGACCTCATATCCTTCCTCAAAAGGAGGAAAACTACCTTTGCATGGAAACATGAGGATATGACAGGTATATCTATTGATATTATCACTCACAAACTTGGCATTGACAGGTCATTCAAACCAATCCATCAAAAAAGGAGGAAGTTTGCACCAGAAAGAAATACCATTATCTAGGAAGAGGTAGAGAAATTGCTCCGAGCAGGTATGATTAGAGAGGTCAAGTATCCAAGATGGTTGGCCAATGTGGTTGTTGTTCAAAAGAAAAATGGAATGTGGAGGGTATGTGTCGATTTCACAGATTTAAATAAGGCATGTCCCAAGAATCCTTTCCCATTACCCCACATTGACTCCATGGTGGATGCAACGGCGGGTCATGAACTGTTGACTTTTATGGACACTTCATCTGGATTTCAACAAATTCAGATGGAACCATCTGATCAAGAGGATACGGCCTTTATGACTCCAACCGGTGTATATTGTTATATTGCTATGCCATTTGGACTAAGGAATGCAGGTGCAACTTATCAAAGGCTGGTGAATATGATATTCAAGGATCAGATTGGACAAACTATGGAGGTTTACATAGATGATATGGTGGTAAAATCCATAAAAGTTGAGGATCACCCGAGGGACTTGGAGGAAGCATTCGATATCCTTGACAAATATAACATGAAACTTAATCCTTCAAAATGTCACTTTTGTTTTGGTCAAAAATCTGATGAGGATAATGCAACCAAACTCTTAGTTATGGGGAATGATGCTTGAAATGAGGAACAATGATAAGGATCACTTCAATGTAAATTGCACAAACGACACAAGGATTTATACGAGGAAAAAGCCCTTGATCAACGAATGATCTCCGGCATAAAAAACCTCGGATGATGGAAACTACCGATTGTTTTGGTCAAAAATCACACAAGGATAATGCAACCAAACTCTCTGTTAACGGGGAATGATGCTTGTGTGATTTTTGACCAAAACAGTTTGGCGCCCACCGTGGGGCAATTGGTGCTTCGTTCATAAGAAAGTTTCCCGTTGCTGATCATTCCGGATCATTGCATACATGGCTTTATCGTTGAAGAATACCTCTACAGCGATGTCTGCAATCAGTTCATCTCAGGGCATTCCACCTTTGCCTCCACCACCTGCTGGATCTCAGAAAAATGCTGAGAAGAGACCTACTCCCATTTACTCTAAAACTCCATCTTCTTCTGCTCTAACTTCTTCTGCTCCCAGTACTAGTGATATATTTACTTTGATTTTGCAGATGAGGGATCGTATTCAGCGGCAGGATGAAACTAATGACAGGATCCTTGAGGAAATCAGAGATCTCAAAAGACAGAAGAAAACGACAGAGGATCATTCTCCACTGACGCCCAAATCTTTGAATTTTGATACTCCAATGATTACTTCTCAGCCACAAGAGGTCCCAGACATTCAACATGTGGGTGGATCAAGAGGAGTACACTTCGGCTCAGCAATAGTGACTCAGGCATCAGGTTCATATTTCCAGCCAGCAGGATCCTATACTCAGCATATGGGATCCTTCATGAATTCAGGAGCCTACTCAGGAGCACAGCAGGTTCTAGGATCCTCCTTTGTTCCAGGATCATCCCAGGTTCAAGGATCCTCCTTTGTTCCAGGATCATCCTAGGTTCAAGGATCCTCCTTCGTTCCAGGATCATCCCAGGTTCAGGGATCCCTCCAGACGCCAGGATCCTAGAAGAGTTTGCAAACAGGAAGTTCAGATGTCCATCAAGGAGATTTTATTCCAATGCAGACCATTGCTTCCACTGGTCCCTCCATCATCCCAGAGTCCCAGCAATATGGATTCATATCCAGTATTCCTAACTTGAACCCAATGGGAGGTAACACTTTTAATAATTCTCTTACCACTAACCATGGATTCATGCAGGATGCAGGTATCAACCATGCTATGGCTAAAGAACTGCAGAAACTGAAGGATATGATATCAAGTGTTCCAGGGGTGGTCAAACCTATCCCGGAGATTGCAGATGGAAGCCATAAGGTATCTCGTTTTGCACCACCAATTTGTGATGCCGAGATACCCAAAAGATTCCATATTCCAACTATGAAGCTATATGATGGTTCAACGGATCCTGAGGAACACATAGCACAATACAGGGAAAGGATGGAGATCAATCCGATTCCAGAAAGGTTAAAGGAAGCGTGCCTATGCAAGGGATTTGGATCCAGTCTTACTGGATTAGCTCTCAAATGGCTGCTAAGTCTTCCCCCTTACTCTATTACTTCGTTTGCTTACCTAGTTAACTTATTCAATAATCAATTTTCTTGTAGCAGAAAATTTGAACGTTTGACTAGTGATTTATATAGGATAACTCAAGGTCCTAATGAATCATTAAGGGATTATATAACCAAATTTAGTAAAGAATCCTTGGACATTCCCAACCTGGATATAGCCACGGCTGTTGAGGCCTTCAAGATGGGGTTGCTTAGGGATTCATTATTTTATGATGATCTTGTTATGACACCATGCAGGAACCTAGATGAAGTAAGGACTCAGGCACTCAGATTCATCCGGTTAGAGGATGAAAAGAGGATCCAGGAGAGACAAGCAGGATCCTCAAGACAAGAAAAGCAAGGATCCTCTTTCAAAAGCAACAAATTCAAATCCTATAACAGAACTGACAACCAGAATGTGCATGCTGTTGACCAAGAAGAAGATGATGAAGATTATCCTCCGATTTCTGAATATTGTTTTTCCGTTGATAACCATGAACTAATCCTTGCAATGCAGAATCTCGGAGAAAAAGCCAGATGGCCCAGAAAAAATGACAAACCAGCTGCAATTAAAGACAAATCAAAGTGGTGTGCATACCATGAGGATTTTGGGCATTTAACAGAGGAATGCATCGCATTGAGAAAGGAAATTGGATATCTGCTGAGCAAGGGACATTTAAAAGAGTTGTTGGGAAGAAAAAAGCCAAGGACTCAGGATCCTGAAAGGATCCCTGAAAAAGCTCCAGCTCCTCCGGCAGATGCACAAGTGATAAACTTTATTTCTGGTGGATCAGACATCTGTGGTACATCCTTCTCAGCAGCTAAAAGGCATGCAAAGGAAGCTAAAATGGATAATGGAGAAAGACCTATTCGAACATCAAGTGTCTCAGAAGGAAAAGTGATAACCTTTGATGAGGATGATCGCGTTGATATCCAGGATCCTCATCATGATAGTTTAGTTATTACTCTCTTTATTTCTAACCATTTTGTCCGCAGGATCCTTATTGACGGAGGAAGCTCAGTAAACATTATCCAGCTTGATGTTCTGAAGAAAATGGGTATCCCAGAATCAGATATCACACCAAGATCCTCCGTGCTTGTAGGATTTAGTGGAGAAACTAAGAGAACCCTGGGGGACATCAAACTCCCAATTTATGTGGAAGGATTACATAATTATCAAAAATTTTGTGTTATTGACTGTTCGTCTTGTTGTAATGTTATCCTTGGCAGGCCCTAGATACACGATATGAAGGCAGTCCCATCCACCTACCATCAATGTGTGAAGCTCCCTAGCCCTTGGGGAATAGTCAAGATCGATAGTGATCAGCAGGAGGCTAAGGATTGTTACACATCATCTATGAAACCAGCCTCGAAATCAAGGGAGCAATAGCAATTAAAGTATCCTCCAAGGAGTGTCTTGGAGGCAAGGGAGCAGGATGTGGACGAAATCCTAATGGATCCTGATGATCCTGAATCCAAAATCTATATCGGATCAGGGATCCTTGGCAAGATGAAAGAAGACCTTGTATCCTTCCTCAAAAGAAGAAAATCTACCTTTGCATGGAAACATGAGGATATGACAGGTATATCTAAGGATATTATCACTCATAAACTTGGCATTGACAGGTCATTCAAACCAATCCATCAAAAAAGGAGGAAGTTTGCACCAGAAAGAAGTGCCATTATCCATGAAGAGGTAGAGAGATTGCTACAAGTAGGTATGATTAGAGAAGTAATGTATCCAAGATGGCTGGCCAATGTGGTTGTTGTTCAAAAGAAAAATGGAAAGTGGAGGGTATATGTCGATTTCACTGACTTAAATAAGGCGTGTCCCAAGGATCCTTCCCCATTACCCCACATTGACTCCATGGTGGATGCAACGGCGGGTCATGAACTGTTAACCTTTATGGATGCTTCATCTGGATTCCAACACATTCAAATGGAACCATCTGACCAAGAGGATACGGCTTTTATGACCGCAAACGGTTTATATTGTTATATTGCTATGCCGTTTGGGTTAAGGAATGCAGGTGCAACATATCAAAGACTGGTGAATATGATGTTCAAGGATCAGATTGGAAAGACTATGGAAGTATACATAGATGATATGGTGGTGAAATCCATAAAAGCTGAGGATCACCTAAGAGACTTGGAGGAAGCATTTGATATCCTTGACAGATATAACATGAAGCTTAATCCTTCAAAATGTCACTTTGGTGTAAAGGCAGGTAAATTCTTAGGATATATGGTAACCTAGAGGGGCATTGAAGCAAGTCCGGAACAAATCAAAGCATTGGTGAATATCAAATCCCCTGCCAACGCTAAGGATGTGCAAAGGCTAACAGGCAGGATAGCAGCTTTAAACAGATTTATATCTAAATCCTCAGAAAAGTGTAAAGAATTCTATGATATCCTAAGAAGAAACAAGAAATTCGAATGGACTGAGAAGCATGAGAGTGCTTTACAAGCCCTCAAAGAATACCTGTCCTCAGCTCCAGCGTTGATGAAACCAGAAAAAGGAGATGTGTTATCCTTATATCTTGCGGTATCCTCAAAAGCAGTAAGTGCAATCCTTGTTAAGGATCATGAAGGTACACAACATCCTGTCTATTATGTAAGTAAGAGTTTACTTGATGCTGAATCCAGGTATTCACACCTTGAAAAGCTTATTCTTGCATTAATTATGGCATCTACTAAGTTAAGACATTATTTTGAAACCCATATCATTATTGTTAGAACTAACTTTCCAATTAAGAATGTCCTCAGGAAACCAGAGATGTCCGGAAGGATGGCTAAGTGGGCAGTAAAACTTAGTGCCCATGATATAAGATATGAGCCCACAACAGCAATCAAATCTCAAGCATTAGCAGACTTTGTGGCTGATTTCAGTAGTGACTTACAAAAGGAAGCTGAACTAGAAGTCCAGCAGCTGGATGAGACCAAGGATCCTTGGATACTACATACTGATGGATCCTCAAATGTTAAAGGTACGGGGCTTGGTATACTACTAAAATCGCCACAGGGGGACATAATACCCCACTCCATAGCTTGTGAGTTCCAAGCCACTAACAATGAGGCTGAATATGAAGCCTTGATTGCTGGTTTGCAAATCGCTAAGCATACGGGGATCAGGTATCTTGAGGTATACGTGGACTCATTGCTAATCACTAATCACTTTAATGGATCCTATGCTGTTAAAGGTGAAAAACGAACCAAATATTTAGAGATAGTCAAAGAATTGGCACTCTCCTTTGTTTTCTTTAGTTTAACACAGGTACCAAGGGAAGAAAATACAGAAGCTGATCCATTGGCTAATCTAGGATCATCCTTGAAGATCCCAGAGGATATAAGTATCCCCATCATCCATATCCTAACCCCTGCTATTGAAAATCAAGTGACCATGGAAATAGAAGAAGATTCTGCAATGATCCCTAGTGAGGATACTCGATCCTGCCCAGGATCATGGATCTCACCAATCATGAGATACTTACAACACGGGGAGATTCCTATGGGAGAAAACCCTAGGGCTTTCAGAATTAAGGTATCTCAATTCACAATCAGAAATAATATACTGTATAAGCGATCTCTTGCAGGACCATATTTGAGATGTATCGAGGATCCTGAAGTCCAAGAAGTTCTAAAAGACTTCCATGAAGGAGATTGTGGAAACCACACTAGGGGCAGGGCATTGTTCTCAAGGATCCTAAGGACAGGATACTATTGGCCAACTATGAGAAGGGATGCTGTGGAGTATGCTAAGAAGTGTGATCCTTGTCAAAGACACAGCAATATCCTTCACCAGCCAGCTGAATTTCTACACCCTATATCCTCTTCTTGGCCATTTATGAGATGGGGGATGGATATAGTTGGCAAGCTCCCTAAGGCACCTGGTGGAAAAGTGTTCATGCTTGCTATGACTGATTACTTCTCCAAGTGGATAGAGGCTGAAGCTTTTGCCCAAGTCAGAGAGAAGGAAGTTATATCCTTTATTAAGAGAAATATTATAACTAGATTTGGCATTCCTTCTGAAATTATATGTGATAATGGTTCCCAATTTATTGGGAGCAGAACTACTAACTTTTGTGACAGCTGGGGGATTAAGATGATAACATCAACACCAGTCCACCCACAAGCCAATGGACAAGCAGAATCATCCAACAAGATCATCTTCAACAATCTGAAGAAGAAACTTGGATCCAAGAAGGGGAAATGGGCAGAAGAATTACCTTATGTGCTTTGGGCTGATAGGACAACCCCCAAGAATGCTACTGGTCAAACACCATTCTCTTTGGTATTTGGGGCAGAATCAGTGATCCCAACAGAAATGGTGGTTCCAACTGCTAGAACAAGTACCCGTGATCCTGAGGAGAATGATGCAAACCTGGCTCAAGACTTGGATACTATTGAGGAAATCAGGGATCTAGCTAGGATAAGGATGGCTAGCTACCAACAAAGAATGGCTGGTGCTTACAACAAAAACGTCAGGATAAGGAAATTCCAAGTTGGGGATATGGTATTGAGAAAAGCATTCCAGAATACCACCAATCCTGCTGATGGGAAATTGGCACCAAAATGGGAAGGCCCTTATTTGATTGAAGCTGAAGCAGGAAAGGGGGCATATAGATTGCTAACCATGGAAGGTAATTTGTTACCAAGAGCCTGGAATGCTGTCCACTTGAAAAAATATTTCATGTGAGCAGGATCCTCCTAGCACATATCCTTACATTAGAAGTATCCTTGAAGGATCCCTGAGGTGTCAATGATCCTTACTCTGGTAATGTCCTAATCTTGAACTCTTATTTACATATTTTCTCATTTAAGGATCATGTATCCTTCATCCTTCTCTCACAAGATTTTGAGTTCTGATAGTCCAGGTATCCTTAGCGTATTGTTGATCATCTTCAGAAGCAATTCAGATCCTTGGGTTCAACCCCAGTTGTTTGGGCTTGTCCCCAGTTATCTTTGGGCTTGTCCCCAGTTTCGCCTGTAGCGCACGATGACCCTGGTATAGTTCAAGTCTTTGGGACCAGTACTCGCTTTAGGGGCTGATAATTCCATCGTACTGGCTATACCTAGGATCCTACGTATAATGGTAGACGTACCATACATCCGTTCCTAAGGTTTCTAACGTTTTCACGTTAGCTAAGGTTTTGGCATTATCATGTCACTAAGTTTGGATAGTCGCCAGTAAGGGCCATACTCCAGTTCACCTATGATCTTTGGGCTTGTCCCCAGTTATCCTTTGGGCTTGTCCCCAATTATCCTTTGGGCTTGTCCCCAGTTATCCTTTGGGCTTGTCCCCAGTTATCCTTTGGCCTTATCCCCAGAATTGTTGGGCTTGTCCCCAGTTACTAACTTGTCTTTTATATTGGCTTAGTCCCAAGTTATATTCTATTTTCAGGTTTTTGAAGTCAAACAACTAAGGATCCTCAATCCTTATTATCCACTAAGGTTTTTCTTATGGTTATCCTGATTATAGTGTTAAAGGATAGGATCCTAACTTGGATTCTCAGGTATGATCCTTAACTGTTTTGATTTCATTCATTATTTTGAATAACCCCTACACTTTGACAACTGAACCTATGATCCTTAAAATTAACTACTTTTTAGAAGTTTTCGACTATAGATATTTGATCCTGGATCATATCCTAAATTTCTTAAACATAATTTGATTAACTTTTCTTACTCAGACAAGTATAAATCAAAACAATTGAAAGTTTAAAAGATATACAAGGATAACATCACAGGATAAGTCAAAAGTTAAAAGTTTTATTCATTCACAAAATATTTAACCCTTTAAAGTTGTCAAAATTGCCAACCCACGTTTCTACCAGCAAAACGTGACCCGTCCACATGGGTTGGCAAAGGGTGTCCATTGTTCATGCGGTCATAGCAGTGCAGGAAATAAAGGTCGACAGGATAACAAGTGGCTTCATCCCCCAAACAGAGGATCCCTCCACCACCTATTATCCTACCTATTGTTCAAAGGATCGTGGATCCTTATCCTAAAAACTATTGTTCAAAGTACAAACCATCAAACTATTCAAACAAACAACCACCAAACAAAAAAAAAAATTGGGCTCCGGCTAAGTCTCGAAACTTCCATCATCGCCCAATCCTGCAGCTCAATCCTTCGCTGCACCATCACCACCAGCTCCGCTTGCCTCACCACCTTGGTCCTTGCCTCCACCCTCAAGCATCGGGATCTCCTCATCCTCCTCATCATCCTCCAGCTCAGCCAGCCTAGCCTTCCAGCCTTCAACATCCCAGGTGCTCTTATCAAAAGCAGGATCCTGGGCTTCCATGGCCATTTGCAGCTGGATCTTGTACATAGCTATGGCGGTAGAGACTTTGGCATCCTGGGTGATCTCGTGCTTCTCATAGTCAAAATTGATCAGCATTTTGGCAGCATCATTCTTGGTGGCCTGGAGCTCCTTCTGAAGATCAGCTATCTTGAGATCCTTCAACACCCCAACCTGTTGAAGGTCAGCAATCTGGCGATCCTGATCCTCAACATGGCCAACATATGTCTCTACCTCAGCAAATTTCTACAAGGAAGACAAGGAATGATGTCAGAAACCAAGTGATCCTTAGACTAGCAGGATACACAAGCAGGACAGTGATCCTTACCTCGTTGATGTAATCCAGACACTGTTGGCGGAGCAGGGGCAGACCTTGCAAATCCTCAGCTTCAGAGGCCTTTCTCTTCTTACCTCCTTTTCCCCTGATAGGTGCTTTAGGGGCCGAAGCAGTTGGGCTAGCAGCAGGGGTCTTCTTCTTAGAGGATTTGACGTTAGTAAGATCAGTGATGCTGAACTTTGAGGAAGATTTGGTGGATTTTCTAGCGCCTGCACAACCAAAACAAGATAAGTATCTTAATTTTATTTGACTCTCATTATATAAATACTCCTTAAATAAGGATACTTACTTGACATTGTGAAAGAAGCAGAGGATACTTCCTGAGAATCCTGGGTGGTAATCTTGAAAGTTCTGACTTCAGGATCAAGCTTCTTAAAGGCCAGGAGTCTCTCTTTTGCAGCAGGAGTCAATTTCAGATGTGAAACGGAGATAGCTGCACAACAAGAAAATAACAGAACATCAGTGATCCTTATACTAAAGGACAAGTTCTATGGTGATCCTTCCCAGGATCCTCTATCCTACCATGGGTAACCCACTTCTTGGGCAAATCCTCCCCATCAGGGATGGTATCTCTCCTTACAAAAAAGAACCGCCGCTTCCAATTAGTATCATTCTTGGTAGCCTTGAAGATCGGATGCTCCTCCCCGGGTCTACGTTTGAATAGATAACGATGGGAACCAAAGGTGGTCAGATCGTATAGCTCACCCAACTCGGCCATACCTAAGTCAATCCCCTCTTGCTCGATGATCCTCTCAAGGGTAAACAAAACCCTCTAGATCATCGGCATGGCCTGGATGTAAGACATGCTGGTCAAGGAGAAGAAGGCTTGGGTGAAGGCTGGAAAGGGATACGTATAACCTATGGAAAACGGGATCACAGGAAAGGCAACCCATGAATCGGAGGTGTGGTCACTCAGGGCAGAAGGATCATAAGCTTTGAACACCGTATTTGCAGGAAAACAGCACCGAATCCTGTCAATTTGAGGATCGGCAAAGATACAACGTTCTTTAGCAGAGTTTGCGATAATCCCTTGGCTCTTAAAGGGGCTTTCTTTCTGCTGATCCTTGGCAGGAGAATTCTGGAGCAACATTTTGAACGAAATAGACACAAGAAGAAAAACAGAGCAATCGAGAGAGAAGATGAAGGGAATACCTGTTCAATCCTCTCGTTGCGGTTATAAAGGGAGAAGCTCTTGATTTTAAATACAAACGATCCTATCCCTATCTCTATTTATAATCATGATTTGTGCAGGGCTGTCACCTCCGTGACGTCAGGATTGCAACGGATAGTTCGTTCACAACGGCTATATATCCGTTGAGTTAGTTACAGATAAGATCAGCAAAATATAACTCGTTAATATTACATAATTACTCCTTATATTTTGGGGGCAATTGTTAGGGCAGGATTTTAATGACCTGTGATCCTTACATGATATCCTAACAAGTGATCCTTGTTTGTTTGGCAGATAGTGATCCTCAGAAGAGCTTCAGGATCAGGATCATGGATCATCCTAAGGATCCTCATACTAACGATTGTTCTCTTTATATTTAATGTTGTTTTGCAGGAATTACGAGTTGGACCTGGTCTTGGCAACGTTATTAAGGAATCTTTCACGCTAATTTCGCACATGCATAACCAGAAATAGACGTTGTGGAGAATATGGAAACTTAGCACAAATTACGGGCATTTAGTTAGGCTAAATTTACTTCTGTTTCTAAAGGGGTAACGAGCTAGTAGTTAGGTGACTTACCTAAATTCAACCACACACACTTATATAAAGGGCACTCTCAAGCATTCGGAAGACACAACACATTTCTTACACACTTTAGCATACTACACCATAGTGATCCTTGTACCTAGCTCGTTACCATCCGAAGTTGTAAACATTGTTTATTATATTGAAGTTTGGTGATCGGTAGTTTCCATCACCCGAGGTTTTTTATGCCGGAGATCATTCATTGATCAAGGGCTTTTTCCTCGTATAAATCCTTGTGTCACTTGTGCAATTTACATTTAAGTGATCCTTTACTTTATCCATCACTACAAGCATCATTCCCCGTTAAGAGAGAGTTTGGTTGCATTATCCTTGTGTGATTTTTGACCAAAACACCGATCACCAAGCTCAAATTAAGCAATAAATGTTTACAACTTCAGATAGTAACGAGCTAGGTACAAGGATCACTATGGTAAAGTGTGTAAAAGTGTGTGAAAACTGTTAAGTGTTTTGCCGAATGCTTCAAGAGTGCGGTTGTACGAGAGTGTGTGTAGCTGAAAATGGCTAAGTGTTCTAACTACTAGCTCGTTACCCCTTTAAAAATAGAAGTTAACTATGCTAACAAACTATCCGACTTTTGTGCCATGCTCCCACGTTCTCCACAACGTCCATTTCCAGTCAAACGTGTGCGAAATACCCGTGGAACGTTGCCAAGACCAAGTCAAGCTTGTTACTCCTGCAAAATAATACGAAATACAAACAAACAATCGTTAGTATGAGGATCCTTAAGGTGATCCATGATCCTGATCCTGAAGCTCTTATGAGGATCACTATCTGTCACAGAAGTAAGGATCATTATTAGGATGACAAGTAAGGATCACGGGTCATTAGAAAATCCTCCCCTAACAATTGCCCCCAAAATATAAGGAGTAATATGTAAGATGAACGAATTATATTTTCTTGATCTTATCCGCAACTAACTAACGGATATATAGCCGTTGATGTAGAACTATCCGTTGCAACTGTGACGTCACAGAAGTGACATCCCTGCACAATCATGATTATAAATAGGAGATATAGATAGGATCGTTTTGCATTTAAATTTCAGAGATACTCCCTTTATAATCTCATCCGAAGATCAAACAGGTATACTTTCTTCATCTTCTTCCTTCTCTATTTTATTTCTTTTTCTTTCATCTTGCGAAAAATGTTGCTCCAGAACTCTCCTGCTAAGGATCCCAAAAAGAATAGCCCCTTGAAGGGTCAAGGGATCATCAAGGATTCCCCACAAGAGAGGTGCTGCTTCACTGACCCCCAAATTGACAAAATCCGGCACTACTTTCCGGCGAACACCTTCTTTAAACCTTTCAGTCCTACTGCCCTGAGCGATTACATCTCTGAGACTTGGGTTGCCTTCCCGGTCACTCCTTTCATGATAGGATACTCGTATCTTTTCCCTCAATTCACCCAATCCTTTTTCTCCCTCACCGGCATCTGCTATATCCAGGCCATGCCGATGATCTAGAGGGTTCTATACACCCCTGAAAGGATCATCGAGCAAGAAGGGATCGATCTTGGAATGTCAGAGCTTGGTGAGATGTATGACCTCACTACTTTCGGATCTCACCGTTACTTATTCAAACGAAAAGCTGGTGAAGAGCACCCGATCTTCAAAGCCACCAAGAACAACACTAACTGGAAGCGACGCTTCTTCTTCGTCAGAAGAGACACCATTCCAAACGGAAAGGATCTGCCCAAGGAGTGGTGCACCCATGGTAGGATAGAGGATCCTGATAAGGATCACCAGACGATTTTCTTTTCACATAAGGATCACTAACACCCTTTTTTGTTTCTGATGTGCAGCTATCACTGTCTCACACCTCAGACTGTCCCCTACCGCCAAAGAGAGACTTGCTGCTTTTAGGAGGCTTGATCCTGCAACAAGAACATTCAACACCACCACCCAGGACTCCCAAGAGATATCCTCAGGCTCGGTCACAATGTCAAGTAAGTATCCTGTTCTTGATATAATTTAGGATTTAAATAAATAGTTAAATATAAACAGGGAAAGGATACTTATCTTGTTTTTAACGTATAGGTGCTGGAAAATCCTCAAAAGCTGCCTCCAAGTTTGGTATGGCTGATCTTGACACCGTCAAATCCAAGAAGAAGGCCATTGCAAGCCCGAGCGTCTCCATCCCCAAGGCACCCATCAAAGGAAGGGGTGGCAAGAAGAGAAAGAGTTCTGAAGCTGAGGACCTACAAGGCCTGCCCCTGCTCTGCCAACAGTTCCTCGAATACTTCAATGAGGTAAGGATCACTAGTTCTGCTAACATATCCTGACCATATATCCTGCTCATATGAGGATCCCCTGACCTTGAACCGCCTTGACTTCTTTGTAGAAATTTGCTGAGATTGAGGATTACGTGGGGAGCGTTGAGAAGCTAGATGAGAAGATCGCTGATCTCCAACAGGTTGCCGTGCTCAAGGATCTTAAGATCGCTGATCTTGAAAAAGCCCTCCAAGCTGCTAGGAACGAGATAGCCAAATTCCTGATTGACATCGACTACGAGAAGAATGAAATCGTGGAAGGTGCAAAGGTCTCTGCTGCCATCACCATGTACAAGACAAAACTGCAGATGGCCCATGAAGCCCAGGATCCTAACTTCGACAAAAGCAGCTGGGATGTTGAAGGGTGGAAGGCAAGGCTAGCTGATCTGGAGGATGATGAGGAGGCTGAGGAGGTTTTGGCGCTTGAGGCTGGAGGCAGTGGAAAGGATCAAGGTGGAGAAGCTGGAGGTGGTGATGCAGTGAAGGTCTAGGCTGCACGATTGGGCGATGATGGAAACTTCTAGACATAGCCGGAGCCCAATTTTTTTTGTTTGATGGTTGTTTTGTTGAACAATTTGATGGTTTGTACTGAACAATAGTTTTTAGGATTAAGGATCCAGGATCCTTCAGACAATAGGGAGGATTGCAAATGGTGGAGGGATCATCTGCTTGGGGGATGAAGCCATTGTGATCCTGCCGCCTCTATATTCCTGCACTACTTAGAACTTATTATCATGGACACCCTTTACCTACCCCAGCGGACGGGCCACGTATTGCTGGTAGATGCTCGGGGTAGGTAATTTTGACAACCTTTTAAGGGTTAACCTTTTGTTAATAAATAAAACCTTAATCTTTTGTGGCTTATCTAGTGTTGTTATCCTTTTTTGTTTTTCTAACTTTCAATTGTTTTGATGTATACTTATCTAAATATGAAATCTTGAATAAGTTAGATTGAAAAAATTTAGGATATTATCCAGGATCAAATATCCTATAGTTGAAGAATCCCAAAAGTTAATATATTTTAAGGATCACAAGTCTAGTTGTCAAATTATAAGGGTTATTCAAATAAACAATGAATAAGATTAAAATAGTTAAGGATCATACCTGAGGATCCAAGTTAGGATCCTAACCATAATCATGATAACTATAAGATAAACCTTAGAGAGAAATAAGGATCAAGGATCCCTAGTTGTTTAACTTCAAGGACCTGAAATAAAGCATAACTTGGGACTAAGCCAATATAAGATAAGAGTTAGCAACTGGGGACAAGCCCAAAGATAACTGGGGACAAGCCCAAGGATAACTGGGGACAAGCCCAAGGATAACTGGGGACAAGCCCAAGGATAATTGGGGACAAGCCCAATGATCGTATGTAAACTAGAGTATGGCCCTAACTGGCGACTATCCAAACTTAGTGACATGAAAATGTCAAAACCTTGGCTAACGTGAAAACTTTAGAAACCTTAGGAACGGATGTATGGTACGTCTACCATTATACGTAGGATCCTAGGTATAGCCAGTACAATGGAATTATCAGCCCCTAAAGCGAGTACTGGTCCCACTGCCTTGAACTATACCAGGATCATCATGCGCTACAGGCGGAACTGGGGTCAAGCCCAAATAACTAGGGTAAAACCCAAGGAACTGATTGCTTCTGTGGATAATCAACATTTTGCTAAGGATACCTGAACTTTCAAAACTCAGAATCACGTGAGAAGTGGATAAAGAACACATGACCCTTATCCTTATATGAGAAAATAAGGAAATGAAATAGTTTTAGTTTAGGATATCACCAAAGTAAGGATCATCTGTGCTTTAAGGATCCTTCAAGGATACCCCTAATGTAAGGATCATCTGTGCCATGAGGATCCTGCTCACATGAAATATTTCTTCAAGTGGACGGCATTCTAAGCTCTTGGTAGCAAATCACCTTCCATAGTCAGCAATCGATATGCCCCCTTTCCTGCTTCAGCTTCAATCAAATAAGGGCCTTCCCTTTTTGGTGCCAATTTTCCATCAGCAGGATTGGTGGTATTCTGAAATGCTTTCCTTAACACCATATCACCAATTTGAAATTTCCTGATTCTGACATTTTTGTTGTAAGCACCAGCCATTCTTTGTTGATAACTGGCCATCCTTATCCTAGCTAGATCCCTGATTTCTTCAATAGTATCCAGGTCTTGAGCCAAGTTCTCATCATTATCCTCAGGATCACGGATACTTGTTCTAGCAGTTGGGACCACCATTTCTGTTGGGATCACTGATTCTGCCCCAAATACCAAAGAGAATGGAGTCTGGCCTGTAGCATTCTTGGGGGTTGTCCTATCAGCCCAAAGCACATAAGGTAGTTCTTCTGCCCATTTCCCTTTCTTGGATCCAAGCTTCTTCTTCAAATTGTTGATGATGATCTTGTTGGATGATTCTGCCTGACCATTAGCTTATGGGTGGACTGGTGTTGATGTTATCATCTTAATCCCCCAGCTGTCACAAAAGTTAGTAGTTCTGCCCCCAATAAATTGGGAACCATTATCACATATAATTTCAGAAGGAATACCAAATCTAGTTATAATGTTTCTTTTAATGAAGGATATAACTTCCTTTTCTGTGACTTGGGCAAAAGCTTCAGCCTCTATCCACTTGGAGAAGTAATCAGTCATAGCTAGCATGAACATTTTTCCACCAGGTGCCTTAGGGAGCTTACCAACTATATCCATGCCCCATCTCATAAATGGCCAAGAGGAGGATATAGGATGTAAAAATTCAGCCGGCTGATGAAGGATATTGCTGTGTCTCTGACAAGGATCACACTTCTTAGCATATTCCACAGCATCTCTTTTCATAGTTGGCCAGTAGTATCCTGTCCTCAGGATCCTTGAGAACAATGCCCTGCCCCCAGTGTGGTTTCCACAATCTCCTTCATGGAAGTCTTTTAAAACTTCTTGGATTTCAGGATCCTCAATGCATCTTAAATATGGTCCTGTAAGAGATCGCTTATACAACATATTATTTAAGATTGTGAATTGAGATACCTTAATTTTGAAAGCCCTAGGGTTTTCTCCTGTAGGAATCTCTCCGTGTTGTAAGTATCTCATGATTGGTGAGATCCATGATCCTGACCCTGAATGAGATTGAGTATCCTCACTAGGGATAATCACAGAATCCTCTCCTATTTCCATCGCCACATGATCCTCGATGGCGGGAGCCAGGATATGGATAATGGGAATGCTTATATCCTCCGGGATCTTCAAAGATGATCCTAAATTAGCCAATGCATCAGCTTTTGTATTTTCTTCCCTTGGTACTTGTGTCAAACTAAAGGAAACAAAAGAGAGTGCCAATTCTTTGACTATCTCTAAATATTTGGTTAGCTTTTCACCTTTAACAGCATAGGATCCATTAAAGTGATTTGTAATTAACAATGAATCTACATGTACCTCAAGATACCTGATTCCCATATGCTTAGCAATTTGCGAACCAGCAATCAAGGCTTCATACTCAGCCTCATTATTAGTGGTTTGGAACTCACAAGCTATAGTGTGGGGTATTATGTCCCCCTGTGGCGATTTTAGTAGTATTCCAAGCCCTGTGCCTTTGACATTTGAGGATCCATCAGTATAGAGTATCCAAGGATCCTTGGTCTCTTCTAGCTGCTGGACTTCTAACTCAGCTTCTTTTGTTAAATCACTACTGAAATCAGCCACAAAGTCAGCCAATGCTTGGGATTTGATGGCTGTCCTAGGCTCGTATCTTATATCATATGCACTAAGCTTCACTGCCCACTTAGCCATCCTTCCTGACAATTCTGGTTTCCTGAGGACATTCTTAATTGGAAAATTAGTTTTAACAACAATAACATGAGTTTCAAAATAATGTCTCAACTTAGTAGATACCATAATTAAAGCAAGGATAAGCTTTTCAAGGTGTGAATACCTAGATTCGGCATCAAGAAAACTCTTACTTACATAATAGACAGGATGTTGTATACCTTCATGATCCTTAACAAGGACTGCACTTACTGCTTTTGAGGATACTGCAAGATACAAGGATAGCACATCACCTTTTTCTAGTTTCATCAAGGCCGGGGCTGAGGATAAGTAATCTTTGAGAGCTCTTAAAGCATTTTTCATGCTTCTCAGTCCACTCAAATTTTTTGTTTTTCCTTAGGATATCATAGAATTCTTTGCACTTCTCTGAGGATTTCGATATAAATCTGTTCAAAGTTGCTATCCTGCCTGTTAGCCTCTGGACATCCTTAGCATTGGCAGGAGACTTGATATTCACTAAGGCTTTGATTTGTTCCGGGCTAGCTTCAATGCCTCTTTTGGTCACTGTTTTGGTCAAAAATCACACAAGGATAATGCAACCAAACTCTAAGTAAACGGGGAATGATGCTTGGTTTGTTGAAAAAGTAAAGGATCACTTTAGTAAGAAATATGCAAGTGACACAAGGATTTATACGAGGAAAAAGCCCTTGATCAATGTATGATCTCCGGCATAAAAAACCTCGGGTGATGGCACTACCGATCACCAAACTTCAATATAAGAAAAATGGTTACAACTTCGGATGATAATGAGCTGAGTACAAGGATCACTATAGTTTCGAGTGTCTAAGCGTGTGAGAATTGTGTTGTGTATCTTCCGAATGGGGAAGAGTGTTATATATACAAGTGTGAGTGGCCTATTTTAGGTAAACAAACTAATAATCAGCTCATTACCCCTTTAGAAATAAAAGTAAATCTAGCCTAAATTATCGCCCTTAAATCATGCCAAGTTTTCATATCCTTCACAACGTTCATCTCTGATTAAGCATATGCCAAAGTTGTAAAGACGCGTCCCTTGATTGTGATGCTAAGAGCGGATCCTGCTAGACATTCCTGCAAAATGACAATAAGTTCAATGAAACCAACTGTTAGCATGAGGATCCCTATGATGGTCCGTGATCCTGATCCTGGAACTCTGCTGAGGATCACTATCTGCCAAAGAAACAAGGATCACTGGTTAGGATCACATGTAAGGATCATGTGTTATAAAAATCCAGCCCTAACAATTTCCCCCAAAATATAAGGAGTGATATTGTAAATAAATGAGTTATATTTTGCTTGATCTTTTCTGTAACGAGCTAATCGGATAATTAGCCGTTAAAGTCGAACTAGCCGTTGCAATTCTTACGTCACAGAAGTGACAGCCCTGCAGATCATCATTATAAATAGGAGATAGAGATAGGATCAATTCGCATTTAAAATCAAAGAAACTCCCTTTATAATCTCGTCTGAAGATCAATCAGGTATCTCTCTTCTTCCTTCTTCCTTCTCTTACTCTATTTTTCTGCTTCTTTGTTTTTCTTCTGCAAATATGTTGCTCCGGAATTCTCCTCATAAGGATCCTGAGAAGAACAGTCCCTTGAAAGGTCAAGGGATCATCAAAGACTCTCCCACCGAGAGGTGCTGTTTCACTGATCCTCAGGTTGATAGAATCCGTCACTGTTTTCCGGCGAACACCATCTTCAAGTCCTTCACTCCCACTGCTTTGAGTGACTTTATCTCTGATACTTGGGTGGCCTTTCCTGTTACCCCGTTCTTGATAGGGTATTCATATCCTTTCCCACAGTTCACTCAATCCTTCTTCTCTCTCACCGGCATCTGCTATATCCAGGCTATGCCCATGATCTGGAGGGTATTGTATACCCTTGAGAGGATCATTGAACAAGAAGGGATTGACCTTGGTGTTTTGGTTAAAAATCACACAAGGATAATGCAACCAAACTTTATGTAAATGGGGTATGATGCTTGGTTTATAGAAAAAGTAAAGGATCACTTCAGTGTGAAATATGCAAAGACACAATGATTTATACGAGGAAAAAGCCCTTGATCAATGTATGATCTCCGGCATAAAAAACCTCGGGTGATGGCAACTACCGATCACCAAACTTCAATATATCAAAATATGGTTACAACTTCGGATGATAATGAGCTGAGTACAAGGATCACTATCGTAATGTGTGACTAAGCGTGTGAGAATTGTGTTGTGTGTTCTTCCGAATGGGGAAGAGTGTTATATATACAAGTGTAGGTGACCTATTTTAGGTAAAAAGACTAATAATCAGCTCATTACCCCTTTAGAAATAAAAGTAAATCTAGCCTAAATTATCGCCCTTAAATCATGCCAAGTTTCCATATCCTTCACAACGTCCATCTCCGATTAAGCACATGCTATAGTTGTAAAGACGCGTCCTTTGATTGTGATGCTTAAGAGCGGATCCTGCTAGATGTCCTGCAAAACAACATTAAATTCAACGAAAGCAACTGTTAGCATGAGGATCCTATGATGGTCCGTGATCCTGATCCTGGAACTCTGCTGAGTATCACTATCTGCCAAAGAAACAAGGATCACTGGTTAGGATCACACGTGAGGATCATGTATTGTAAAAATCCAGCCCTAACAATTGCCCCCAAAATATAAGGAGTGATTTTGTAAATAAATGAGTTATATTTTGCTTTGATCTTATCTGCAACGAACAACTCGGATAACTAGCCGTTAATCTCGAACTAGCCGTTGCAATCCTTACGTCACTGAGGTGACATCCCTGCAAATCATGATTATAAATAGGAGATAGGGTAAGGATCAATTTGCATTTAAATTTAAGAGCTACTCCCTTTATAATCTCGTCCGAAAGATCGATTAGGTATTCTTCTTCTTTTCTTTCCTTCTCTTACTCTGTTTTCCTTTCTCTTTCTATTCTTCCGCGAATATGTTGCTCCGGAACTCTCCTTACAAGGATCATCAGAAGATCAGCCCCTTGAAAGGTCAAGGGATCGTCAAAGACTCTCCTACGGAGAGGTGCTGCTTTACTGATGCTCATGTTGATAGGATCCGTCACTGTTTTCCGGCGAATGCTATCTTCAAGTCATTCACTTCCACCGCCCTAAGTGATTTTGTTTCCGACACCTGGGTGGCCTTTCCTGCAACTCCGTTTACCATAGGGTATTCGTATCCTTTTCCAGCCTTCACCCAATCCTTCTTTTCCTTGACCGGCATATCTTATATCCAAGCCATGCCGATGATCTGGAGGGTGTTGTATACCTTCGAAAGGATCATCGAGCACGAGGGGATTGATTTGGGAATGGCAGAGCTGGCTGAGCTATATGATCTTACCACATTTGGTTCCTGTCGGTACTTGTTGAAACGGAAAGCTGGGGAGGATCACCCTGTTCTTAAGGTCACCAAGAATGATACAAATTGGAAGCGACGATTCTTCTTTGTTAGGAGAGATACCATTCCTAACGGGGAGGATCTACCCAAGGAGTGGGCTACTCATGGTAGGATAGAGGATCCTGGAAGGATCACCATCAGACTTGTCTCTTATGATGAGGATCACTAATGTCTTTTTTGTCCTTTGTGCAGCTATCTCCATTGCTCATCTCAAGTTAACCCCTGCTGCAAGAGAGAGAGTTTTAGCTTTCAAAAAGCTTGATCCTGAGACCAGAAGTTTTCAAGTCACCATCCAAGATTCACAAGAAGTATCCTCCGCATCTGCCACAATATCAAGTAAGTATCCTTACCAAAAAGTAAGTTCTATGCAAAAATGTTAAATTAGTTAGGAGACTTATCTTATTTTGATTGTGTAGGCGCTGGGAAGTCTACTAAGCCTGCCTCTAAGTTCGGGATTGATGAACTTGCCACTGTCAAGTCTTCAAGAAAGAAGACCTCTGTTGCCAGTCCCTCTGCTTCGGCCCCTAAAGCACCTGTTAGGGGTAAGGGGAAGAAGAGAAAGACTTCTGAGGATCTCCAAGGATTTCCTTTGATCCGCCAACAGTTTCTCGACTATGTCAATGAGGTAAGGATCATTGCCCCTGTTGGTTATCCTTCTCGAATATCCTGCTTGTGTATTCTGCCTGTATATCTTGCTTCTTTGAGGATCACCTGATCCCGAACTTACCTTTTTTCTCTTTTGCAGAAACTTGCTGAGATTGAGACCTATCTTGGCCATATCGAGGATCAGGAAAGTCAAATCGCCGACCTCCAACAAATGGGCGTATTGAAGGATTTCAAGATAGCCGATCTTGAGAAGGAACTCCGGGCTACAAAGGATGAGGCTGCTCAAAGGCTGATCGACATGGATGGCGAGAAGCAGGAGATCACCCAGGATGCCAAGGTCTCTGCCGCAATTGCCATGTACAAGATACAACTACAGATGGCTGCGGAGGCTCAGGATCCTGCCTTCGATAAGAGCACATGGGATGTTGAGGGCTGGAAGGCAAGATTGGCTGAGCTGGAGGATGAGGACGAAGCCGAGGAGATCCCAATGCTGGAGGGCGGTGATGCTGAGAAGGATCAAGGTGGAGAAGCTGGTGGTGATGGAGCAGTGAAGGTTTGAGCTGCTGGATTGGGCGATGATGGATATTTCGAGACTAGGCCGGAGCCCAATTTTTTAAGTATGGTAGTGGTTTTTTTGTGGTTGTGATGTTTGAAACAATTATGGTTTGTAACTTTGAACAATAGTTTTTAGGGTTAAGGATCCTGGATCCTTTGAACAATAGGTAGGATCGCAAATGGTGGAGGGATCTTCTGTTTGGGGGATGAAGCCTTTGTGATCCTGCCGCCTTTAATTTCCTGCACCTGCTAAGACCGCATAGACAATGGACACCCTTTGCCAACCCATGTGGACGGGCCACGTTTTGCTGGTAGAAATGTGGGTTGGCAATTTTGACAACTTTTTGAAAGGGTTTAAGATCCTTTTGTTAATAATATAATTTTAATCTTTCTGGCTTATCTCGTGTTGTTATTCTTTATTTATCTTCTTATTTTCCAGTTTGTTTTAGAAACATATTCGTTAGAGTAACAAGAGTTGAGCAAACCATGTTTAATAAATTTAGGATATGATCCTAGATCAAATATCCTGACACTGAAAATTTTTGAAGCAATCAATTTCAAGGATCATAGGTTTAGTTGTCAAAGTATAAGGGTTGTTTAGTATAATCAAAATAGTCAAGGATCATACCTGAGGATCCAAGTTAGAATCCTAACCTTTGATCAAGATAACCATAAGTGAAATTTTAACGGATAATAAGGATTAAGGATCCTTATTTGTTTAACTTCGAGAACCTGAAAAATGGAACATAACTTGGGACTAAGCCAATGTAAAAGATAAATTAGTAGCTGGGGACATGCCCAAAGGATAACTGGGGATGATCCCAGAGGATCACTGGGGACAAGCCCAAAGGATAACTGGGGACAAGCCCAAAGGATAACTGGGGACAAGCCCAAAGGATAACTGGGGACAAGCCCAAAGGATCGTATGTAAACTGGAGTATGGCCCTTACTGGCGACTATCCAAACTTAGTGACATGAAAATGTCAAAACCTTAGCTAACGTGAAAACGTTAGAAACCTTAGGAACGGATGTATGGTACATCTACCATTATACGTAGGATCCTAGGTATAGCCAGTACGATGAGGTTGTCAGCCCCGGAAGTGGGTACTGGTCCCAAAGACGTGAACTATATCAGGATCATCGTGCGCTGCTGGCGGAAACTGGGGATAATCCCAAGGATAACTGGGGTTGGACCCAAGGATCTGCGTTGCTTTTGAAGATCTTTGACGATATGCTGTAGATACCTGAACTATCATAACTCAAATGGTTCGTGAGAAGAGGATGAAGGATACAGGATCCTTATCTTTTGGTAAAAAGTAAGGAAATGTAATAGTTTTAAGATAAGGACATTACCAGAGTAAGGATCACTGACATCACCGGGATCCTTCGAGGATACTTCAATATAAGGATCACATACTTGAAGGATCATGTTCACATAAAGTATCTCTTTAAGTGAACAGCATTCCAGGCTCTTGGTAACAAGTTTCCTTCCATGGTTAGCAATCTGTATGCCCCCTTTCTTGCTTCAGCTTCAATCAAGTAAGGGCCTTCCCACTTTGGTGCTAACTTCCCGTCAGCAGGATTAATAGTGTTTTGGAATGCTTTTCTCAACACCATATCTCCGACTTGAAACTTCCTTATCCTAACATTTTTGTTGTAAGCACCAGCCATTCTTTGTTGGTAGCTTGCCATCCTTATCCTAGCCAGATCCCTGATTTCCTCAATAGTATCCAAATCCTGAGCCAGGATTGTAGCATTCTCTTCAGGATCACGAGCACTTGTTCTAGCAGTTGGGATCACCATCTCTGTTGGGATCACTGCTTCTGCCCCAAATACTAAAGAAAAAGGTGTTTGACCAGTGGCATTCTTGGGAGTTGTTCTATCAGCCCATAGCACATAAGGTAACTCCTCTGCCCATTTTCCCTTCTTGGATCCTAGCTTCTTCTTCAGATTGTTGATGATGATCTTGTTGGATGATTCTGCCTGGCCATTGGCTTGTGGATGAACTGGTGTTGATGTTATCATCTTAATTCCCCAACTGTCACAAAAGTTAGTGGTTCTGCTTCCAATGAATTGGGAACCATTATCACATACAATTTCAGAGGGCATGCCAAATCTAGTTATAATGTTTCTTTTGATAAAGGATATAACTTCTTTTTCTCTGACTTGAGCAAAGGCTTCAGCTTCTATCCACTTAGAGAAGTAGTCAGTCATGGCAAGCATAAATACTTTTCCACCAGGTGCTTTAGGGAGCTTGCCAACTATATCCATCCCCCATCTCATGAATGGCCAAGAGGATGGTATAGGGTGTAGCAGTTCAGCTGGTTGATGAAGGATATTGCTGTGTCTTTGACAAGGATCACATTTCCTAGCATATTCTACAGCATCCCTTTTCATGGTTGGCCAGTAGTATCCTGTTCTAAGGATCCTTGAGAACAATGCCCTGCCCCCAGTGTGGTTTCCACAATCTCCTTCATGGAAGTCTCTTAACACTTCTTCAATTTCAGGATCCTCGATACATCTTAAATATGGTCCTGCAAGAGAACGTTTATATAGCACATTATTTAAGATTGTGAATTGAGATACCTTAATCCTGAAAGCTCTAGGATTTTCTCCCATCGGAATCTCCCCGTATTGCAAGTATCTCATGATTGGTGAGATCCATGATCCTGCATAAGATTGAGCTTCTTCACTAGGGATTACTGCAGTATCCTCTTCTATTTCCATGGCCACCTGATTTTCAATAGCAGGAGCCAGGATATGGATGATAGGGATACTTATATCTTCTGGAATCTTTAAGGATGATCCTAAGTTGGCCAATGCATCAGCTTCCGTGTTATCCTCCCTTGGTACCTGTGTTAAGCTGAAAGAGACAAAAGAGAGTGCCAATTCTTTGACTATCTCTAAATATTTGGTTAGTTTTTGACCTTTAACAGCATAGGATCCATTAAAGTGATTGGTGATCAATAATGAGTCTACATATACTTTAAGATATTTCACCCCCATATCCTTAGCAATTTGCAAGCTAGCAATTAAGGCTTCATATTCAGCCTCATTGTTAGTTGCTTGGAACTCACAGGCTATGGAGTGGGGTATTATGTCCCCCTGTGGCGATTTTAGTAGTATCCCGAGCCCTGTGCCCTTGACATTTGAGGATCCATCAGTGTGTAGTATCCAAGGATCCTTGGTCTCATCCAGCTGTTGGACCTCCAATTCTGCTTCTTTTTGTAGATCACTACTGAAATCAGCCACAAAGTCAGCTACTGCTTGGGATTTAATGGCTGTTCTTGGCTCATATCTTATATCATGGGCACTAAGTTTTACTGCCCACTTAGCCATTCTTCCTGACATCTCTGGTTTCCTGAGGACATTCTTAATTGGAAAGTTAGTTCTAACAACGATAGTATGGGTTTCAAAATAATGCCTTAACTTAGTTGATGCCATGATTAATGCAAGAATAAGTTTTTCGAGGTGTGAGTACCTGGATTCGGCATCAAGTAAACTCTTACTTACATAGTAGATAGGATATTGTGTACCTTCATGATCCTTAACAAGGACAGCACTTACAGCGGTTGATGATACCGCCAAATATAAGGATAACACATCTCCTTTTTCGGGCTTTGATAATGCTGGTGCTGAGGACATATATTCTTTAAGGGCTTGTAAAGCATTCTCATGTTTCTCAGTCCATTCAAACTTCTTGTTCTTCCTTAAGATATCGTAAAATTCTTTACATCTTTCTGAGGATTTTGATATGAACCTGTTCAGAGCTGCTATCCTGCCTGTTAGCCTTTGCACATCCTTAGCATTGGCAGGGGACTTGATGTTCTAATAGGTCTTTCTCCATTATCCATTTTTGACTCCTTTGCATGCCTTTTGGCCGCCGAGAAGGATGTACCACAGATGTCTGATCCTCCAGAAATAAAGTTGATCACTTGTGTATTTGCCGGAGGTGCTGGAGCCTTTTCAGGGATCCTTTCAGGATCCTGAGTCCTTTGCTTTTTCCTTCCCAACAATTCTTTTAGGTGCCCCTTGCTTAACAGATATCCAATTTCTTTTCTTAAAGCTATGCATTCTTCAGTTAGATGCCCGAAATCCTCATGGTATGCACACCATTTTGACTTGTCTTTAGTCTCGGATGGTTTATCATTCTTTCTGGGCCACCTAGCTTTTTCTCCTAGATTCTGCATTGCAAGGATTAGTTCATGATTATCAACGGAAAAACAATATTCTGAGATTGGAGGATAATCTTCATCATCCTCTTCTTGGTCAACAGCATGCACATTCTGGTTGTCACTTCTATGGTAGGATTTGAATTTATTGTTCTTGAAGGAGGATCCTTGCTTCTCCGGTTTTGAGGATCCTACTTGTCTCTCCTGGATCCTCTTGTCATCCTCTAGCCGGATGAACCTGAGTGCCCGAGTTCTTACTTCATCTAGATTCCTGCATGGTGTCATAATAAGATCATCATAGAATAATGAATCCTTAAGCAGTCCCATTTTGAAGGCTTCAACTGCCGTAGCCATATCCAAGTTGGGAATGTCCAAGGATTCTTTACTGAATTTAGTTATATAATCCCTTAATGATTCATTATGACTTTGAGTTATCCTGTACAAATCACTAGTTAATCTTTCAAATTTTCTACTACAAGAGAATTGGTTATTGAATAAATTAACTAAATTAGCAAATGAAGTAATAGAGTAAGGGGGAAGACTTAGCAGCCATTTAAGAGCTGATCCAGTAAGAGTGGATCCAAATCGTTTACATAGGCATGCTTCCTTCAACTTTTCTGGGATAGGATTGATCTCCATCCTCTCCCTGTATTGTGCTATGTGCTCCTCTGGATCCGTAGTACCATCATACAACTTCATAGTAGGGATATGGAACCTTTTGGGTACCTCAGCATCACAAATTGGTGGTGCAAAGCGAGATACCTTATGGCTTCCATCTGCAATCTCTGGGATAGGCTTGACTACCCCTGGAACACTTGAGATCATATCTTTTAGCTTCTGCAATTCCCTGGCCATAGCATGATTGATACCTGTATCCTGCATGAATCCATGGTTAGTGGTAAGATAATTATTTAAAGTGTTACCTCCCATTGAGTTCAAGTTAGTGAATCCATATTGCTGGGATTCTGGGATAACGGAGGGACAAGTGGAAGCAATGGTCTGCATTGGAATAAAGTCCCCTTGATGGACATCTAGACTTCCTGTTTGCAAACTTTTTAGGGATCCTGGCATCTGGAAGGATCCTGGTATCTGGAAGGATCCTGGTATCTGGGATGATCCTGGAACAAAGGAGGATCCTTGACCCTGGGATGATCCAGGAACAAAGTAGGATCCTTGAAACTGCTGTGCTCCCGGGTAGGCTCCCGGATTCATGAAGGATCCCATATGCTGGGGATAGGATCCTGCTGGCTGAAAGTGTGAGCCTGATGCCTGAGTCATTGCTGTTGATCCGAGGTGCAATCCTCTTGATTCTCCCATAATTTGCACATCTAGGATTCCCGATGGCTGAGAAGTGATCATTGGAGTATCAAAGCTCAAGGATTTGGGCATCAGTGGGGAATGATCCTCTGCCGTTTTCTTTTGTCTTTTGAGATCTCCAATTTCCCTGAGGATCCTTTCATTAGTTTCATCCTGCCGCTGCATACGATCCTTCATCTGCAAAATCAAAGTAAATACGTCACTAGTACTGGGAGTATAAGAATTCATAGCAGAAGAAGATGGAGGTTTAGAGTTAGTAGGAGTTGGTCTCTTCTCAGCATTCTTCTGGGATCCTGCCGGTGTAGGAGGCAGAGTGTTCTGAGACGAGGTGACTGCAGACATCGCCGTGGACATGTTTTTCAATGATGAAGCCATGTAATTCTTTGAAATGATTTCGAACAAAAGGTTTTCTTATGAATGAAGCACCAATTGCCCCACGGTGGGCGCCAAACTGTTTTGGTTAAAAATCACACAAGGATAATGCAACCAAACTTTATGTAAATGGGGTATGATGCTTGGTTTATAGAAAAAGTAAAGGATCACTTCAGTGTGAAATATGCAAAGACACAATGATTTATACGAGGAAAAAGCCCTTGATCAATGTATGATCTCCGGCATAAAAAACCTCGGGTGATGGCAACTACCGATCACCAAACTTCAATATATCAAAATATGGTTACAACTTCGGATGATAATGAGCTGAGTACAAGGATCACTATCGTAATGTGTGTCTAAGCGTGTGAGAATTGTGTTGTGTGTTCTTCCGAATGGGGAAGAGTGTTATATATACAAGTGTAGGTGACCTATTTTAGGTAAAAAGACTAATAATCAGCTCATTACCCCTTTAGAAAGAAAAGTAAATCTAGCCTAAATTATCGCCCTTAAATCATGCCAAGTTTCCATATCCTTCACAACGTCCATCTCCGATTAAGCACATGCTATAGTTGTAAAGACGCGTCCTTTGATTGTGATGCTTAAGAGCGGATCCTGCTAGATGTTCTGCAAAACAACATTAAATTCAACGAAAGCAACTTTTAGCATGAGGATCCTATGATGGTCCGTGATCCTGATCCTGGAACTCTGCTGAGGATCACTATCTGCCAAAGAAACAAGGATCACTGGTTAGAATCACACGTGAGGATCATGTATTGTAAAAATCCAGCCCTAACACTTGGTATGGCGGAGCTGGCTGAGATGTACGATCTTACCACTTTCGGACCCCATCGTTATCTATTTAAGCGAAAAGCTGGAGAGGATCATCCTGTCTTCAGGGTCACCAAGAACGACACGAATTGGAAGCGACGGTTCTTCTTTGTTAGGAGGGATACCATCCCTGATGGGAAGGATCTGCCCAAAGAGTGGGCTACTCATGGTAGGATAGAGGATCCTGGAAGGATCACCATGAGATTTGTTCCTTAGGATGAGGATCACTAACATTTTCTTTTGTTTTTTGTTTATTGTGCAGCTATTTCCATCTCTCGTCTGAAGTTGACACCTGCTGCAAAAGAGAGACTTTTAGCCTTCAAGAAGCTTGATCCGGAGACAAGGACTTTCCAGGTTGCTACTCAAGATTCCCAAGAAGTATCCTGATTAAAAAGTAGTTTCATGTAGGATTTTTTTAAATTAGTTAGAATACTTATCTGATTTTGGTTGTGTAGGTGCTGGAAAATCTGCTAAATCTGCCTCCAAGTTTGGCATTGATGATCTTGCTAATGTCAAATCTGCTAGGAAGAAGACCCCTGCTGCCAGTCCAACCGCTTCAGCCCCTAAAGCACCTATTAGGGGTAAAGGAAAGAAGAGGAAGGCCTCTGAGGATCTTCAAGGATTTCCCCTGCTCCGCCAACAGTTTCTTGATTACGTTAACGAAGTAAGGATCACTGCTCCTGCTTGTATATCCTGCTTGTATATCCTGCTTGTATATCCTGCTTGTTTGAGGATCATCTGGTCCTGAACTTACCCTTTTCCCTTTTGGCAGAAACTCGCTGAAATAGAAACATATATTGGTCACGTTGAGGATCAAGACCGCCATATTGCCGACCTCCAACAGATGGGTGTGCTAAAGGATCTCAAGATTGCTGATCTTGAGAAGGAGCTCCGGGCCACCAAGGATAAAGCTGCCAGGATGCTGATCAATTTTGATTATGAGAAGCATGACATTACCCAGGATGCCAAGGTCTCTGCTGCGATAACCATGTATAAGATCCAGCTGCAGATGGCTGCGGAGGCTCAGGATCCTTCCTTCGACAAAGGCACATGGGACGTGGAAGGCTGGAAGGCGAGGCTGGCAGAGTTGGAGGATGATGAGGAGGCTGAGGAGATCCCAATGCTTGAGGGCGGTGATGTTGGCAACGATCAGGGGGAAGCAAGTGGAGCTGGTGGTGATGGTGCAGCGAAGGTTTGAGCTGCAGGATTGGGCAATGATGGAAATTTCTAGACATAGCCGGAGCCCAATTTTTTAAAATTTGTAGTGGTTTTTTGTGGTTGTGATGTTTTGAAACAATTTATGGTCTGTAACTCAAACAATAGTTTTTAGGGTTAAGGATCCTGGATCCTTTGGACAATAGGTAGGATCGCAAATGGTGGAGGGATCCTCTGTTTGGGGGATGAAGACTTTGTGATCCTGCCACTCTTACTTTCCTGCACCTGCTATGACCGCATAAACAATGGACACCCTTTGCCAACCCATGTGGACGGGCCACGTTTTGCTGGTAGAAACGTGGGTTGGCAATTTTGACAACTTTTGAAAGGGTTTAAAATCCTTTGTTAATAAAATAACTCTAATCTTTCTGGCTTATCTCGTGTTGTTACCCTTTGCTTATCCTTTTATTTTCCAATTGTTAAGCAAATCATGTTCAATCATTTTAGGATATGATCCTGGATCAAATATCCTGTAATCGAAAAATTTTCAAAAATAGTTTATGATCGAGGATCATAGATTTAGTTGTCAAAGTGTAAGAGTTATTCAAAATAACAAGTATAATCAAAATAGTCAAGGATCATACCTGAGAATCCAAGTTAGGATCCTAACCTTTAATCAAGATAACCATAAGTGAAATTTTAACGGGTAATAAGGATTAAGGATCCTTATTTGTTTAACTTCGAAAACCTGAAAAATGGAATATAACTTGGGACTAAGCCAATGTAAAAGATAAATTAATAGCTAGGGACATGCCCAAAGGATAACTGGGGACAATCCCAAAGGATCACTGGGGACAAGCCCAAAGGATAACTGGGGACAAGCCCAAAGGATCACTGGGGACAAGCCCAAAGGATAACTGGGGACAAGCCCAAGGATCGTATGTAAACTGGAGTATGGCCCTTACTGGCGACTATCCAAACTTGGTGACATGAAAATGTCAAAACCTTAGCTAACGTGAAAACGTTAGAAACCTTAGGAACGGATGTATGGTACGTCTACCATTATACGTAGGATCCTAGATATAACCAGTACGATGAGGTTGTCAGCCCCTAAAGTGGGTACTGGTCCCAAAGACGTGAACTATACCAGGATCATCGTGCGCTACAGGCGAAAACTGGGGACAAGCCCAAGGATAACTGGGGTTGAACCCAAGGATCTGAGATGCTTTTGAAGACTATCGATAATATGCTGAGGATACCTGGACTATCAGAACTCAAATTCTCGTGAGAGAAGGATGAAGTATACGTGATCCTTATCCTTAGGTAAAAATAAGAAAATGGAAAAGTTTTGAGACAAGGACTTTACCAGAGTAAAGGATCACTGATGTCGCCGGGATCCTTCGAGGATGCTTCCGATGTAAGGATCATATGCTTGAAGGATCCTGTTCACATGAAATACTTCTTAAAGTGAATAGCATTCCAGGCTCTTGGTAACAAATTTCCTTCCATGGTTAGCAATCTGTATGCCCCCTTTCCTGCTTCGGCTTCAATCAAGTAAGGGCCTTCCCATTTTGGTGCCAATTTTCCGTCAGCAGGATTGATAGTGTTTTGGAATGCTTTTCTCAACACCATATCCCCGACTTGGAACTTCCTTATCTTGACATTTTTGTTGTAGGCACCAGCCATTCTTTGTTGGTAGCTTGCCATCCTTATCCTAGCCAGATCCCTGATTTCCTCAATAGTATCCAAGTCTTGAGCTAGGTTTGCAGGATTCTCTTCAGGATCACGAGTACTTGTTCTAGCAGTTGGAATCACCATTCCTGTTGGGATCACTGCTTCTGCCCCAAATACTAAAGAGAAGGGTGTTTGACCAGTGGCATTCTTGGGAGTTGTCCTATCAGCCCACAGCACATAAGGCAATTCCTCTGCCCATTTCCCCTTCTTGGATCCTAATTTCTTCTTCAGGTTGTTGATGATGATCTTGTTGGATGATTCTGCTTGACCATTGGCTTGTGGGTGGACTGGTGTTGACGTTATTATCTTAATTCCCCAACTGTCACAAAAGTTAGTGGTTCTGCTCCCAATGAATTGGGAACCATTATCACATATAATTTCAGAGGGAATGCCAAATCTGGTTATAATGTTTCTCTTAATAAAGGATATAACTTCCTTTTCTCTGACTTGAGCAAAAGCTTCAGCTTCTATCCACTTGGAGAAGTAGTCGGTCATGGCAAGCATAAATACTTTTCCACCAGGTGCTTTAGGGAGCTTGCCAACTATATCCATCCCCCATCTCATGAATGGCCAAGAGGATGGTATTGGATGCAAAAATTCAGCTGGCTGATGAAGGATATTGCTGTGTCTTTGACAAGGATCACATTTCTTAGCATATTCTACAGCATCCCTTTTCATAGTTGGCCAGTAGTATCCTGTTCTAAGGATCCTTGAGAACAATGCCCTGCCCCCAGTATAGTTTCCACAATCTCCTTCATGGAAGTCTCTCAACACTTCTTGAATTTCAGGATCCTCGATACATCTTAAATATGGTCCTGCAAGAGATCGTTTATATAATACATTATTTAAGATTGTGAATTGAGATACCTTAATCCTGAAAGCTCTAGGATTTTCTCCCATAGGAATCTCCCCGTGTTGTAAGTATCTCATGATTGGTGAGATCCATGATCCTGAATAAGATTGAGTTTCTTCACTAG
Organism: Helianthus annuus; assembly: GCF_002127325.2. NCBI lineage: Eukaryota > Viridiplantae > Streptophyta > Magnoliopsida > Asterales > Asteraceae > Helianthus > Helianthus annuus. The sequence continues at coordinate 152,557,360 of NC_035449.2, read as the reverse complement.
GGATCATTGCCGTATCCTCTTCTATTTCCATGGCCACCTGATTTTCAATAGCAGGAGCTAGGATATGGATGATGGGGATACTTATATCCTCTGGGATCTTTAAGGATGATCCTAGATTGGCCAATGCATCAGCTTCTGTATTTTCCTCCCTTGGTACCTGTGTTAAACTGAAGGAAACAAAAGAGAGTGCCAATTCTTTGACTATCTCTAAATATTTGGTTAGTTTTTCTCCTTTAACAGCATAGGATCTATTAAAGTGATTAGTGATTAGTAATGAGTCTACGTATACTTTAAGGTATCTGACCCCCATATCCTTAGCAATTTGTAAACCAGCAATTAAGGCTTCATATTCAGCCTCATTGTTGGTTGCTTGGAACTCACAGGCTATGGAGTGGGGTATTATGTCCCCCTGTGGCGATTTTAGTAGTATCCCGAGCCCTGTGCCCTTAACATTTGAGGATCCATCAGTGTGTAGTATCCAAGGATCCTTGGTCTCATCCAGCTGCTGGACTTCCAATTCTGCTTCCTTTTGTAGATCACTAAGCTTTACTGCCCACTTAGCCATTCTTCCGGACATCTCTGGTTTCCTGAGGACATTCTTGATTGGAAAATTAGTTCTAACAACAATAGTGTGGGTTTCAAAATAATGTCTTAACTTAGTTGATGCCATAATTAATGCGAGAATAATTTTCTCAAGGTGTGAGTACCTGGATTCTGCATCAAGTAAACTCTTACTTACATAGTAAATAGGATGTTGTGTACCTTCGTGATCCTTAACAAGGACAGCACTTATAGCGGTTGAGGATACCGCCAGGTATAAGGATAACACATCTCCTTTTCCGGGTTTCATTAATGCTGGTGCTGAGGACATATATTCTTTAAGGGCTTGTAAAGCATTCTTGTGTTTTTCAGTCCATTCAAACTTCTTGTTTTTCCTTAAGATATCGTAAAATTCTTTACATCTTTCTGAGGATTTTGATATGAACCTGTTTAGAGCTGCTATCCTGCCTGTTAGCCTTTGCACATCCTTAGCATTGGCAGGGGACTTGATATTCACTAGTGCTTTAATTTGCTCCGGGCTTGCTTCGATGCCCCTCTGAGTTACCATATATCCTAGAAATTTACCTGCTTTAACACCAAAGTGGCATTTTGAAGGATTAAGCTTCATGTTATAATTATCAAGGATATCAAATGCTTCCTCCAAGTCCCTTAGGTGATCCTCAGCTTTCTTTGACTTGACTACCATATCATCTATGTATACTTCCATAGTTTGTCCTATTTGATCTTTGAACATCATATTCACCAGCGTTTGATATGTTGCACCTGCATTTCTTAGTCCAAAAGGCATGGCAATATAACAATATAAACCGGTTGGGGTCATAAAGGCTGTATCCTCTTGGTCAGATGGTTCCATCTGAATTTGTTGGAATCCAGATGATGCATCCATAAAGGTCAACAGTTCATGCCCCGCCGTTGCATCCACCATGGAGTCAATGTGGGGTAGTGGGAAAGGATCCTTGGGACATGCCTTATTCAGATCAGTGAAATCGACACATACCCTCCACTTTCCGTTTTTCTTTTGGACAACAACCACATTGGCTAACCATTTTGGATATTTTACCTCTCTGATCATACCTGCTCGAAGTAGTCTCTCTACTTCTTCTTGGATAATGGCATTCCTTTCTGGTGCAAACTTCCTCCTTTTTTGATGGATTGGTTTGATAGACCTGTCAATGCCAAGTTTATGAGTGATAATATCCTTAGATATACCTGTCATATCTTTATGTTTCCATGCAAAGGTAGATTTTCTTCTTTTGAGGAAGGATATTATGTCTTCTTTCATCTTGCCAAGGATCCCTGATCCGATATAGATTTTTGATTCAGGATCACTAGGATCCAAGAGGATTTCGTCCATATCTTGTTCCCTTGCCTCCAAGACATTCCTTGGAGGAATCTGTAATTGCTATTGTTCCCTTGGCTTCGAGGTTGACTTCATGGATGAGGTATAACAATCCTTAGCCTCCTGCTGATCACTGTCGATCTTGATTATCCCCCATGGGCTAGGGAGTTTCACACATTGATGGTAGGTGGATGGGACTGCTTTCATATCATGTATCCAGGGCTTGCCAAGGATAACATTGCAACAAGATAAACAGTCAATAACACAAAATTTTTGATAATTATGTAATCCTTCCACGTAGATTGGGAGTTTGATGTCCCCCAGAGTTTTCTTCGTTTCTCCACTGAATCCCACAAGCACGGAGGATCTTGGTGTGATGTCTGATTCTGGGATACCCATTTTCTTTAGAACATCAAGCTGGATAATGTTTACTGAGCTTCCTCCGTCGATAAGGGTCCTGCGGACAAAATGGTTAGAAATAAAGAGAGTAATAACTAAACTATCATGATGAGGATCCTGGATGTTAATGCGATCATCCTCATCAAACGTTATCGTCTTTCCTTCCGAGACACTTGATGTTCGAATAGGTCTTTCTCCATTATCCATTTTTGCTTCCTTTGCATGCCTTTTGGCTGCCGAGAAGGATGTACCACAAATATCTGATCCTCCGGAAATAAAGTTGATCACTTGTGCATTCGCCGGAGGGGCTGGAGCCTTTTCCGGGATCCTTTCAGGATCCTGAGTCCTTTGCTTTTTTCTTCCCAACAATTCTTTTAGATGCCCCTTGCTTAACAGATATCCAATTTCTTTTCTTAATGCTATGCATTCTTCAGTTAGATGCCCGAAATCCTCGTGGTATGCACACCACTTTGACTTGTCTTTTGTCCCGGACGGTTTGTCATTCTTTCTGGGCCATCTGGCTTTTTGTCCTAGATTCTGCATTGCAAGGATTAGTTCATGATTGTCAACAGAAAAACAATATTCAGAAATCGGAGGATAATCCTCATCATCCTCTTCCTGGTCAACAGCATGCACGTTCTGGTTGTCATTTCTATGGTAGGATTTGAACTTATTGTTCTTGAAAGAGGATCTTTGTTTTTCCTGTTTTGAGGATCCTACTTGCCTCTCCTGGATCCTCTTGTCATCCTCTAGCCGGATGAACCTGAGTGCCCGAGTTCTTACTTCATCTAGGTTCCTGCACGGTGTCATAACAAGATCATCATAGAACAATGAATCCTTAAGCATTCCCATTTTGAAGGCCTCAACAGCCGTGGCCATATCCAAGTTGGGAATGTCCAAGGATTCTTTACTGAATTTAGTTATACAATCCCTTAATAATTCATTATGACTTTGAGTTACCCTATATAAATCACTAGTTAATCTTTCAAATTTTCTACTACAAGAGAATTGATTATTGAACAAATTAACTAAATTAGCAAATGAAGTGATAGAGTAAGGGGGAAGACTTAGCAGCCATTTAAGAGCTGATCCAGTAAGGGTGGATCCAAATCCTTTACATAGGCATGCTTCCTTTAACTTTTCTGGGATTGGATTGATCTCCATCCTCTCCCTGTATTGTGCTATGTGCTCCTCAGGATCCGTTGTACCATCATACAGCTTCATAGTAGGGATATGGAACCTTTTGGGTACCTGTGCATCACAAATTGGTGGTGCAAAACGAGATACCTTATGGCTTCCATCTGCAATCTCCGGGATAGGCTTGACTACCCCTGGAACACTTGAGATCATATCCTTCAGCTTCTGTAACTCCCTGGCCATAGCATGATTGATACCTGTATCCTGCACGAATCCATGGTTAGTGGTAAGATAATTATTTAAGGTGTTACCTCCCATCGGGTTCAAGTTAGGAACATTGGGTGTGAATCCATATTGCTGGGATTCTGGGATAATGGATGGACCAGTGGAAGCAATGGTCTGCATTGGAATAAAATCTTCTTGATGGACATCTAGGCTTCCTGTTTGCAAATTCTTCAAGGATCCTGGTATCTGTAGGGATTCTTGAATCTGGGATGATCCTGGGACGAAGGAGGATCCTTGAACCTGGGATGATCCTGGAATAAAGGAGGATCCTTGAACCTGGGATGATCCCGGAACGAAGGAGGATCCTAAGCTCATGAAGGATCCCAAATGTTGGGCGTAGGATCCCGCCGGTTGGAAATATGATCCTGATGCCTGAGTCATTGTTGCTGGGCTGAAATGCACTCCTCTTGATCCACCCATATATTGAATGTCTAGGACCTCTGATGGCTGAGAAGTAATCATTGGAGTATCAAAATTCAAAGATTTGGGCATTAGTGGGGAATGATCCTCTGCCGTTTTCTTTTGCCTTTTGAGATCTCCGATTTCTCTGAGGATCCTGTCATTAGTTTCATCCTGCTGCTGCATACGATCCCTCATCTGCAAAATCAAAGTAAATATATCACTAGTACTGGGAACAGAAGAAGTTAGAGCAGAAGATGATGGTTTAGAGGAGATAGAAGTTGGTCTCTTCTCAGCATTTTTCTGAGATCCAGCTGGTGGTGGAGGTAAAGGTGGAATGCTAGTAGATGAATTGACTGCCGACATCGCTGTGGATGTATTCTTCAATGATGAAGCCATGTAACTCTTTGAAATGATTTCGAACAGAAAGTTTTCTTATGAATGAAGCACCAATTGCCCCACGGTTGGGCGCCAAACTGTTTTGGTCAAAAATCACACAAGGATAATGCAACCAAACTCTAAGTAAACGGGGAATGATGCTTGGTTTGTTGAAAAAGTAAAGGATCACTTTAGTAAGAAATATGCAAGTGACACAAGGATTTATACGAGGAAAAAGCCCTTGATCAATGTATGATCTCCGGCATAAAAAACCTCGGGTGATGGCAACTACCGATCACCAAACTTCAATATAAGAAAAATGGTTACAACTTCGGATGATAATGAGCTGAGTACAAGGATCACTATAGTTTCGAGTGTCTAAGCGTGTGAGAATTGTGTTGTGTGTCTTCCGAATGGGGAAGAGTGTTATATATACAAGTGTGAGTGGCCTATTTTAGGTAAACAAACTAATAATCAGCTCATTACCCCTTTAGAAATAAAAGTAAATCTAGCCTAAATTATCGCCCTTAAATCATGCCAAGTTTCCATATCCTTCACAACGTTCATCTCTGATTAAGCATATGCCAAAGTTGTAAAGACGCGTCCCTTGATTGTGATGCTAAGAGCGGATCCTGCTAGACATTCCTGCAAAATGACATTAAGTTCAATGAAAGCAACTGTTAGCATGAGGATCCCTATGATGGTCCGTGATCCTGATCCTGGAACTCTGCTGAGGATCACTATCTGCCAAAGAAACAAGGATCACTGGTTAGGATCACATGTAAGGATCATGTGTTATAAAAATCCAGCCCTAACAGTCACCATGTATCCTAAGAATTTACCTGCTTTAACACCAAAGTGACATTTTGAAGGATTAAGTTTCATGTTATATTTGTCAAGGATATCGAATGCTTCCTCCAAGTCCCTTAGGTGATCCTCAGCTTTTACGGATTTTACCACCATATCATCTATGTAAACCTCCATAGTTTGTCCAATCTGATCCTTGAACATCATATTCACCAGCCTTTGATATGTTGCACCTGCATTCCTTAATCCAAGCGGCATAGCAATATAACAATATATACCGGTTGGAGTCATAAAGGCCGTATCCTCTTGATCAGATGGTTCCATCTGAATTTGTTGAAATCCAGATGAAGCATCCATAAAAGTCAACAGTTCATGACCCGCCGTTGCATCCACCATGGAGTCAATGTGGGGTAATGGGAAAGGATCCTTGGGACATGCCTTATTTAAATCTGTGAAATCGACACATACCCTCCACTTTCCAATTTTCTTTTGAACAACAACCACATTGGCCAACCATCTTGGATACTTGACCTCTCTAATCATACCTGCTCGGAGCAATTTCTCTACCTCTTCCTGGATAATGGCATTTCTTTCCTGTGCAAACTTCCTCCTTTTTTGATGGATTGGTTTGAATGACCTGTCAATGCCAAGTTTATGAGTGATAATATCCTTAGATATACCTGTCATATCCTCATGCTTCCATGCAAAGGTAGTATTCCTCCTCTTGAGAAAGGATACGAGGTCTTCTTTCATTTTGCCAAGGATCCCTGATCCGATATAGATTTTAGATTCAGGATCATCAGGATCCGTGAGGATTTCTACCACATCCTGCTCTCTTGCCTCCAAGACATCCCTTAGAGGATACTTTGATTGCTATTGCTCCCTTGACTTCGAGGCTGGTTTCATTGATGAAGTGAGCAGTCCTTAGCCTCCTGCTGATCACTATCAATCTTGACTATTCCCCAAGGACTAGGGAGCTTCACACATTGATGGTAGGTAGATGGGACTGCCTTCATATCGTGTATCCAGGGCCTGCCAAGGATAACATTACAACAAGATAAACAGTCAATAACACAAAATTTTTGATAATTATGTAATCCTTCAACATAAATTGGGAGTTTAATGTCCCCCAGAGTATTCTTAGTTTCGCCACTGAATCCCACAAGCACAGAGGATCTTGGTATGATATCTGATTCAGGTATACCCATCTTCTTTAGAACATCAAGCTGGATAATGTTCACTGAGCTTCCTCCGTCTATAAGGATCCTGCGGACAAAATGGTTAGAAATGAAAAGAGTGATAACTAAACCATCGTGATGAGGATCCTGGATATCAACACGATCATCCTCATCAAAGGTTATGACTTTTCCTTCGGAGACACTTGATGTTCGAATGGGTCTTTCTCCACCATCCATTTTGGCTTCCTTTGCATGCCTTTTAGCTGCTGAGAAGGATGTGCCACAAATGTCTGATCCGCCAGAAATAAAGTTAATTACTTGTGCATCTGCTGGAGGGGCCGGAGCTTTCTCGGGGATCCTTTCAGGATCCTGAGTCCTTGACTTTTTTCTCCCCAATAATTCTTTTAGATGCCCCTTGCTCAACAAATATCCAATTTCCTTTCTTAGTGCAATGCATTCTTCTGTGAGATGCCCAAAATCTTCATGGTATGCACATCACTTTGATTAATCTTTGGTTGCAGCTGGCCTGTCATTTTTCCTGGGCCATCTAGCTTTATCACCTAGGTTCTGCATCGCAAGGATTAGTTCATTGTTATCAACAGAAAAACAATATTCTGAAAGTGGAGGATAATCCTCATCATCCTCTTCTTGATCAACGGCATGCACGTTCTGGTTATCAGATCTGTTATAGGATCTGAACTTGTTGTTCTTGAACGAGGATCCTTGCTTCTCTTGTTTTGAGGATCCTGCTAATCTCTCATGGATCCTCTTATCATCCTCTAGCCGGATGAACCTGAGTGCCCGGGTTCTTACCTCATCTAGGTTCCTGCATGGTGTCATAACAAGATCATCATAGAACAATGAATCCCTAAGCAATCCCATTTTGAAGGCCTCAACAGCCATGGCTATGTCCAGGTTGGGAATGTCTAAGGATTCCTTACTAAATTTGGTAATGTAATCCCTTAATGATTCATTATGACCCTGGGTTATCCTATATAAATCACTAGTTAAACGTTCAAATTTTCTACTACAAGAAAACTGATTATTAAATAGGTTAACTAGATTAGCAAATGAGGTAATAGAGTAGGGAGGAAGACTTAGCAGCCATTTAAGAGCAGATCCTATGAGAGTGGATCCGAATCCTTTGCATAGGCATGCTTCCTTTAACCTTTCTGGGATTGGATTGATCTCCATCCTCTCCCTGTATTGTGCTATGTGTTTTTCAGGATCCGTCGAACCATCATACAGCTTCATGGTTGGCACATGGAACCTTTTGGGTATCTCAGCATCACAGATCAGTGGTGCAAAACGAGATATCTTATGGCTTCCATCTGCAATCTCTGGGATAGGTTTGACCACTCCCGGAACACTTGATATCATATCCTTCAACTTTTGCAACTCTCTGGCCATGGCATGGTTGATACCTGTATCCTGCATGAATCCATGGTTAGTGGTAAGAGAGTTATTAAGAGTGTTACCTCCCACCGGGTTCAAATTAGGAACGTCGGATGTGAATCCATATTGTTGAGACTCTGGAATGATCGAAGGACCAGTAGAAGCAATGGTCTGCATCGGAATAAAATCTCCCTGATGGACATCTGAACTTCCTGTTTGCAAACTCCTTAAGGATCCTGGCATCTGGAAGGATCCTTGAAACTGGGATGATCCTGGAACAAAGGAGGATCCTTGAACCTGGGATGATCCTGGAATGAAGGAGGATCCTTGAACCTGGGATGATCCTAGAACAAAGGAAGATCCTTGAACCTGGGATGATCCTGGAACAAAGGAGGATCCTTGAACCTGGGATGATCCAGGAACAAAGGAGGATCCTTGAACCTGGATGATCCTGGAAACGGCCAGAACCCCTGAATTTGTTGCGCTCCTGGAAAAGCAGAAGAAGTTGGAGGTTTGGAGAAAATGGGAGTTGGTTTCTTCTCAGCATTTTTCTGAGATCCAGTAGGTGGTGGAGGCAAAGGTGGAATGCCCTGAGATGAATTGACCGCAGACATTGCAGTAGAGGTATTCTTCATTGATGAAGCCATGTACTTGTATGCAATGAACCGGAATGATCACTGTTAGGGCTGGATTTTTATAATACATGATCTTTACATGTGATCCTAACCAGTGATCCTTGTTTCTTTGGCAGATAGTGATCCTCAGCAGAGTTCCAGGATTAGGATCACGGACCATCATAGGATCCTCATGATAACAGTTGCTTTCATTGAACTTAATGTCATTTTGCAGGAATGTCTAGCAGGATCCGCTCTTAGCATCACAATCAAGGGACGCGTCTTTACAACTTTGGCATATGCTTAATCAGAGATGAACGTTGTGAAGGATATGGAAACCTGGCATGATTTAAGGGCGATAATTTAGGCTAGATTTACTTTTATTTCTAATGGGGTAATGAGCTGACTATTAGTTTGTTTACCTAAAATAGGCCACTCACACTTGTATATATAACACTCTTCCCCATTCGGAAGACACACAACACAATTCTCACACGCTTAGACACTCGAAACTATAGTGATCCTTGTACTCAGCTCATTATCATCCGAAGTTGTAACCATTTTTCTTGTATTAAAGTTTGGTGATCGGTAGTTGCCATCACCCGAGGTTTTTTATGCCGGAGATCATACATTGATCAAGGGCTTTTTCCTCGTATAAATCCTTGTGTCACTTGCATATTTCTTACTAAAGTGATCCTTTACTTTTTAAACAAACCAAGCATCATTCCCCGTTTACTTAGAGTTTGGTTGCATTATCCTTGTGAGATTTTTGACCAAAACAGTTTGGCGCCCACCGTGGGGCAATTGGTGCTTCATTCATAAGAAAACTTTCTGTTCGAAATCATTTCAAAGAGTTACATGGCTTCATCATTGAAGAATGCATCCACAGCGATGTCGGCAGTCAATTCATCTACTGGCATTCCACCTTTGCCTCCACCACCAGCTGGATCTCAGAAAAATGCTGAGAAGAGACCAACTTCTATCTCCTCTAAACCATCATCTTCTGCTCTAACTCCTTCTGTTCCCAGTACTAGTGATATATTTACTTTGATTTTGCAGATGAGGGATCGTATGCAGCAGCAGGATGAAACTAATGACAGGATCCTCAGAGAAATCGGAGATCTCAAAAGGCAAAAGAAAACGGCAGAGGATCATTCCCCATTGTTAGGGCTGGATTTTTATAGGTGATCCTTACACATGATCCTAACCAGTGATCCTTATCTCTTTGACAGACAGTGATCCTCGGCAGGACTTCAGGATCGGGATCATGGGACATTATGGTGATCCTCATACTAACGGCCACTTCCGCTTAATACAATATTGTTTTGCAGGACCATCTAGCAGGATATGCTCTAGACATCATGATCCAGGGACGCGTCTTCACAAATATGGCAAGAGCTTAATTGAAGAAGGACGTTGCACAGGATATGGAAACATGGCTTGATTCATGGGCAGCAATTTAGGCTAGATTGTCTTTATTTCTAAAGGGGTAATGAGCTGATAATTAGTCCTTTTACCTAAAATAAGTCACCTACACACGTATAAGTACCACCCTTTTTCATTCGGAAGAAGACACGACATACGACACAACTCTCAAACACTTAGACACTCAGTGATCCTTGTACTCAGCTCATTACTATCCGAAGTTGTAACTACATTTTTATTATATTGAAGTTGGTGATCGGTAGTTGCCATCACCCGAGGTTTTTTATGCCGGAGATCATACATTGATCAAGGGCTTTTTCCTCGTATAAATCATCGTGTCTTTGCATCTTTATCACAAAAGTGATCCTTTACTTTCATAATTAACCAAGCATCATACCCCGTTTTCATAAAGTTTGGTTACATTATCCTTGTTTGATTTTTGACCAAAACAGTTTGGCGCCCACCGTGGGGCAATTGGTGCTTCATTCATAAGAAAATCTTTTGTTCGAAATCATTTCAAAGAGTTACATGGCTTCATCATTGAAGAACACGTCCACGGCGATGTCAGCGGTCACCTCATCACAGATCACCTTGCCTCCTCCACCGGCAGGATCTCAGAAAAATACTGAGAAGAGATCAACTCCCACTTTCTCTAAACCTCTATCTTCTTCTGCTATGAATTCTTCTATTCCCAGTACTAGTGATGTATTTGCTTTAATTTTGCAGATGAAGGATCGTATGCAGCGGCAAGATGAAACTAACGAAAGGATCCTCAGGGAAATTGGAGATCTCAAAAGACAAAAGAAAGCGGCGGAGGATCATTCTCCACTGATGCCCAAATCCTAGAGCTTCGATACTCCAATGATCACTTCCCAGCCATCAGGGACCCCGGACGTGCAAATCATAGAGGAGTCAAGAGGATCACATCTTAACTCGGCAGCAATGACTCAGACATCAGGCTCACATTTTCAGCCAGTAGGATCCTATCCTCAGTACATGGGATCCTTCATGAATTCAGGAGCCTATCCGGGGGCACAGCAGTTTCAAGGATCCTACTTTGTTCCAGGATCATCCCAGGTTCAAGGATCCTCCTTTGTTCCAGGATCATCCCAGGTTCTAGGATCCTCCTTCGTTCCCGGATCATCCCAGACACCAGGATCCTTCCAGATACCAGGATCCCTAAAAAGTTTGCAAATAGGAAGTCTAGATGTCCATCAAGGGGACTTCATTCCAATGCAGACCATTGCTTCCACTGGTCCCTCCATTGTTCCAGAATCCCAGCAATTTGGATTCCCTAACTTGAACCCAATGGGAGGTAACACTTTAAATAATTATCCTACCACTAACCATGGATTCATGCAGGATACAGGTACCAATCATGCTATGGCCAGGGAATTACAGAAACTAAAGGACATGATCTCAAGTGTTCCAGGGGTAGTCAAGCCTATCCCAGAGATTGCAGATGGGAGCCACAGGGTATCTCGCTTTGCACCACCAATTTGTGATGCAGAGGTACCCAAAAGGTTCCATATCCCTACCATGAAGCTGTATGATGGCACAACGGATCCAGAGGAGCATATAGCACAATACAGGGAAAGGATGGAGATCAATCCTATCCCAGAAAAATTGAAGGAAGCATGCCTATGTAAAGGATTTGGATCCACTCTTACTGGATCAGCTCTTAAGTGGCTGCTAAGTCTTCCCCCCCTACTCTATTACTTCATTTGCTAATTTAGTTAATTTATTCAATAACCAATTCTCTTGTAGTAGAAAAATTGAAAAATTAACTAGCGATTTGTACAGGATAACTCAAAATCATAGTGAATCATTAAGAGATTATATAACTAAATTTAGTAAAGAATCCTTGGACATTCCCAACTTGGATATGGCTACGGCTGTTGAAGCCTTCAAAATGGGACTGCTTAAGGATTCATTATTCTATGATGATCTTGTTATGACACCATGCAGGAATTTAGATGAAGTAAGAACTCGAGCACTCAGGTTTATCCGGCTAGAGGATGACAAGAGGATCCAAGAGAGACAAGTGGGATCCTCAAAACCGGAGAAGCAAGGATCCTCCTTCAAGAGCAACAAATTCAAATCCTACCATAGGAATGAGAACAAGAATGTGCATGCTGTTGACCAGGAAGAGGATGATGAAGATTATCCTCCAATCTCAGAATATTGTTTCTCCGTTGATAATCATGAACTGATCCTTGCAATGCAGAATCTAGGTGAAAAAGCCAGATGGCCCAGGAAGAATGATAAACCATCCGGGACTAAGGATAAGTCCAAATGGTGTGCATACCATGAGGATTTCGGGCATCTAACTGAAGATTGCATAGCCTTAAGAAAGAAATTGGATACCTGCTAAGCAAGGGGCATCTAAAAGAATTGTTGGGGAGAAAAAAGCAAAGGACCCAGGATCCTGAGAGGATCCCTGAAAAAGCTCCGGCACCCCCGGCAAACGCACAAGTGATTAACTTTATATCCGGAGGATCAGACATTTGTGGTACATCCTTTTCAGCGGCCAAAAGACATGCAAAAGAATCAAAAATGGATAATGGAGAAAGGCCTATTAGAACCTCAAGTGTCTCAGAAGGGAAGATGATAACATTTGATGAGGATGATCGCATTAACATTCAGGATCCTCACCATGATAGTTTAGTTATCACTCTCTTTATCTCTAACCATTTTGTCCGCAGGATCCTTATTGACGGAGGGAGCTCAGTGAACATTATCCAGCTTGATGTCTTGAAGAAGATGGGAATCCCAGAATCAGACATCACACCAAGATCCTCCGTGCTTGTAGGATTCAGTGGGGAAACGAAGAAAACTCTGGGGGACATCAAACTCCCAATCTACGTGGAAGGATTACATAATTACCAAAAATTTTGTGTTATTGACTGTTTATCTTGTTGCAACGTTATCCTTGGCAGGCCTTGGATACATGATATGAAAGCAGTCCCATCTACCTACCATCAATGTGTGAAGCTCCCTAGCCCATGGGGAATAATCAAGATCGATAGTGACCAGCAGGAGGCTAAGGATTGTTATACCTCATCTATGAAGCCAACCTCGAAGCCAAGGGAGCAATAGCAATTACAGTATCCTCCAAGGAATGTATTGGAGGCAAGGGAACAAGATGTAGATGAAATCCTTTTGGATCCTAGTGATCCTGAATCAAAAATCTATATCGGATCAGGGATCCTTGGCGAGATGAAAGAAGACATGATATCCTTCCTCAAAAGAAGAAAATCTACCTTTGCTTGGAAACATGAAGATATGACAGGTATATCTAAGGATATTATTACTCACAAACTTGGCATTGACAGGTCTATCAAACCAATCCATCAAAAAAGGAGGAAGTTTGCACCAGAAAGGAATGCCATTATCCAAGAAGAAGTAGAGAGACTACTTCGAGCAGGTATGATCAGAGAGGTAAAGTATCCAAAATGGTTAGCCAATGTGGTTGTTGTCCAAAAGAAAAACGGAAAGTGGAGGGTATGTGTCGATTTCACTGATTTGAATAAGGCATGTCCCAAGGATCCTTTCCCATTACCCCACATTGACTCCATGGTGGATGCAACGGCGGGGCATGAACTGCTGACCTTTATGGATGCATCATCTGGATTCCAACAAATCCAGATGGAACCATCTGACCAAGAGGATACAGCCTTTATGACCCCAACCGGTTTATATTGTTATATTGCCATGCCTTTTGGACTAAGAAATGCAGGTGCAACATATCAAAGGCTGGTAAATATGATGTTCAAAGATCAAATTGGAAAAACTATGGAGGTGTACATAGATGATATGGTGGTCAAGTCAAAGAAAGCTGAGGATCACCTAAGGGACTTGGAAGAAGCATTCGATATCCTGGATAATTACAACATGAAGCTTAATCCTTCAAAATGCCATTTTGGTGTTAAGGCAGGAAAGTTCTTAGGATACATGGTAACCCAGAGGGGCATTGAAGCAAGCCCGGAACAAATCAAAGCATTGATAAATATTAAATCTCCTGCCAATGCCAAGGATGTTCAAAGACTGACAGGCAGGATAGCAGCCTTAAACAGGTTCATATCGAAATCCTCAGAAAAATGCAAAGAATTCTACGATATCCTAAGGAAGAATAAGAAGTTTGAGTGGACTGAGAAACATGAGAACGCTTTACAAGCCCTTAAAGAATATATGTCCTCAGCACCAGCATTAGCAAAACCGGAAAAAGGAGATGTGTTATCCTTATACTTGGCGGTATCCTCAACCGCTGTAAGTGCTGTCCTTGTCAAGGATCACGAAGGTACACAATATCCTATCTACTATGTAAGTAAAAGCCTACTTGATGCCGAATCCAGGTACTCACACCTCGAAAAACTTATCCTTGCATTAATCATGGCATCGACTAAGTTAAGACATTATTTTGAAACCCATACTATTGTTGTTAGAACTAATTTTCCAATTAAGAATGTCCTCAGGAAACCAGATATGTCAGGGAGAATGGCTAAGTGGGCAGTGAAGCTTAGTGCCCATGATATAAGATACGAACCAAGAACAGCCATTAAATCTCAAGCACTAGCTGACTTTGTGGCTGATTTCAGTAGTGATCTACAAAAAGAAGCAGAATTGGAGGTCCAGCAGCTGAATGAGACCAAGGATCCTTGGATACTACACACTGACGGATCCTCAAATATCAAAGGCACAGGGCTAGGGATCCTACTAAAATCGCCACAGGGGGACATAATACCCCACTCCATAGCCTGTGAGTTCCAAGCAACTAACAATGAGGCTGAATATGAAGCCTTAATTGCTGGCTTACAAATTGCTAAGGATATGGGGGTAAAGTATCTTAAAGTATATGTAGACTCATTATTGATCACTAATCACTTTAACGGATCCTATGCTGTTAAAGGTGAAAAACTAACCAAATATTTAGAGATAGTCAAAGAATTGGCACTCTCTTTTGTTTCTTTCAGCTTGACACAGGTACCAAGGGAGGATAACACGGAAGCTGATGCATTGGCCAACCTAGGATCATCCTTAAAAATTCCAGAAGACATAAGTATCCCTATCATCCATATCCTGGCTCCTGCTATTGAAAATCAAGTGGCCATGGAAATAGAAGAGGATACTGCAGTAATCCCTAGTGAAGAAGCTCAATCTTATTCAGGATCATGGATCCCACCAATCATGAAATACTTGCAAAGCGGAGAAATTCCAATGGGAGAAAATCCTAGAGCTTTCAGGATCAAGGTATCTCAATTTACAATCTTGAATAATGTGCTATATAAACGATCCCTTGCAGGACCATATTTAAGATGTATTGAGGATCCTGAAATTGAAGAAGTATTGAGGGACTTCCATGAAGGAGATTGTGGAAACCACACTGGGGGCAGGGCATTATTCTCAAGGATCCTTAGAACAGGATACTACTGGCCAACCATGAAAAGGGATGCTGTAGAGTATGCTAAGAAATGTGATCCTTGCCAAAGACATAGCAATATCCTCCATCAGCCAGCTGAATTTTTACACCCAATACCATCCTCTTGGCCATTCATGAGATGGGGAATGGATATAGTTGGCAAGCTCCCTAAAGCACCTGGTGGGAAAGTATTTATGCTTGCCATGACTGACTATTTTTCCAAGTGGATAGAAGCTGAGGCCTTCGCTCAAGTCAGAGAAAAGGAAGTCATATCCTTCATTAAAAGAAACATTATAACTAGATTTGGCATTCCCTCTGAAATTGTATGTGATAATGGCTCCCAATTCATTGGAAGCAGAACCACTAACTTTTGTGACAGTTGGGGAATCAAGATGATAACATCAACACCAGTCCATCCACAAGCCAATGGTCAAGCAGAATCATCCAACAAGATCATCATCAACAATCTGAAGAAGAAGCTAGGATCCAAGAAGGGTAAATGGGCAGAGGAGTTACCTTATGTGCTATGGGCTGATAGAACAACCCCCAAGAATGCCACTGGTCAAACACCTTTCTCTTTAGTATTTGGGGCAGAAGCAGTGATCCCAACAGAGATGGTGATCCCAACTGCTAGAACAATTGCTCGTGATCCTGAAGAAAATGCTGCAATCCTAGCTCAGGATTTGGATACTATTGAGGAAGTCAGGGATCTAGCTAGAATAAGGATGGCAAGCTACCAACAAAGAATGGCTGGTACCTACAACAAAAATGTCAGGATAAGGAAGTTCCAAGTCGGAGATATGGTGTTGAGAAAAGCATTTCAAAATACTATCAATCCTGCTGACGGGAAGCTAGCACCGAAATGGGAAGGTCCCTACTTGATTGAAGCTGAAGCAGGAAAGGGGGCATACAGGTTGCTAACCATGGAAGGAAACTTGTTGCCAAGAGCCTGGAATGCTGTTCACTTAAAGAAATATTTCATGTGAACATGATCCTCCGTGCACGTGATCCTTACAGTATCCTTAAAAGATCCCGGTGATATCAATGATCCCTACTCTGGTAATATGCTTATCCTAAAACTATTGCATTTTCTTACTTTTTACCTAAGGATAAGGATCATGTATCCTTCATCCTCTACTCACAAACCATTTGAGTTATGATAGTTCAGGTATCTTCAGCAAATTGTCAAAGATCTCCAAAAGCACCACAGATCCTTGGGTCCAACCCCAGTTATCCTTGGGATTATCCCCAGTTTCCGCCAGCAGCGCTCGATGATCCTGATATAGTTCACGTCTTTGGGACCAGTACCCACTTCCGGGGCTGACAACCTCATCGTACTGGCTATATTTAGGATCCTACGTATAATGGTAGACGTACCATACATCCGTTCCTAAGGTTTCTAACGTTTTCACGTTAGCTAAGGTTTTGACATTTTCATGTCACTAAGTTTGGATAGTCGCCAGTAAGGGCCATACTCCAGTTTACATACGATCCTTTGGGCTTGTCCCCAGTGATCCTCCGGGATCATCCCCAGTTATCCTTTGGGCTTGTCCCCAGTGATCCTCCGGGATCATTCTCGGTTATCCTTTGGGCACGTCCCCAGTTGCTAATTTATCTCTTACATTGGCTTAGTCCCAAGATATGTTCCATCTTTCAGGTTCTCGAAGTTAAACAAATAAGGATCCTTAATCCTTATCATCCATTAAAGTTTTGCTTGTGGTTATCCCGATTGAAGGTTAGGATCCTAACTTGGATCCTCAGGTATGATCCTTGACTATTTTGATTATACTCATTATCCTAACCGACCCTTATACTTTGACAACCAAACCTATGATCCTTGAACTAAAATGCTTTGAATATTTTCGATATCAGGATATTTGATCTAGGATCATATCCTAAATTTATTTTCAACTCTTGATAAATATACTACAAAGACAATTGAGAAAAAAGAGGATAATTAAAGGATAACGACACGAGATAAGCCAGAAAAGTTAAGTTATATTATTAAATAAAAGGATCTTTAACCCTTTCAAAAAAAGTTGTCAAAATTGCCAACCCACATTTCTACCAGCAAAACGTGGCCCGTCCACATGGGTTGGCAAAGGGTGTCCATTGTCTATGCGGTCTTAGCATTGTGCAGGAAAATTAAAGCGGCAGGATCACAAAGGCTTCATCCCCCAAACAGAGGATCCCTCCACCTTTTGCAATCCTACCTATTGTTCAAAGGATCCAGGATCCTTAACCCTAAGAAACTATTGTTCAGAGATTACAGACCATAATTGTTTCAAACACCACAAACTACTATCAAAATTTAAAAAATTGGGCTCCGGCTATGTCTAGAAGTTTCCATCATTGCCCAATCTTGCAGCTCAAACCTTCGCTGCACCATCACCACCAGCTCCACTCGCCTCCCCCTGATCCTTACCGGCATCTCCACCTTCAAGCATAGGGATATCCTCAACATCATCGTCATCCTCCAACTCTGCTAGCCTTGCCTTCCAGCCTTCAATATCCCATGTGCTCTTATCAAAGGAAGGATCCTGAGCCTCCGTGGCCATCTGCAGTTGTATCTTGTACATAGCTATCGCGGCAGAGACTTTAGCGTCCTGAGTAATGTCATGCTTCTCATAATCGAACTTGATCAATGCTTTGACAGCCTCATCCTTAACGGCCCGGATCTTCTTCTCAAGATCAGTGATCTTGAGATCCTTCAGCACACCCATTTGATGAAGGTCGGCAATCTGGCGATCCTGATCTTCAACGTGGCTAACATAAGATTCTATTTCCGTAAGTTTCTGCAAAAACAACAGGATATAACGTCAGACACGGGTGATCCTCAAAAACCATCAGGATAACCAACAGAGACAGTGATCCTGACCTCGTTGACAGAATCAAGAAATTGCTGACGGAGGAGGGGGAATCCTTGAAGATCCTCAGAAACTTTCCTCTTCTTTCCCTTACCCCTAATAGGTAATTTAGGGGCTGAAGCAGAAGGACTAGCAACCGAAGTCTTCTTCTTCGAAGACGTGACCTTGGCAAGATCATCAATCCCAAACAAGGAGGCAGATTTGGCAGACTTAGCGGATTTCCCAGCACCTACACAATCAAAACAAGATAAGTCTCCTAACTAATTTAATATTTTTTACCTAAAACTTACTTTTTGGTAAGGATACTTACTTGACATTGTGGCAGACGCGGAAGATACTTCTTGTGAATCTCGGATGGTGACTTGAAAACTTCTGACCTCAGGATTAAGCCTTTTAAAAGCTAAAACTCTTTCTCTTGCAGCAGGGGTTAACTTGAGATGAGCGATGGAAATAGCTGCAAAGGAAAAGAGATATTAGTGATCTTCATCAAATGAGACAGGACTGATAGTGATCCTTCGAGGATCCTCTACCCTACCATGAGTAGCCCACTCCTTGGGCAGATCATTCCCATTAGGGAGGGAATCCCTTCTCACGAAGAAGAAACGACGCTTCCAATTTGTGTCATTTTTGGTAACTTTCAAAACAGGATGATCCTCCCCGGCCTTCCGTTTCAACAAATATCGATGAGAACCAAACGTGGTAAGATCATAAAGTGCGGCCAGCTCTGCCATCCCTAAATCAATCCCCTCATGCTCGATGATCCTCTCGAAGGTATACAAGACCCTCCAGATCATCGGCATAGCTTGGATATAAGATATGCCGGTCAGAGAAAAGAAAGATTGGGTGAAGGCCGGAAAAGGATACGAATATCCTATAATAAATGGAGTTGCAGGAAAGATCACCCAGGTATCTGAAGTAAAATCACTCAAGGCAGTGGATGTGAAGGATTTGAAAACGGCATCCGCCGGGAAGCAATGACGAATCCTATCTACATGAGCATCGGTAAAGCAACATCTCTCCGTAGGAGAATCCTTAATGATCCCTTGGCTTTTCAGGGGACTATCCTTCTTGGAATCCTTGTGTGGAGAATTCCGGAGCAACATGTTTGTGACGGAACAGAAACAGAGACGGAGTAGAAAAAACAGAGCAAAGAGAAGGAAGAAGGGAAAGAGAGAAGAAGAGGATACCTGATCAGTCTTCGGTAGCGATTATAAAGGGAAGATATCTCGAATTTAAAATGATCCTAACCCTATCTCCTATTTATAATGATGATTTGCAGGGATTGTCACATCTATGACGTAATGATCACAACGGCTAGTCCATGTGTAACGGCTAGTTATTCGGAATCGCCCGTTAGAGATAGGATCAAAACAAAATATAACTCGTCTATTTACAATTAACTCCTTATATTTTGGGGGCAATTGTTAGGGCTGGATTTTTATAGGTGATCCTTACACATGATCCTAACCAGTGATCCTTATCTCTTTGACAGACAGTGATCCTCGGCAGGACTTCAGGATCGGGATCATGGGACATTATGGTGATCCTCATACTAACGGCCACTTCCGCTTAATACAATATTGTTTTGCAGGACCATCTAGCAGGATATGCTCTAGACATCATGATCCAGGGACGCGTCTTCACAAATATGGCAAGAGCTTAATTGAAGAAGGACGTTGCACAGGATATGGAAACATGGCTTGATTCATGGGCAGCAATTTAGGCTAGATTGTCTTTATTTCTAAAGGGGTAATGAGCTGATAATTAGTCCTTTTACCTAAAATAAGTCACCTACACACGTATAAGTACCACCCTTTTTCATTCGGAAGAAGACACGACATACGACACAACTCTCAAACACTTAGACACTCAGTGATCCTTGTACTCAGCTCATTACTATCCGAAGTTGTAACTACATTTTTATTATATTGAAGTTGGTGATCGGTAGTTGCCATCACCCGAGGTTTTTTATGCCGGAGATCATACATTGATCAAGGGCTTTTTCCTCGTATAAATCATCGTGTCTTTGCATCTTTATCACAGAAGTGATCCTTTACTTTCATAATTAACCAAGCATCATACCCCGTTTTCATAAAGTTTGGTTACATTATCCTTGTTTGATTTTTGACCAAAACACCCATTAATGCCCAAATCTTTGAATTTTGATACTCCAATGATTACTTCTCAGCCAACAGAGGTCCCAGACATACAATATATGGGTGGATCCTGAAATTGAAGAAGTGTTGAGAGACTTCCATGAAGGAGATTGTGGAAACCACACTGGGGGCAGGGCATTGTTCTCAAGGATCCTTAGAACAGGATACTACTGGCCAACCATGAAAAGGGATGCTGTAGAATATGCTAGGAAATGTGATCCTTGTCAAAGACATAGCAATATTCTTCATCAACCAGCTGAATTGCTACACCCCATACCATCCTCTTGGCCATTCATGAGATGGGGGATGGATATAGTTGGCAAGCTCCCTAAAGCACCTGGTGGAAAAGTATTTATGCTTGCCATGACTGACTACTTCTCTAAGTGGATAGAAGCTGAAGCTTTCGCTCAAGTCAGAGAAAAAGAAGTTATATCCTTTATCAAAAGAAACATTATAACTAGATTTGGCGTTCCCTCTGAAATTGTATGTGATAATGGTTCCCAATTCATTGGAAGCAGAACTACTAACTTTTGTGACAGTTGGGGAATTAAGATGATAACATCAACTCCAGTTCATCCACAAGCCAATGGTCAAGCAGAATCATCCAACAAGATCATCATCAACAATCTGAAGAAGAAGCTAGGATCCAAGAAGGGAAAATGGGCAGAGGAGTTACCTTATGTGCTATGGGCTGATAGAACAACTCCCAAGAATGCCACTGGTCAAACACCTTTTTCTCTAGTATTTGGGGCAGAAGCAGTGATCCCAACAGAGATGGTGATCCCAACTGCTAGAACAAGTGCTCGTGATCCTGAAGAGAATGCTACAATCCTGGCTCAGGATCTGGATACTATTGAGGAAATCAGGGATCTGGCTAGGATAAGGATGGCAAGCTACCAACAAAGAATGGCTGGTGCTTACAACAAAAATGTTAGGAAAAGGAAGTTCCAAGTCGGAGATATGGTGTTGAGAAAAACATTCCAAAACACTATTAATCCTGCTGACGGGAAGTTAGCACCAAAGTGGCAAGGCCCTTACTTGATTGAGGCTGAAGCAGGAAAGGGGGCATACAGATTGCTAACCATGGAAGGAAACTTGTTACCAAGAGCCTGGAATGCTGTTCACTTAAAGAAATACTTTATGTGAACGTGATCCTTCAAGCATGTGATCCTTACATTGAAGTATCCTCAAAGGATCCCGGTGATGTCAGTGATCCTTACTCTGGTAATGTCCTTATCTTAAAACTATTACATTTCCTTACTTTTTACCAAAGGATAAGGATCCTGTATCCTTCATCCTCTTCTCACGAACCATTTGAGTTATGATAGCTCAGGTATCTACAGCATATCGTCAAAGATCTTCAAAAGCAACGCAGATCCTTGGGTCCAACCCCAGTTATCCTTGGGATTATCCCCAGTTTCCGCCAGCAACGCACGATGATCCTGATATAGTTCACGTCTTTGGGACCAGTACCCACTTCTGGGGCTGACAACCTCATCGTACTGGCTATACCCAGGATCCTACGTATAATGGTAGACGTACCATACATCCGTTCCTAAGGTTTCTAACGTTTTCACGTTAGCTAAGGTTTTGACATTTTCATGTCACTAAGTTTGGATAGTCGCCAGTAAGGGCCATACTCTAGTTTACATACGATCCTTTGGGCTTGTCCCCAGTTATCCTTTGGGCTTGTCCCCAGTTATCCTTTGGGCTTGTCCCCAGTGATCCTTTGGGATCATCCCCAGTTATCCTTTGGGCATGTCCCCAGCTAGTAATTTATCTTTTACATTGGCTTAGTCCCAAGATATGTTCCATTTTTCAGGTTCTCGAAGTTAAACAAATAAGGATCCTTAATCCTTATCATCCATTAAAGTTTCACTTATGGTTATCTTGATTAAAGGTTAGGATCCTAACCTGGACCCTCAGGTATGATCCTTGACTATTTTAATTATAATAAACAACCCCTACACTTTGACAACTAAAACTATGATCCTTGAAAATCTTCAATGATAGGATATTTGATCTAGGATCATATCCTAAATTTATTAAACATGGATTGCTCAACTCTTGTTACTCTAACAAATATGTTTCTAAAAACTGGGAAATAAGAAGATTTATAACGGATAACAACACGAGATAAGCCAGAAAGATTAGAGTTATATTATTAACAAAAGGATCTTAAACCCTTTCAAAAAGTTGTCAAAATTGCCAACCCACATTTCTACCAGCAAAACGTGGCCCGTCCACATGGGTTGGCAAAGGGTGTCCATTGTCTATGCGGTCTTAGCAGGTGCAGGAAATTAAAGGCGGCAGGATCACAAAGGCTTCATCCCCCAAACAGAGGATCCCTCCACCTTTTGTAATCCTACCTATTGTCCAAAGGATCCATGATCCTTAACCCTAAAAACTATTGTTCAAAGTACAGACCATCATTGTTTCAAACATCAACAACCATGAAAACCACTACCAAACTTAAAAAATTGGGCTCCGGCCTAGTCTCGAAATATCCATCATCGCCCAATCCAGCAGCTCACACCTTTGCTGCTCCATCACCACCAGCTTCTCCACCCTGATCCTTGTCAGCGTCACCGCCCTCCAGCATTGGGATCTCCTCAGCTTCGTCCTCATCCTCCAGCTCTGCCAATCTTGCCTTCCAACCCTCCACGTCCCATGAGCTTTTGTCAAAGGCAGGATCCTGAGCCTCCGCAGCCATTTGTAGTTGTATCTTGTACATAGCAGTTGCGGCAGAGACCTTGGCATCCTGGATGATCTCCTGCTTCTCGCCATCCATGTCAATCAGCCTTTGAGCAGCCTCATCCTTTGTAGCCCGGAGTTCCTTCTCAAGATCGGCTATCTTGAGATCCTTTAACACGCCCATTTGTTGGAGGTCGGCAATTTGGCTTTCCTGATCCTCGACATGGCCAAGGTAGGTCTCAATCTCAGCAAGTTTCTGCAAAAGAGAAAAAAAGGTAAGTTCAGGATCAGGTGATCCTCAAAGAAGCAGGATATACAGGCAGAATACACAAGCAGGATACTCGAGAAGGATAACCAACAGGGGCAATGATCCTTACCTCATTAACGTAGTCGAGAAACTGACGGCGGATCAGGGGAAATCCTTGGAGATCCTCAGAAGTCTTTCTCTTCTTCCCCTTACCCCTAACAGGTGCTTTAGGGGCCGAAGCAGAGGGACTGGCAACAGAAGTCTTCTTTCTTGAAGACTTGACATTGGCAAGTTCATCAATCCCGAACTTGGAGGCAGACTTAGCAGGTTTCCCAGCGCCTACACAATCAAAACAAGATAAGTCCCCTTACTAACTAAACAGTCTTACATATAACTTACTTTTTAATAAGGATACTTACTTGACATAGTGGCAGATGCGGAGGATACTTCTTGTGAATCTTGGACGGTGACTTGAAAACTTTTGATTTCAGGATCAAGCTTCTTGAAAGCTAGAACCCTCTCTCTGGCAGCAGGGGTTAACTTGAGATGAGCAATGGAGATAGCTGCACAATAAACAAAAAACAAAGAAAGACATTAGTGATCCTCATCATAAGAGACAAGTCTGATGGTGATCCTTCCAGGATCCTCTATCCTACCATGGGTGGCCCACTCCTTGGGCAGATCCTTCCCATTAGGGAGGGTATCCCTCCTCACAAAGAAGAAACGACGCTTCCAGTTTGTATCATTTTTGGTAACCTTTAAAACAGGGTGATCCTCCCCGGCCTTCCGTTTCAGCAAATATCGATGAGAACCAAACGTGGTAAGATCATAAAGCTCGGCCAGCTCTGCCATCCCTAAATCAATCCCCTCCTGCTCGATGATCCTCTCGAAGGTATACAATACCCTCCAGATCATCGGCATAGCTTGGATATAAGATATGCCGGTCAAAGAAAAGAAAGATTGGGTGAAGGCCGGAAAAGGATACGAATATCCTATGGTAAACGGAGTTGCAGGAAAGACCACCCAGGCGTCTGAAACAAAGTCGCTCAAAGCAGTGGATGTGAAGGATTTGAAAACAGCATCCGCCGGAAAGCAATGACGAATCCTATCTACATGAGCTTCGGTAAAGCAACATCTCTCCGTAGGAGAGTCCTTAATGATCCCTTGGCTTTTCAGGGGACTGCTCTTCTCGTGATCCTTATGGGGAGAATTTCGGAGCAACATACTTGTGGCGGAACAGAAACAGAGCAAAAGCAAAAAAAACAGAGCAGGAAAAGGAAGAAAGAAGAGAAAAGAATACCTGATTGATCTTCGGTAGAGATTATAAAGGGAGAATATCTTGAATTTAAATGAAGATTGATCCTAACCCTATCTCCTATTTATAATCATGATTTGCAGGGATGTCACTTCAGTGACGTAATGATCGCAACGGCTAGTACGGTTATAACGGCTAGTTATCCGAGTTGTCCGTTGAAGATAAGATCAGAACAAAATATAACTCATTTATTTACAAAATCACTCCTTATATTTTGGGGGCAATTGTTAGGGCTGGATTTTTACAATACATGATCCTCACATGTGATCCTAACCAGTGATCCTTGTTTCTTTGACAGATAATGATCCTCAGCCGAGTTCCAGGATCAGGATCACGGACCATCATAGGATCCTCATGCTAACAGTTGCTTTCGTTGAATTTAATGTTGTTTTGTAGGACATCTAGCAGGATCCGCTCTTAAGCATCACAATTAAAGGACACGTCTTTACAACTATGGCATGTGCTTAATCGGAGATGGACGTTGTGAAGGATATGGAAACTTGGCATGATTTAAGGGCGATAATTTAGGCTAGATTTACTTTTATTTCTAAAGGGGTAATGAGCTGATTATTAGTCTTTTTACCTAAAATAGGTCACCTACACTCGTATATATAACACTCTTCCTCATTCGGAAGAACACACAACACAACTCTCACACGCTTAGACACTCGAAACTATAGTGATCCTTGTACTCGGCTCATTATCATCCAAAGTTGTAACTATTTTTCTTATATTGAAGTTTGGTGATCGGTAGTTGCCATCACCCGAGGTTTTTTATGCCGGAGATCATACATTGATCAAGGGCTTTTTCCTCGTATAAATCATTGTGTCTTTGCATATTTCACACTGAAGTAATCCTTTACTTTTTCTATAAACCAAGCATCATACCCCATTTACATAAAGTTTGGTTGCATTATCCTTGTGTGACTTTGACCAAAACAGATACTATTGAGGAAATCAGGGATTTGGCTAGGATAAGGATGGCAAGCTACCAATAAAGAATGGCTGGTGCTTACAATAAAAATGTCAGGATAAGGAAGTTCCAAGTCGGGGATATGGTGTTGAGAAAAGCATTCCAAAACACTATCAATCCTGCTGACGGGAAGTTAGCACCAAAGTGGGAAGGCCCTTACTTGATCGAAGCCGAAGCAGGAAAGGGGGCATACAGATTGCTAACCATGGTAGGAAATTTGTTACCAAGAGCCTGGAATGCTGTTCACTTAAAAAAAAAAATATTTCATGTGAACAGGATCCTCCAAGCATATGATCCTTACATTGGAAGCATCCTCGAAGGATCCCGGCGATATCAGTGATCCTTACTCTGGTAAAGTCCTTATTTTTACCTAAGGATAAGGATCATGCATCCTTCATCCTCTTCTCTCACGAGAATTTGAGTTATGATAGTCCAGGTATCTTCAGCATATCGTTAAAGATCTTCAAAGGCACCACAGATCCTTGGGTTCAACCCCAGTTATCCATGGGCTTGTCCCCAGTTTTCGCCAGTAGCGCACGATGATCCTGGTATAGTTCACGTCTTTGGGACCAGTACCCACTTTCGGGGCTGACAACCTCATCGTACTGGCTATACCTAGGATCCTACGTATAATGGTAGACGTACCATACATCCGTTCCTAAGGTTTCTAACGTTTTCACGTTAGCTAAGGTTTTGACATTTTCATGTCACCAAGCTTGGATAGTCGCCAGTAAGGGTCATACTCCAGTTTACATACGATCCTTGGGCTTGTCCCCAGTTATCCTTCGGCTTTGTCCCCAGTTATCCTTTGGGCTTGTCCCCAGTGATCCTTTGGGATCATCCCCAGTTATCCTTTGGGCTTGTCCCCAGTTACTAACTTATCTTTTATGTTGGCTTAGTCCCAAGTTATGTCCTACTTTTCAGGTTTACGAAGACTAAACTTTTAAGGATCCTCAATCCTTGTTGTCCTATTTCACTTACGATTACCTCGATCAAAGGATAGGATCCTAACTTGGATTCCCAGGTATGATCCTTGACTATACTCATTATTCTGAACAACCCTTACACTTTGACAACTAAGCCTATGATCCTTGAAATAGACTACCTTGAAAATTTTCGATCACAGGATATTTGATCTAGGATCATATCCTAAATTTCTTAAACATGATTTGCTCAACTTTTGTTACTCTAACAAATATGTTTCTAAAACAATTGGAAAATAAGAGGATAAATAAAGGATAACAAAACAAGATAAGCCAGAAAGATTAGAGTTATTTTATTAACAAAACCCTTTCAAAAAAAGTTGTCAAAATTGCCAACCCACGTTTCTACCAGCAAAACGTGGCCCGTCCACATGGGTTGGCAAAGGGTGTCCATTGTCTATGCGGTCATAGCAGGTGCAGGTAATTAAAAGCGGCAGGATCACAAAGGCTTCATCCCCCAAACAGAGGATCCCTCCACCATTCGCGATCCTACCTATTGTCCAAAGGATCCAGGATCCTTAACCCTAAAAACTATTGTTTAAGTTACAGACCATAAATTGTTTCAAACATCACAACCACAAAAACCACTACCAAACCCAAAAAAAAAATTGGGCTCCGGCCTAGTCTCGAAATATCCATCATCGCCCAATCCTGCAGCTCAAACCTTCGCTGCACCATCACCACCAGCTCCACTTGCTTCCCCCTGATCCTTGCCAGCATCACCACCTTCAAGCATAGGGATCTCCTCGGCCTCATCATCATCCTCCAACTCTGCCAGCCTTGCCTTCCAGCCTTCCACGTTCCATGTGCCTTTGTCGAAGGAAGGATCCTGAGCCTCCGCAGCCATCTGCAGCTGGATCTTATACATGGTTATCGCAGCAGAGACCTTGGCATCCTGGGTAATGTCATGCTTCTCATAATCAAAATTGATCAGCATCCTGGCAGCTTTATCCTTGGTGGCCCGGAGCTCCTTCTCAAGATCAGCAATCTTGAGATCCTTCAGCACACCCATCTGTTGGAGGTCGGCAATTTGGCGGTCTTGATCCTCAACATGGCCAATATATGTTTCTATCTCAGCAAGTTTCTGCAGAAAGGGAAAAAGGTAAGTTCACGACCAGGTGATCCTCAAAGAAGCAGGATATACAGGCAGGATATTAAAGCAGGATATTCAAGTAGGATAACCAACAGGGGCAATGATCCTTACTTCATTAACATAATCAAGAAACTGCTGGCGGAGCAGGGGAAATCCTTGAAGATCCTCAGAAGCCTTTCTCTTCTTTCCCTTACCCCTAATAGGAGCTTTAGGGGCTGAAGCAGAGGGACTAGCAGCAAGGGTCTTCTTCCTTGTAGACTTGACATTGGCAAGCTCGTCAATACCAAACTTGGAGGCAGACTTGACAGATTTCCCAGCGCCTACACCATCAAAATAAGATAAGTACTTTAACTAATTTAAAAATCCTACATAGAACTACTTTTTAATGAGGATACTTACTTGACATTGTGGCAGACGCGGAGGATACTTCCTGTGAATCTGGAATGGTAACTTGAAAACTTCTGGTCTCAGGATCAAGCTTTTTGAAGGCTAGAACTCTCTCTCTTGCAGCAGGAGTTAACTTGAGATGAGCAACAGATATGGCTGCACAAAAAACAGAATATTAGTAATCCTCGCCTTAAGGAACAAGTCTGATGGTGATCCTTCCAGGATCCTCTATCCTACCATGAGTAGCCCACTCCTTGGGCAGATCCTCCCCATTAGGGATGGTATCCCTCCTAACAAAGAAGAATCGCCGCTTCCAGTTCGTATCATTTTTGGTAACCTTAAGAACAGGGTGATCCTCCCCAGCTTTTCGTTTCAACAAATATCGATAGGATCCAAACGTTGTGAGATCATACATCTCAGCCAGCTCCGCCATTCCTAAATCAATCCCTTCTTGCTCAATGATCCTTTCCAGGGTATATAAAACCCTCCAGATCATCGGCATGGCTTGAATATAAGACATGCCGGTCAGGGAAAAGAAAGATTGGGTGAAAGCTGGAAAGGGATACGAATATCCTATGGTGAACGGAGTTGCAGGAAAAGCTACCCATGTGTCAGAAACAAAATCGCTTAAAGCAGTGGGAGTGAAAGACTTGAAGATAGCATCCGCCGGAAAACAGTGACGGATCCTATCAATGTGAGCATCGGTGAAGCAGCACCTCTCGGTGGGAGAGTCTTTAATGATCCCTTGACCTTTCAAAGGGCTATTCTTCTTGTGATCCTTGTGAGGAGAATTCCGGAGCAACATATTCGCGGTGGAATGAAAAGAGAAAGAAAAACAGAGAAAGAGAAGGAAAGAAGAGAGGAAGAATACCTGATCGATCTTTCGGACGAGATTATAAAGGGAGTAGCTCTTGAATTTAAATGCAAATTGATCCTAACTCTATCTCCTATTTATAATGATGATCTGCAGGATTGTCACGTCTATGACGTAAGGGTTGCAACGGCTAGTCCGAGTTTAACGGCTAGTTATCCGAGTCGTTCGTTGCAGATAAGATCAAAGCAAAATATAACTCATTTATTTACAAAATCACTCCTTATATTTTGGGGGCAATTGTTAGGGCTGGATTTTTATAATACATGATCCTTACATGTGATCCTAACCAGTGATCCTTGTTTCTTTGGCAGATAGTGATCCTCAGCAGAGTTCCAGGATCAGGATCACGGACCATCATAGGATCCTCATGATAACAGTTGCTTTCATTGAACTTAATGTCATTTTGCAGGAATGTCTAGCAGGATCCGCTCTTAGCATCACAATCAAGGGACGCGTCTTTAAAACTTTGGCATATGCTTAATCAGAGATGAATGTTGTGAAGGATATGGAAACTTGGCATGATTTAAGGGCGATAATTTAGGCTAGATTTACTTTTATTTCTAAAGGGGTAATGAGCTGACTATTAGTTTGTTTACCTAAAATAGGCCACTCACACTTGTATATATAACACTCTTCCCCATTCGGAAGACACACATAACAATTCTCACAAGCTTAGACACTCGAAACTATAGTGATCCTTGTACTGAGCTCATTATCATCCGAAGTTGTAACCATTTTTCTTGTATTAAAGTTTGGTGATCGGTAGTTGCCATCACCCGAGGTTTTTTATGCCGGAGATCATACATTGATCAAGGGCTTTTTCCTCGTATAAATCCTTGTGTCACTTGCATATTCCTTACTAAAGTGATCCTTTACTTTTTAAACAAACCAAGCATCATTCCCCGTTTACTTAGAGTTTGGTTGCATTATCCTTGTGAGATTTTTGACCAAAACAATCACCAACAGAAAAACTTCTTAGGAATGAAGCACCAATTGCCCCACGGTGGGCGCCAAACTGTTTTGGTCAAAAATCTGATGAGGATAATGCAACCAAACTCTTAGTTATGGGGAATGATGCTTGAAATGAGGAACAATGATAAGGATCACTTCAATGTAAATTGCACAAACGACACAAGGATTTATACGAGTAAAAAGCCCTTGATCAATGAATGATCTCCGGCATAAAAAACCTCGGGTGATGGAAACTACCGATCACCAAGCTCAAATTAATCAATAAATGTTTACAACTTCGGATAGTAACGAACTAGGTACAAGGCTGTGTGTAAAAGTGTGTGAAAACTGTTAAGTGTTTTGCCGAATGCTTCAAGAGTGCGGTTGTACGAGAGTGTGTGTAGCTGAAAATGGCTAAGTGTTCTAACTACTAGCTCGTTACCCCTTTAAAAATAGAAGTTAACTATGCTAACAAACTATCCGACTTTTGTGCCATGCTCCCACGTTCTCCACAACGTCCATTTCCAGTCAAACGTGTGCGAAATACCCGTGGAATATTCCATAGTAACGTTGCCAAGACCAAGTCAAGCTTGTTACTCCTGCAAAATAATACGAAATACAAACAAACAATCGTTAGTATGAGGATCCTTAAGGGGATCCATGATCCTGATCCGGAAGCTCTTCTGAGGATCACTATCTGTCACAGAAGTAAGGATCATTATTAGGATAACAAGTAAGGATCACTTGTCATTAGAAAATCCTCCCCTAACAACTTTGGTGTTAAAGCAGGTAAATTCTTAGGGTTTATGGTGACAAAGAGAGGCATTGAAGCCAGCCCAGAACAAATCAAAGCTTTAGTGAATATCAAATCTCCTGCCAATGCTAAGGATGTTCAGAGGCTAACAGGCAGGATCGCAGCTTTGAACAGATTTATACCCAAATCCTCAGAGAAATGCAAGGAATTCTATGATATCCTAAGGAAGAACAAGAAATTTGAGTGGACTGAGAAGCATGAAAGTGCCTTAAGAGCTCTCAAGGATTACCTATCCTCAGCCCCGGCCTTGATGAAACCAGAAAAAGGAGATGTGCTATCCTTATATCTTGCAGTATCCTTAAAAGCAGTAAATGCAGTCCTTGTTAAGGATCACGAAGGTACACAACATCCTCTCTGTTATGTAAGTAAGAGTTTACTTGATGCTGAATCCAGGTATTCACACCTGGAAAAGCTTATCCTCGCTTTAATTATGGCATCCACTAAATTAAGACATTATTTTGAAACTCATGTTATTATTGTTAAAACTAATTTTCGAATTAAGAATGTCCTCAGGAAACCTGAAATGTCAGGAAGGATGGCTAAGTGGGCAGTGAAGCTTAGTGCGTATGATATAAGATATGAGCCTAGGACAGCCATTAAATCCCAAGCGTTAGCTGACTTTGTGGCTGATTTTAGTAGTGATTTGCAAAAGGAAGCTGAGTTAGAAGTCCAGCAGCTAGAGGAGACCAAGGATCCTTGGATACTCTATACTGATGGATCCTCAAATGTCAAAGGAACATGGCTTGGAATACTACTAAAATCGCTACAGGGGGACATAATACCCCACTCTATAGCTTGTGAGTTCCAAACCACTAACAATGAGGCTGAGTATGAAGCCTTGATAGTTGGCTTGCAAATTGCTAAGCATATAGGGATCAGGTATCTTGAGGTACATGTAGATTCATTGTTAATCACTAATCACTTTAATGGATCCTATGCTGTTAAAGGTGAAAAGCTAACCAAATATTTGGAGATAGTCAAAGAATTGGCACTCTCTTTTGTTTCCTTTAGTTTGACACAGGTACCAAGGGAAGAAAATACAGAAGCTGATGCATGGCTAATCTAGGATCATCTTTGAAGATCCCAGAGGATATAAGTATCCCCATTATCCATATCCTGGCTCCTGCCATCGAGGATCATGTGGCCATGGAAATAGGAGAGGATTCTGCAATTATCCCTAGTGAGGATACTCGATCTCATTCAGGATCAGGATCATGGATCCTGCCAATCATGAGATACTTACAACATGGAGAGATTCCTACAGGAGAAAACCCTAGAGCTTTCAAAATTAAGGTATCTCAATTCACAATTTTAAATAATATGTTGTATAAGCGATCTCTTGCAGGACCATATTTAAGATGCATTGAGGATCCTGAAATCCAAGAAGTTTTAAAAGACTTCCACGAAGGAGATTGTGGAAACCACACTAGGGGCAGGGCATTATTCTCAAGGATCCTAAGGACAGGATACTATTGGCCAACTATGAAAAGAGATGCTGTGGAATATGCTAAGAAGTATGATCCTTGTCAGAGACACAGCAATATCCTTCATCAGCCGGCCGAATTTTTGCATCCCATATCCTCCTCTTGGCCATTTATGAGATGGGGTATGGATATAGTTGGTAAGCTCCCTAAGGCACTTGGTGGAAAAGTGTTCATGCTTGCTATGACTGATTACTTCTCCAAGTGGATAGAGGCTGAAGCTTTTGCCCAAGTCAGAGAAAAGTTAGTTATATCCTTTATTAAAAGAAATATTATAACTAGATTTGGTATTCCTTCTGAAATTATGTGTGATAATGGTTCCCAATTTATTGAGGGCAGAACTACTAACTTTTGTGACAGCTGGGGGATTAAGATGATAACATCAACACCAGTCCACCCACAAGCTAATGGTCAGGCAGAATCATCCAACAAGATCATCATCAACAATCTGAAGAAGAAGCTTGGATCCAAAAAAGGGAAATGGGCAGAAGAACTACCTTATGTGCTTTGGGCTGATAGGACGACCCCCAAGAATGCTACAGGCCAGACTCCATTCTCTTTGGTATTTGGGGCAGAATTAGTGATCCCTACAGAAATGGTGGTTCCAACTGCTAGAACAAGTATCCGTGATCCTGAGGAAAATGATGAGAACTTGGTTGAAGACCTGGATACTATTGAAGAAATCAGGGATCTGGCTAGGATAAGGATGGCCAGTTATCAACAAAGAATGGCTGGTGCTTACAACAAAAATGTCAGGATCAGGAAGTTTCAAATTGGTGATATGGTGTTAAGGAAAGCATTTCAGGATACCACCAATCCTGCTGATGGAAAATTGGCACCAAAATGGGAAGACCCTTATTTGATTGAAGCTGAGGCAGGAAAGGGGGCATATCGATTGCTGACCATGGAAGGTGATTTGCTACCAAGAGCCTGGAATGCTATCCACTTGAAGAAATATTTTGTGACAACTCGAACTTTAGACATGCTTTGATGTAACGTTACGTGCTCATGAGAACTGAATTATATGATTTTAAATGAATAATTGTTTACGTGTGTTGTGTATGTATGAATGTTATGTGTTGCACGAGCCCAAACTACACAAACCGGCCACACAAAGCCCTTTGGGCCACTCCTTGTGCACGCGGACCATTAGACAACCAAGTGGGCTCGGCCCACTCCCCACTCGCAACACAAAACCGAGTTAGGGGTTTTGTTTTACCACTTTTGCAAATCACAAACACACACAAACCCTAGAAGCTTTGCTCTCTCTCTCTCTCGGCTTGTTGAGGAACCGACGGCACAAGGCCATCCGACCACCCCCTTGTTCGGATCACATCTCGTTACTTGTAATCGGTTAGTACATTATCTATGATTATGTGTTTTATGCTTAGGTGATGCCATGATAAATCGGATTGTATGATTTAGTATTCGGTTGGTATGAGTTATTTGATTGTGCTCTTGTTAATCGGTTTCTGTGAATGATGATCATGTTTTCATACGAAATAGGTAGCATGAGTGATTTGTTAATTGGTCCGAATTGATGTTTGTAATCGGCTGAGATGATTCTGTTTGTACATGCGAATTAGGGTGCATGCTAGGATGGTGTTATGATTAGGATTCGGTGTAGTGTTGGTTGATAATCCGATTATTGATTTGATACGGTTATGAATTTGCTAAATGATGAAAGTTTGAAGACATTATGAATATGACTGAATGTTGTATAATCCTTGTTTGATCTGATTTCCGAAACTGCCTAAGTGTTTGCTGAAATCACGGAGTTTAATTGACTAGAATTATGGAAACCAGTTACACAGCCGGTTGCGACTCAGATTGCGAGTCGAAACCTCCCCGTCTCGACTCGAAACCACAAACAGCATCAGCCGAAACCACGGTTGCGAGTCCCGTTGCGACTCGTAACCAGACCATGATGAACCGAGATCTCCATTGCGACTCGCAACCAGCTGTTGCGACTCGTAATCTCCGGTTGCGACTCAAGATCTCCGTTGCGACTCGAGACCACCCTTTACACGCACACTGTTGGGCCTTCACTGTCACGGGCCCAATCTATTGAGCCCAACGATTTGAATTGTGGACTGTTTATTAATGGACTTGTATGTGTTTGCTATTTGGGCCGATTGGGAATCTGGATTGTTTTGTTATTGGGCTGCTTATGTCATTGGGCCGGGTATGAATGGACTTAGAACAATTGGATCCTCACATGCTATGTCTTATCTGTTTACGTGCGTACATGTTTGCCATGACTATACGTGATTACTATATACGTGCTATATATGAACCTGACTCGTATAATAACCATGATAGGACGTGGTTGACCATTCCTAGCTTAACTATATTCCTTGTGTATCTGCCGAGCAAACCAAGGTGAGTTCACACAGCCAAGGCATGGGATTCCCGGGTTGGGAATTGGGTTTGATATGATGGATAGGGAATGATTACTCGTACTTACGCATATACCAGACTATAGACCATCGTCCTCCGGTTAGTCAGGACACGTTACGTAAAGCCTACGTAACCCAGTATACTTGCCATATGTCTCCCGGGTCGGGAGGACACGTTACGTAAAGCCTACGTAACCCAATACCATCCACTGGCTTCCAGGTCGGAAGGCCACGCTGCGTAAAGCCTACGTAGCCCCCACGCGTACCACTGTCCTCGGGGAAGGGCACGTCACGTAAAGCCTACGTGACCCTGTACGTTTTCCTGTTCTCGGTAAAGAAGAACACATGGTCGGAATTTAGTCTAGTAAGCACCGTTAATGAGAAGCCCTCATTAACCAGGATGAACATGGGAAGCCCCCACCTTTATTACACACTAGTATGGGAAGCCCCCACTAGCTATACTTATGCATTACTTTATGAACTTACTTTCTGTGAACTCGCTCAACTAGTTTGTTGATTATTTGCTGCATGCCTTGCAGGACCTTAGGTATACTTGGGAGCTTGCACAGGGAAGGAGCAGGTCGTTGTGGGCAGATGGATCGTTAATGATGTCGAACTCATAACTCGTTTTGAATTTACTTTACTATGCTTCCGCTACTTAAAACAGTATTTGGTTTTGAAACATCAATCATGTCATGGTGACTTACGTTAATTACTTTTATTATTATTAAATGCTATGTTTGATATGATTGATGGCTTGATCCTGGTCAGTCACGCTCCCAAGCGGTGGTATTCCGCGGGTGGATTTTGGGGGTGTGACAGACCAAACGAGGAATGCGAATAACCTTTTCGCTGCATAAAATTTCTGCCTGGTGTTGGGACAACCAATCCATCCCAATCACGACGTCGAAGCTACCCAAAACTATGGGAATGAGATCAATAGAGAAGGTTGGCAAGGTAGCCTACAAGTTGAACCTACCAGCTGAACTCGGGGCAGTTCACAATGTCTTTCACGTATCGAACTTAAAGAAGTGCCTATCAGATGAAAATCTTATCATTCCTTTTAAGGAACTCACCATCGACGAGCGGTTGCAGTTCGTTGAGGAACCAGTCGAAATCACGGACCGGGATGTGAAGGTCCTCAAACACAAGAGAATCCCTCTTGTCCGAGTTCGTTGGAACTCCAAACGTGGCCCAGAGTACACCTGGGAACGCGAAGACAGGATGACAGAAAAGTACCCCCAGTTATTCGGGAACAAGGCAACCACTACTGAGGCTGAAGCTACTACTTCGGAATTTCGGGACGAAATTCCAGATCAACGGGGGGAGGATGTGACACCCCAGGAAAACCAGTGAACAGTACAGTTTACCTAGCTTCCTCAGTGAGTGCATACCAAATTTCGGGACGAAATTTCCAATTAGTTGGGGATAATGTGACAACTCGAACTTTAGACATGCTTTGATGTAACGTTACGTGCTCATGAGAACTGAATTATATGATTTTAAATGAATAATTGTTTACGTGTGTTGTGTATGTATGAATGTTATGTGTTGCACGAGCCCAAACTACACAAACCGGCCACACAAAGCCCTTTGGGCCACTCCTTGTGCACGCGGACCATTAGACAACCAAGTGGGCTCGGCCCACTCCCCACTCGCAACACAAAACCGAGTTAGGGGTTTTGTTTTACCACTTTTGCAAATCACAAACACACACAAACCCTAGAAGCTTTGCTCTCTCTCTCTCTCGGCTTGTTGAGGAACCGACGGCACAAGGCCATCCGACCACCCCCTTGTTCGGATCACATCTCGTTACTTGTAATCGGTTAGTACATTATCTATGATTATGTGTTTTATGCTTAGGTGATGCCATGATAAATCGGATTGTATGATTTAGTATTCGGTTGGTATGAGTTATTTGATTGTGCTCTTGTTAATCGGTTTCTGTGAATGATGATCATGTTTTCATACGAAATAGGTAGCATGAGTGATTTGTTAATTGGTCCGAATTGATGTTTGTAATCGGCTGAGATGATTCTGTTTGTACATGCGAATTAGGGTGCATGCTAGGATGGTGTTATGATTAGGATTCGGTGTAGTGTTGGTTGATAATCCGATTATTGATTTGATACGGTTATGAATTTGCTAAATGATGAAAGTTTGAAGACATTATGAATATGACTGAATGTTGTATAATCCTTGTTTGATCTGATTTCCGAAACTGCCTAAGTGTTTGCTGAAATCACGGAGTTTAATTGACTAGAATTATGGAAACCAGTTACACAGCCGGTTGCGACTCAGATTGCGAGTCGAAACCTCCCCGTCTCGACTCGAAACCACAAACAGCATCAGCCGAAACCACGGTTGCGAGTCCCGTTGCGACTCGTAACCAGACCATGATGAACCGAGATCTCCATTGCGACTCGCAACCAGCTGTTGCGACTCGTAATCTCCGGTTGCGACTCAAGATCTCCGTTGCGACTCGAGACCACCCTTTACACGCACACTGTTGGGCCTTCACTGTCACGGGCCCAATCTATTGAGCCCAACGATTTGAATTGTGGACTGTTTATTAATGGACTTGTATGTGTTTGCTATTTGGGCCGATTGGGAATCTGGATTGTTTTGTTATTGGGCTGCTTATGTCATTGGGCCGGGTATGAATGGACTTAGAACAATTGGATCCTCACATGCTATGTCTTATCTGTTTACGTGCGTACATGTTTGCCATGACTATACGTGATTACTATATACGTGCTATATATGAACCTGACTCGTATAATAACCATGATAGGACGTGGTTGACCATTCCTAGCTTAACTATATTCCTTGTGTATCTGCCGAGCAAACCAAGGTGAGTTCACACAGCCAAGGCATGGGATTCCCGGGTTGGGAATTGGGTTTGATATGATGGATAGGGAATGATTACTCGTACTTACGCATATACCAGACTATAGACCATCGTCCTCCGGTTAGTCAGGACACGTTACGTAAAGCCTACGTAACCCAGTATACTTGCCATATGTCTCCCGGGTCGGGAGGACACGTTACGTAAAGCCTACGTAACCCAATACCATCCACTGGCTTCCAGGTCGGAAGGCCACGCTGCGTAAAGCCTACGTAGCCCCCACGCGTACCACTGTCCTCGGGGAAGGGCACGTCACGTAAAGCCTACGTGACCCTGTACGTTTTCCTGTTCTCGGTAAAGAAGAACACATGGTCGGAAGTTAGTCTAGTAAGCACCGTTAATGAGAAGCCCTCATTAACCAGGATGAACATGGGAAGCCCCCACCTTTATTACACACTAGTATGGGAAGCCCCCACTAGCTATACTTATGCATTACTTTATGAACTTACTTTCTGTGAACTCGCTCAACTAGTTTGTTGATTATTTGCTGCATGCCTTGCAGGACCTTAGGTATACTTGGGAGCTTGCACAGGGAAGGAGCAGGTCGTTGTGGGCAGATGGATCGTTAATGATGTCGAACTCATAACTCGTTTTGAATTTACTTTACTATGCTTCCGCTACTTAAAACAGTATTTGGTTTTGAAACATCAATCATGTCATGGTGACTTACGTTAATTACTTTTATTATTATTAAATGCTATGTTTGATATGATTGATGGCTTGATCCTGGTCAGTCACGCTCCCAAGCGGTGGTATTCCGCGGGTGGATTTTGGGGGTGTGACATATTTCATGTGAACAGGATCCTCATAGAACAGATGATCCTTACATTATGGGTATCCTTGAAGGATCCTTAAAGCACCGATGATCCTTACTGTGGTAAACATCCTAATCTTGAACTATTTCATTCCCCTACTTTCTCACCTAAGGATAAGGATCCTGCATCCTTTATCCACTTCTCACGTGATTCTGAGTTTTGAAAGTTCAGGTATCCTTAGCAAAAGGATGGTTATCCAAAAAAGCAACCAGTCACTTGGGTTTGACCCCAGTTATTTGGGCTTGACCCCAGTTCCGCCTGTAGCGCATGATGATCCTGGTATAGTTCATGGCACTGGGGCCAGTACTCGCTTTAGGGGCTGATAACTCCATTGTACTGGCTATACCTAGGATCCTACGTATAATGGTAGACGTACCATGCATCCGTTCCTAAGGTTTCTAACGTTTTCACGTTAGCTAAAGTTTTGGCATTTTCATGCCACTAAGTTTGGATAGTCGCCAGTTAGGGCCATACTCCAGTTTACAAACGATCCTTGGGCTTGTCCCCAGTTATCATTGGGCTTGTCCCCAGTTATCCTTGGGTTGTCCCCAGTTATCCTTGGGCTTGTCCCCAGTTATCCTTGGGCTTGTCCCCAGTTGCTAACTATTATCTTATATTGGCTTAGTCCCAAGTTATGTTCTATTTCAGGTCTTTGAAGTTAAACAAACAAGGATCCTTGATCCTTACTTCTCTCTAAGGTTTGTCTTATAGTTATCCTGGTTATGGTATTAAAGGTTAGGATCCTAACTTGGATCCTCAGGTATGATCCTTAACTATTTTAATTTTGTTCATTGTTTATTTGAATAACCCTTGTATTTTGACAACTAAACTTGTGATCCTTAAAATATACTACTTTTTGGGATTTTTCAACTATAGGATATTTGATCCTGGATCATATCCTAAATATTTTCTATCTTACTTATCCAATATTTCTTATTTAGACAAGTATACATCAAAACAATTGAAAATTAAAAAGACAAACAAGGATAACAACACAAGATAAGCCAAAAAAGATTATAGTTATTTTATTAACAAAGTTTAAACCACCGAAAGTTGTCAAAATTGCCAACCCACGTTTCTACCAGCAAAACGTGGCCCGTCCACATGGGTTGGCAACGGGTGTCCATTGTTTGTGCTGTCATAGCATGCAGGAAATTAAAAGGCGGCAGGATCACAATGGCTTCATCCCCCAAACAGAGGATCCCTCCACCATTTGCAATCCTACCTATTGTCTGAAGGATCCTGGATCCTTAATCCTAAAACTATTTTTCAAAGTACAGACCACAATTGTTTTTGAAACATCACAACCACAAAAAGAACTACCATCAAAACTAAAAAAATGGGCTCCGGCTGTTAGGGCTGGATTTTTATGACCTATGATCCTTACATGTGATCCTAACATATGATCCTAACAAGTGATCCTTGTTCGTTTGGCAGATAGTGATCCTCAGAGGAGCTCCAGGATCAGGATCACGGATCATTCCAAGGATCCTCATACTAACGACTGTTTTCTTTGGACTTAATATTATCTTGCAGGAATTACGAGTTGGATCCGGTCTTAGCAACATAAACAAGGAATCTGTCACGCTAATCTCGCACATGCATAATCAAAGATGGACGTTATGACCAATATGGAAACTCAGCACAATTCAAGGGCGATTATTTAGGCAAAATTTACTTCTATTTCTAAAGGGGTAACGAGCTAGTAGTTAGGTGATTTGCCTAAAATAGAACCACACACACTTGTATAAATGGCACTCTTGAACATTCGGAAGACACAACACATTTCTCACACGCTTTAGCATACGATACTATAGTGATCCTTGTACCTAGCTCGTTACCATCCGAAGTTGTAACCATTATTTGTTATATTGAAGTTTGGTGATCGGTAGTTTCCATCACCCGAGGTTTTTTATGCCGGAGATCATTCATTGATCAAGGGTTTTTTCCTCGTATAAATCCTTGCGTCACTTGTGCATATTACATTTGAGTGATCCTTCACTTTGTTCATCACACCAAGCATCATTCCCCGTTTACATAAAGTTTGGTTGCATTATCTTTAAGTGATTTTTGACCAAAACAGTTTGA
Organism: Helianthus annuus; assembly: GCF_002127325.2. NCBI lineage: Eukaryota > Viridiplantae > Streptophyta > Magnoliopsida > Asterales > Asteraceae > Helianthus > Helianthus annuus. Next base: position 152,516,979 of record NC_035449.2, on the reverse strand, counting down.
CGCCCACCGTGGGGCAATTGGTGCTTCATTCATAAGAAAATTTTTCTGTTGGTGATCATTCTGGAGGTGTTGCATGGCTTCATCATTGAAGAATACTTCCACAGCGATGTCTGCAGTCAATTCATCTAATGGCATTCCACCTTTGCCTCCACCACCAGCTGGATCTCAGAAAAATGCTGAGAAGAGACCAACTCCTATCTTCTCTAAACCTTCATCTTCTGCTCTAACTTCTTCTGTTCCCAGTACTAGTGATATATTTACTTTGATTTTGCAGATGAGGGATCGTATGCAGCAGCAGGATGAAACTAATGACAGGATCCTCAAAGAAATCGGAGATCTCAAAAAGCAAAAGAAAACGGCAGAGGATTATTCCCCACTGATGCCCAAATCTTTGAATTTTGATACTCCGATGGTTACTTCACAGCCATCAGAGGCCCCAGACGTTCAACATATGGGTGGATTAAGAGGAGTGCATTTCGGCCCAGCAATAGTGACTCAGGCATCAGGATCATATTTGCAACCGGCAGGATCCTATACTCAGCATATGGGATCCTTCATGAACTCAGGATCCTCCTTCGTTCCAGGATTATCCCAGGTTCAAGGATCCTCCTTCGTTCCAGGATCATCCCAGGTTCAAGGATCCTCCTTTGTTCTAGGATTATCCCAGGTTCAAGGATCCTCCTTCGTTCCAGGATCATCCCAGGTTCAAGGATCCTCCTTCGTTCCAGGATTATCCCAGGTTCAAGGATTCTCCTTAGTTCCAGGATTATCCCAGGTTCAAGGATCCTCCTTAGTTCCAGGATCATCCCATATTCAGGGATCCCTTCAGATACCAGGATCCTTGAAGAATTTGCAAACAGGAAGTCCAGATGTCCATCAAGGAGATTTTATTCCGATGCAGACCATTGCTACCACTGGTCCATCCATCATCCCAGAATCCCAGCAATATGGATTCACATCCAATGTTCCTAACTTGAACCCGATGGGAGGTAACACTTTTAATAATTCTCTTACCACTAACCATGGATTCATGCAGGATACAGGTATCAATCATGCTATGGCCAGAGAACTACAAAAACTGAAGGATATGATATCAAGTTTTCCAGGGGTGGTCAAACCTATCCCGGAAATTGCAGATGGAAGCCATAAGATATCTCGTTTTGCACCACCAATTTGTGATGCTGAGATACCCAAAAGATTCCATATCCCTACTATGAAGCTGTATGATGGTACGACGGATCCTGAGGAACACATAGCACAATACAGGGAGAGGATGGAGATCAATCCTATTCCAGAAAGGTTAAAGGAACCATGCCTGTGCAAGGGATTTGGATCCACTCTTACTGGATCAGCTCTTAAATGGCTACTAAGTCTTCCCCCTTACTCTATTACTTCGTTTGCTAATTTAGTTAACTTATTCAATAATCAATTTTCTTGTAACAGAAAATTTGAACGATTGACTAGTGATTTATATAGGATAACTCAGGGTCATAATGAATCATTAAGGGATTATATAACCAAATTTAGTAAAGAATCCTTGGACATTCCTAACTTGGATGTGGCCACAGCTGTTGAGGCCTTCAAGATGGGATTGCTTAAGGATTCATTGTTCTATGATGATCTTGTTATGACACCATGCAGGAACCTAGACGAAGTAAGAACTCGGGCACTCAGGTTCATCCGGCTAGAGGATGACAAGAGGATCCAGGAGAGACAAGTAGGATCCTCAAAACAAGAAAAGCAAGGATCCTCTTTCAAAAGCAACAAATTCAAATCCTATAACAGAACTGACAATCAGAATGTGCATGCTGTAGACCAAGAAGAGGATGATGAAGATATCCTCCAATTTCTGAATACTATTTTTCCGTTGATAATCATGAACTAAATCCTTGCAATGCAGAATCTAGGAGAAAAGGCCAGATGGCCCATAAAAAATGACAAAACAGCCGCAACTAAAGATAAATCAAAGTGGTGTGCATACCATGAAGATTTTGGGCATTTGACAGAGGAATGCATCGCATTACGAAAGGAAATTGGATATCTGCTGAGCAAGGTGCATTTGAAAGAATTGTTGGGAAGAAAAAAGCAAAGGACTCAGGATCCTGAAAGGATCCCTGAGAAAGCTCCAGCTCCTCCAGTAGATGCACAAGTGATCAACTTTATATCTGGAGGATCAGACATCTGTGGTACATCCTTCTCAGCAGCTAAAAGGCATGCAAAGGAAGCTAAAATGGATAACGGAGAAAGACCTATTCGAACATCGAGTGTCTCGGAAGGAAAAATCATAACCTTTGATGAGGATGATAGAATTAACATCCAGGATCCTCATCATGATAGTTTAGTTATTACTCTTTTTATTTCTAACCATTTTGTCCGCAGGATCCTTATTGACGGAGGAAGCTCAGTAAACATTATCCAGCTTGATGTTCTGAAGAAAATGGGTATCCCGGAATCGGATATCACACCAAGATCCTCCGTGCTTGTAGGATTTAGTGGCGAAACTAAGAAAACCCTGGGGGACATCAAGCTCCCAATTTACGTGGAAGGATTACATAATTATCAGAAATTTTGTGTTATTGATTGTTTGTCTTGTTGTAATGTTATCAGTCCCATCCACCTACCATCAATGTGTGAAGCTCCCTAGCCCTTGGGGAATAATCAAGATCGATAGTGATCAGCAGGAGGCTAAGGATTGTTACACCTCATCAATGAAGCCAGCCTCGAAATCAAGGGAGCAATAGCAATTAAAGTATCCTCCAAGGGGTGTCTTGGAGGCAAGAGAGCAGGATGTGGACGAAATCCTCTTGGATCCTGATAATCCTGAATCTAAAATCTACATCGGATCAGGGATCCTTGATAAAATGAAAGAAGACATAGTATCCTTCCTCAAAAGAAGAAAATCTACCTTTGCATGGAAACATGAGGATATGACAGGTATATCTAAGGATATTATCACTCATAAACTTGGCATTGACAGGTCAGTCAAACCAATCCATCAAAAAAGGAGGAAGTTTGCACCAGAAAGAAATGCCATTATCCAGGAAGAAGTAGAAAGATTACCACGAGCAGGTATGATTAGAGAAGTGAAGTATCCAAAATGGTTAGCCAATGTGGTTGTTGTTCAAAAGAAAAATGGAAAGTGGAGGGCATGTGTCGATTTCACTGATTTGAATAAGGCATGTCCCAAGGATCCTTTCCCATTACCCCACATTGACTCCATGGTGGATGCAATGGCGGGTCATGAACTGTTAACCTTTATGGATGCATCATCTGGATTCCAACAAATCCAGATGGAACCATCTGACCAAGAGGATACGACCTTTATGACCCCAACCGGTTTATATTGTTATATTGCTATGCCTTTTGGATTAAGAAATGCAGGTGCAACATATCAAAGGCTAGTGAATATGATGTTCAAAGATCAAATTGGACAAACTATGGAAGTGTATATAGACGATATGGTGGTGAAATCCAAAAAAGCTGAGGATCACCTAAGGGACTTGGAGGAAGCATTTGATATCCTTGATAATTATAACATGAAGCTTAATCCTTCAAAATGTCACTTTGGTGTTAAAGCAGGTAAATTCTTAGGATATATGGTAACCCAGAGGGGCATCGAAGCAAGCCCGGAAAAAATAAAAGCATTGGTGAATATCAAATCCCCTGCCAACGCTAAGGATGTGCAAAGACTAACAGGCAGGATAGCAGCTTTAAACAGATTTATATCCAAATCCTCAGAAAAGTGTAAAGAATTCTATGACATCCTAAGAAAGAACAAGAAATTCGAATGGACTGAAAAGCATGAGAATGCTTTACAAGCCCTAAAAGAATACATGTCCTCAGCACCAGCATTGATGAAACCAGAAAAAGGAGATGTGTTATCCTTATACCTTGCGGTATCCTCAAAAGCAGTAAGTGCAGTCCTTGTTAAGGATCATGAAGGTACACAATATCCTGTCTATTATGTAAGTAAGAGTTTACTTGATGCTGAATCCAGGTATTCACACCTTGAAAAACTTATTCTTGCACTGATTATGGCATCTACTAAACTAAGACATTATTTTGAAACCCATATTATTGTTGTTAGAACTAATTTCCCAATTAAGAATGTCCTCAGGAAACCAGAGATGTCCGGAAGAATGGCTAAGTGGGCAGTAAAGCTTAGCGCCCATGATATAAGATATGAGCCTAGAACAGCCATCAAATCCCAAGTATTAGCCGACTTTGTGGCTGATTTCAGTAGTGATTTACAAAAGGAAGCCGAATTGGAAGTCCAACAGCTGGATGAAACCAAGGATCCTTGGATACTACATACTGACGGATCCTCAAATGTTAAAGGCACAGGGCTTGGTATACTACTAAAATCGCCACAGGGGGACATAATACCCCATTCCATAGCTTGTGAGTTCCAAGCCACTAATAATGAGGCTGAATATGAAGCCTTAATCGCTGGTTTGCAAATTGCTAACCATATGGGGATCAGGTATCTTGAGGTATACGTGGATTCATTGTTAATCACTAATCACTTTAATGGATCCTATGCTGTTAAAGGTGAAAACCTAACCAAATATTTAGAGATAGTCAAAGAATTGGCACTCTCCTTTGTTTCTTTCAGTTTGACACAGGTACCAAGGGAGGAAAATACAGAAGCTGATGCATTGGCCAATCTAGGATCATCTTTGAAGATCCCAGAGGATATAAGTATCCCCATCATCCATATCCTGGCTCCTGCTATTGAAAATCAGGTGGCCATGGAAATAGAAGAGGATACTGCAATGATCCCTAGTGAGGATACTCAATCTTATTCAGGATCATGGATCTCACCAATCATGAGATACTTACAACATGGGGAGATTTCTATGGGAGAAAATCCTAGGGCTTTCAGGATTAAGGTATCCTAATTCACAATCTTAAATAATGTGCTATATAAGCGATCTCTTGCAGGACCATATTTAAGATGTATCGAGGATCCTGAAGTTCAAGAAGTGTTAAAAGACTTCCATGAAGGAGATTGTGGAAACCACACTGGGGGCAGGGCATTGTTCTCAAGGATCTTAAGGACAGGATATTACTGGCCAACTATGAAAAGGGATGATGTGGAGTACGCTAAGAAGTGTGATCCTTGTCAAAGACACAGCAATATCCTTCATCAGCCCGCTGAATTTCTACATCCTATACCATCCTCTTGGCCATTCATGAGATGGGGGGTGGATATAGTTGGCAAGCTCCCTAAGGCACCTGGTGGAAAAGTATTCATGCTTGCTATGACTGACTACTTCCCCAAGTGGATAGAGGCTGAAGCTTTTGCCCAAGTCAGAGAAAAGGAAGTTATATCCTTTATTAAGAGAAACATTATAACTAGATTTGGCATTCCTTCTGAAATTGTATGTGATAATGGTTCCCAATTTATTGGGAGCAGGACTACTAACTTTTGTGACAGTTGGGGGATTAAGATGATAACATCAACACCAGTCCACCCACAAGCCAATGGTCAAGCAGAATCATCCAACAAGATCATCATCAACAATCTGAAGAAGAAACTTGGATCCAAGAAGGGGAAATGGGCAGAGGAATTGCCTTATGTGCTTTGGGCTGATAGGACAACCCCCAAGAATGCTACTGGTCAGACACCCTTCTCTTTGGTGTTTGGGGCAGAATCAGTGATCCCAACAGAAATGGTGGTTCCAACTGCTAGAACAAGTACCCGTGATCCTGAGGAGAATGATGCAAACCTGGCTCAAGACTTGGATACTATTGAAGAAATCAGGGATCTGGCTAGGATAAGGATGGCTAGCTACCAACAAAGAATGGCTGGTGCTTACAATAAAAATGCCAGGATAAGGAAATTCCAAGTTGGGGATATGGTATTGAGAAAAGCATTCCAAAATACCACCAATCCTGCTGATGGGAAATTGGCACCAAAATGGGAAGGCCCTTATTTGATCGAAGCCGAAGCAGGAAAGGGGCATATAGATTGCTTACCATGGAAGGTAATCTGTTACCAAGAGCCTGGAATGCTGTCCACTTGAAAAAATATTTCATGTAAGCAGGATCCTTCTGGCATGAGTGATCGTTACATTGGAAGTATCCTTCAAGGATCCCTGAAGCATCAATAATCCTTACTCTGGTAATGTCCTAAGCTTGAACTCTTGTTTACATATCTTCTTACTTAAGGATAAGGATCATGTATCCTTCATCCTTCTCTCACGAGATTTTGAGTTCTAATAAGTCCAGGTATCCTTAGCATAATGTCGACAATCTTCAGAAGCAACTCAGATCCTTGGGTTCAACCCCAGTTATTTGGGCTTGTCCCCAGTTATCCTTGGGCTTGTCCCCAGTTTTCGCCTGTAGCGCACGATGATCCTGGTATAGTTCACGTCTTTGGGACCAGTACTCGCTTTAGGGGCTGATAACCTCATCGTACTGGCTATACCTAGGATCCTACGTATAATGGTAGACGTACCATACATCCGTTCCTAAGGTTTCTAACGTTTTCACGTTAGCTAAGGTTTTGGCATTTTCATGTCACTAAGTTTGGATAGTCGCCAGTGAGGGCCATACTCCAGTTTACATACGATCCTTGGGCTTGTCCCCAGTTATCCTTCGGGCTTGTCCCCAGTTATCCTTCGGGCTTGTCCCCAGTGATCCTTTGGGCATGTCCCCAATTACTAACTTATCTTTTATATTGGCTTAGTCCCAAGTTATGTTCTATTTTCAGGTTTTCGAAGTTAAACAATTAAGGATCCTTAATCCTTATTATCCATTAAAGTTTCATTTATGGTTATCCTGATTAAAGGTTAGGATCCTAACTTGGATCCTCAGGTATGATCCTTAATTATTTTCAATTTTATTCATTATTTATTTGAATAACCCTTAGACTTTGACAACTGAACCTATGGTCCTTAAAATAAACTACTTTGAAAATTTTCGATTATAGGATATTTGATCCAGGATCATATCCTAAATTTCTTAAACATAATTTGCTTAACTTTTCTTACTCAAACAAACATGTATCAAAACAATTGAAAATTAAAAGGATAACAATACGAGATAAGCCAAAAAAGATTAGAGTTATTTTATTAACAAAGGTTTAAAACCCTTCAAAGTTGTCAAAATTGCCAACCCACGTTCTACCAGCAAAACGTGGCCCGTCCACATGGGTTGGCAAAGGGTGTCCATTGTTTGTGCGGTCATAGCATGCAGGAAATTAAAAGGCGGCAGGATCACAATGGCTTCATCCCCCAAACAGAGGATCCCTCCACCATTTGTAATCCTACCTATTGTCTGAAGGATCCTGGATCCTTAACCCTAAAACTATTGTTCAAATTACAGGCCATAATTGTTTTAAAACATCAACAACCACTAAACAAAAAATTGGGCTCCGGCTATGTCTAGATGTTTCCTTCATCGCCCAATCCTGCAGCTCAATCCTTCGCCGCACCGTCACCACCAGCTCCACTTGCCTCACCAGCATGATCCTTGCCAGCCTCTCCACCCTCAAGCATCGGGATCTCCTCAGCCTCTTCATCATCCTCAAGCTCTGCTAGCCTCGCCTTCCAACCCTCTACATCCCATGTGCTTTTGTTGAAGGCAGGATCCTGAGCCTCCATAGCCATCTGCAGCTGGATCTTATACATGGTTATTGCAGCAGAAAGCTTGGCATCCTGGGTGATCTCATGCTTCTCATAATCAAAATTGATCAGCATCCTGGCAGCATCATCCTTGGTGGCCCGGAGCTCCTTCTCAAGATCAGCTATCTTAAGATCCTTCAGCACACCCATTTGTTGGAGGTCAGCAATCTGGCGGTCATGATCCTCGACGTGGCCAACATACGTCTCTATCTCAGCAAATTTCTGCAAGGAAGACAAGGCATAACATCAGAAACAAGTGATCCTCAAAACTGTCAGGATACACAAACAGGGGCAGTGATCCTTACCTCGTTGAAGTAATCCAGAAACTGTTGGCGGAGCAGGGGCAGACCTTGTAAATCCTCAGAGGCCTTTCTCTTCTTTCCTTTACCCCTAATAGGTGCTTTAGGGGCTGAAGCAGCTGGGCTAGCAGCAGGAGTCTTCTTACTTGAGGATTTGACGTTTGTAAGATCATCGATGCCAAACTTTGAAGCAGACTTAGAGGATTTTCCAGCACCTACACAACCAAAATAAGATAAGTATTCTAATTAAACTTGAAAATCCTACATAGAATTACTTTTTAAATGAGGATACTTACTTGACATTGTGACAGAGGCAGAGGATACTTCTTGAGAATCCTGGGTGGCAACCTGGAAAGTTCTTATCTCCGTATCAAGCTTCTTAAAGGCCAAGAGTCTCTCTTTTGCAGCAGGTGTCAACTTCATATGTGAAACGGATATAGCTGCACAATAAACAAGAGAATATCAGTGATCCTTATACCAAGGAACAAGTTCTATGGTGATCCTTCCAGGATCCTCTATCCTACCATGGGTAGCCCACTCCTTGGGCAAATCCTTCCCATTAGGGATGGTATCTCTCCTAACAAAAAAGAACCGTCGCTTCCAGTTCGTGTCATTTTTGGTCACTTTGAAAACAGGGTGATCCTCTCCAGCTTTCCGCTTGAACAAATATCAGTGGGATCCAAAAGTGGTGAGATCATACATCTCAGCTAACTCCGCCATGCCAAGGTCAATCCCTTCTTGTTCAATGATCCTTTCAAGGGTGTATAACACCCTCCAGATCATCGGCATAGCCTGGATGTAACAGATGCCGGTAAGGGAGAAAAAGGATTGGGTAAACTGCGGAAAAGGATATGAGTATCCTATCAAGAAAGGAGTGACCGGGAAAGCTACCCAAGTCTCAGAGATAAAATCACTCAAAGCGGTAGGACTAAAAGACTTGAAAAGGGTTTCCGCCGGGAAACAACGACGGATTTTATCGATTTGAGGGTCGGTGAAGCAACACCTCTCGGAGGGGGAATCTTTGATGATCCCTTGACCCTTTAAGGGGCTGTTCTTCTTAGGATCCTTGCAAGGGGAGTTCCGGAGCAACATCTTTTACAGAAGAATAGAAGAAGAAGAAGAAGAAAAACAGAGCAAGAGAGAAAAAGATGAAAAGGAGAATACCTGGTTGATCTTCTGAATACGGTTATAAAGGGAGTTGCTTTGAATTTAAATGCATTCGATCCTATCCCTATTTCTATTTATAATCATGATTGTGCAGGGCTGTCACCTCCATGACGTCAGACCATAACGGATAGTTCCACCTTAACGGCTATATATCCGTTGAGTTAGTTAGAGATAAGATTCAGCAAAATATAACTCGTTTATATTACATAAATACTCCTTATATTTTGGGGGCAATTGTTAGGGCTGGATTTTTATGACCTATGATCCTTACATGTGATCCTAACATATGATCCTAACAAGTGATCCTTGTGCGTTTGGCAGATAGTGATCCTCAGAGGAGCTCCAGGATCAGGATCACGGATCATTCCAAGGATCCTCATACTAACGACTGTTCTCTTTGGACTTAATATTATCTTGCAGGAATTACGAGTTGGATCCGGTCTTAGCAACATAAACAAGGAATCTGTCACGCTAATCTCGCACATGCATAATCAAAGATGGGCGTTATGACAAATATGGAAACTCAGCACAATTCAAGGGCGATTATTTAGGCTAAATTTACTTCTATTTCTAAAGGGGTAACGAGCTAGTAGTTAGGTGATTTGCCTAAAATAGAACCACACACACTTGTATAAATGGCACTCTTGAACATTCGGAAGACACAACACATTTCTCACACGCTTTAGCATACGATACTATAGTGATCCTTGTACCTAGCTCGTTACCATCCGAAGTTGTAACCATTATTTGTTATATTGAAGTTTGGTGATCGGTAGTTTCCATCACCCGAGGTTTTTTATGCCGGAGATCATTCATTGATCAAGGGCTTTTTCCTCGTATAAATCCTTGCGTCACTTGTGCATTTTACATTTGAGTGATCCTTCACTTTGTTCATCACACCAAGCATCATTCCCCGTTTACATAAAGTTTTGTTGCATTATCTTTAAGTGATTTTTGACCAAAACACCGGCTATGTCTAGAAGTGTCCATCATTGCCCAATCACGCAGCCTACACCTTCGCTGCCCCTTCATCCTCTCCAGCTCCAGCATCCTTCACTTGATCCTTGCCACTGCCTCCGGCCTCAAGCGCCAAAACCTCCTCAGCCTCCTCATCATCCTCAAGGTCAGCTAGCCTTACCTTCCAGCCTTCAACATCCCAGCTGCTTCTGTTGAAGTCAGGATCCAAGGCTTCCTGGGCCATCTGCAGTCTTGTCTTGTACATTGTGATAGCAGCAGAGACCTTTGCACCTTCCACGATTTCATGCTTCTCGTAGTCGATGTCAATCAGGAGTTTGGCTGTTTCGGTCCTGGCAGCTTGGAGGGCCTTTTCAAGATCAGCGATCTTGTGATCCTTGAGTATTGAGATTTGTTGGAGGTCAGCAATCCTCTTATCCAGCTCTTCGACGCTCCCCACGTAATCCTCAATCTCAGCAAATTTCTGCAAAGAAGATAAAGCAGTTCAAGGTCAGGTGATCCTCAAATGAACAGGATATATAAGCAGGATATGTAAGCAGAATCAGAGATCCTTACCTCATTGAAGTATTCGAGGAACTGGTGGCGGATCAGGGGCAGGCCTTGTAGGTCCTCAACATCAGAGCTCTTTCTCTTTCTGCCACCCCTTCCTTTGATGGGTGCCTTGGGGATGGAGACGCCCGGGCTTGCAATGGCCTTCTTCTTGGATTTGAAAGTGTCAAGATCAGCCATACCGAACTTGGATGCAGCTTTGGAGGATTTTCCGGCACCTACACATTCAAAACAAGATGAGTATCCTTATCCTATTTCTGTGTAACTATTTATTTAAATTCTTAATCATACAAAAAACAGGATACTTACTTGACATAGTAACTGAGCCTGAGGATATCTCTTGTGAATCCTGGGTATTGGTGTTGAATGTTCTTGTTGCAGGATCAAGCCTTCTAAAAGCAGCAAGTCTCTCTTTGGTAGCAGGTGATGGTATGAGATGTGAAACAGTGATAGCTGTGCATCAGAAACAAAAAAGGTGTTAGTGATCCTTATGCAAAAACAAGATTATCTGATGATCCTTCTCAGGATCCTCTATCCTACCCTGGGTGGTCCACCTCCTGGGTAGATCCTTCCCATTTGGGATGGAATCTCTTCTGACAAAGAAAAATCGACGCTTCCAGTTCGTCATTTTTGGTAGCTTTGAAAACAGGGTGCTCTTCACCAGCTTTTCGTTTGAACAAGTATCGGTGGGATCCAAAAGTAGTGAGATCATACATCTCAGCCAGTTCTGACATTCCAAGATCAATCCCTTCCTGCTCGATGATCCTTTCAAGGGTGTATAAAACCCTCCAGATCATCGGCATAGCTTGGATATAGGAGATGCCGGTGAGGGAGAAGAAAGCTTGGGTGAATTGAGGGAAAGGATACGAGTATCCTATCATAAAAGAAGTGACAGGGAAAGCTACCCAAGTCTCAGAGATGTAGTCACTCAGAGCAGTAGGATCGAAAGGTTTGAAGAAGGTGTTCGCCGGAAAGAAGTGCCGGATTTTATCGATTTGAGGGTCAGTAAAGCAGCACCTCTCAGTGGGAGAATCTTTGATGATCCCTTGACCCTTTAAAGTGTTGTTCTTCTTGAGATCCTTGGTGGGAGAGTTTCAGAGCATCATTCTTGACGATGGTAAAGAGAGAAAAACAGAGTAAGAGAAGGAAAAAGAAGAAGGAAAGAGGAATACCTGGTTGATCTTCCAATACGAATATAAAGGGAGTTCTCTTGAATTTAAATGCTAATCGATCCCTATCTCTATCTCTTATTTATAATCATGATCTTGCAGGCATGTCACTTCGGTGACGTCAAAAGGGTAACGGCTAGTTCGATATTAACGGCTATATATCCGTTAGTTAGTTGCGGATAAGATCATCAAAATACAACTCGTTTATGTTACATAATTACTCCTTATATTTTGGGGGCAATTGTTAGTGCAGGATTTTTTAATGACCTATGATCCTCACTTATTATCCTATTAGTGATCCTTACTTCTGTGACAGATAATGATCCTCAGAAGTGCTTCAGGATCAGGATCATGGATCACCCTAAGGATCCTTATACTAATAATTGTTTACTTTGAATTTCGTATTGTTTTGCAGGAGTAACAAGTTGGACTTGGTCTTGGCAACGTTACTAAGGAATATTCCACGGTTATTTCGCACGTGTTTGACTGAAAATGGACGTTGTGGAGAACGTGGGAGCATGGCACGAATTGCGGAAAGTTTGTTAGGCTAGTTAACTTCTATTTTAAAAGGGGTAGCGAGCTAGCTTTAGAAACACTTGGCTAATTTTGGCTACACACACTCGTACAACTGCACTCTTTCTGCACGATATACCATAGTGATCCTTGTACCTAGCTCGCTATTATCCGAAGTTGTAAACAATTATTGGTTAATTGGAAGTTGGTGATCGGTAGTTTCCATCACCCGAGGTTTTTTATGCTGGAGATCATTCATTGATCAAGGGCTTTTTCCTCGTATAAATCTTTGTGTCTCTTGTGCAATTTACTTCTAAGTGATCCTCATTGTTGTTCACCAATTCAAGCATCATTGTGACAACTCGAAATTCGAACCTATTTTGTGTAACGTTGCGTGCTTATGTGAACTATATTAATTGATTGAATGCATGATATGTTACGTGCTTTGTGTAATGTATGTATGTATATTAATGACCGAACTGCACAACACTCGCTCGATCGCACAAGCCGTCCGGGCCTTACCTTCGTACACGGACCAAGGGCGGCCCAATAGAGGGCTCGGCCCACCCACCTTACACGCATAACACTAGGGTGTTAGTAACTTTCTCATACTTTTTGGCAAATCATTCACACACATAAAAACCCTAGCTCTTTCTCTCCCTCCCTCACGAACCCGACAGCAACCATCTCTCTTTTGAAGCTCTTGACTTGGCCGATCCCTTTCTCCTCTCAATCCGGTTAGTGCTTAGTGTTTTTTTAATTTCATGTTTATGATATTAACAATTTGCATGATAACCCAGGAGTCTTGTTAACATGGTGAACTATGATGTTAATTGGTAGTGTTCTTGTTAATCGGCTCTCATGTATGTATTGAATGTATCATATTAATCAAATAGTAATTGATGATACTTGATAATCGGCTGCTATGCTATATGTTTCGGATTGTTAATCATGTGATGGTGTTCTAGACAGTCGGACATGTTTAAGTGATGTTGTTGTGCTATCATAAATTGTTGTTTTCATAACGATTTAGGATTAAACGTATGTAACCGGTTGGATGTTCATGAAATCGGACTAAATGATATGATTATGATGGATGTTCATGTTTTGAATTCATTTAGAGTTCATGTAAAATAGCGAATAGATTGCTTGTTTGATCGAGTATTGATTAATGGCAGATTTGATCTGATTGTGAAACTGCTAAATCTGGTTGCTAACATTACGGAATTGATTGAGCTTGAATTAAGGAAATCAGGAGAATCGGTTACACTTCATAGTCTCGACAAGGGGTTGTGAGTCGAGACCCCACTGTCTCGACTCGAGACCACAACACTCCACACAAACAACACAACTCGAGACCAGTATTGAGGGTCCTGTTGCGACTCGAGACCTGACTCGAGACCACCCTGTCTCGAGTGTTATATGCACAAGTCGAGACCTTCTTGATTTCGACTCGAGAACACCAAGACCTCTACTCATGATCTCTAATCTCGACTCGAGACCACGAACACATGCACACTGTTGGACTTGCACACTGTTACGAGCCCATCCATTTGGGCCGCAAGCTTGGACGTTGCTTACGTGACTGTACTGTTGAACTAGCACTGTTGTTGAACTGCCATGATTATTCGTGTATGCTATGGTCGTTACTTGTGTACAATACGTGTAGAATATACGTGCAATACTTGAGTCAAAACCTGACTTGTATGGTAACCCTGTTAGGACGTGGTTGACCACCTTTAGTTCAAGGAACCTTTTGTGTATCTGCCGAGCAAACCAAGGTGAGTTCACACAGCCAAGGCATGGGATTCCCGGGTTGGGAATGGGTTGGAAGGTTTGAAATGGATAATTACTCGTACTTACGCTATTGCTAGACTATATACCATTGTCCTCAGGTTACTCAGTACACTTACGTAAAGCCTACGTAAATTAGTATCTACCACTGTCTCCCGGGTCGGGAGGACACTTACGTAAAACCTACGTAAACTCATACCTACTACTGTCTTCCGGGTCGGAAGGACACTTACGTAAAACCTACGTAAACCCCACGCGTACCACTGTCCTCGGGGAAGGGCACTCACGTAAAACCTATGTGACCTTGTATGTATTCCTGTTCTCGGGCTAAGAAGAACACATGGTTGCAAATAGTCTAGTAAGTATAAATATGGGAAGCCCCCATTAGTAATAAGTATAATCATGGGAAACCCCCGCCCCCACTAGTAGTACATACATACATGGGAAGCCCCCACTAAATGAACATACGTTTTGCTACTACGAACTTACTTTCTGTGAACTCGCTCAACTAGTTGTTGACTCTCTGCTGCATGCCTTGCAGGACCTTAGGTACTTATGGAGCTTGTACAGGGAGGAGCAGGTCGTTGTGGGACATGGATCGTGGATGCCATGTTAAACGTTTAAACAATTGAACTTATGAGTTACATTGGGTTTACATACTTATGCTTCCGCTACTCAAACTATGTTTTGTTGAACATCAATTATATTGGGATGGGTTTCATTGATTACTTTTAATATTTATGTTATGTTCAATATGATTGGTGGCTTGATCCTGGTCATGTCACGCCTCCAAGCGGTGGTACTCCGCGTGTGGATTTTTGGGGGTGTGACAGATTGGTATCAGAGCCATTGGTTATAGAGAACTTGGTTTTAATATGGGAAAAACGTTTTTATTAAAGCCAGACTATAACCAGAACAGTGTTCTCAACGATCCACAACGACGCTTCGCTCCACGTGCAAGACTCAACATCCTAGGTAATATGGTTTATGTTTATTGCCTACATGCTAGATTACATAGAGCTTTGCTCGTAGTATGCTTAGATACACATGACCCTATTACATGAGAATACCTATGTGCTTACACTCTTCTATCATCGCACTACTCGCGAACCATTCTCACTTATGCTACTCTTACTATGAAGATCATGTCTGGACGCGTTAACATGACTCAAGCCCAGTTGACGGCTCTCATTAACGAACAAGTTGCTGCGGCACTTGCAGCCGCACAAGCAGGAGGTATATCCTGTAGTTATAACTCACACTAGGATCTTTAGGTCCTACACTCCTGAACCAACTCTTGTGTTTAACTTTGTCCTATTCGTACACAATAGGTCAACACGCACCACAACCTGTTTGCACTTTCAAGAACTTCATGGAATGTCGTCCAAGTACATTCAGTGGCACGGAAGGAGCAGTGGGACTACTCCATTGGTTCGAAAAGCTCGAGTCAGTATTCGAGATGTGTGAATGCCCTGAGGCTCGCAGGGTCAAGTACTCCACTGGCACGTTAGAAGGAATTGCGCTAACTTGGTGGAACGCGCAAGTTCAGATTTTAGGGTTGGCAGCTGCTAACGCCACCCCTTGGAACGATTTTAAGGAACTGATCAAGCGAGAATACTGCACGCGTGATGACATCCACAAGTTGGAAGTGGAGCTTTATCACCTGAAGATGACAGGATCGGAAATCGAGGCTTATACGAAACGGTCAAACGAACTGGCCATCTTGTGTCCAACTATGGTGGACCCTCCAATCAAGCGCATCGAATTGTATCTCAAGGGTTTAGCGCCAGAAATCCAGAGCCACGTGACATCGGCTAATCTCGACAACATCCAGGATATTCAGCGACTCGCTCATCGTCTCACTGATCAGGCAGTGGATCAGGACAAGCTACCGAAACGTATCAGCGCTACTACTACTACCAAATCAGCCGTTACTCCTACTACCCCCAGTGACAACAAAAGAAAGTGGGAAGGGGATTCTAGCAAAGGTTCAGCAACAGTTCAGTCTCAGGCTCAGCAGCAGAAGACTGACCACTACCAGAGTCCTAGTCAGCAGTTTTCTGGTAGTCGTGGGCAGAGAAGGTATCAAGGAAATCTCCCAAAGTGCCACAACTGTAACAGGCACCACAGCGGCCAGTGCAACAAGGGTCGTTGCCAAAGGTGTCTCAAGATGGGCCACGAGGCCAAGGACTGTAGGAGCCCACGGCCTGCGAATCAGAACCAGCAACCGCAACTACCAGCTCCACAGAACCAGCAACAGCAGCAACAGCGAGGCAACAGGGGATGCTTTTAGTGTGGTGCTGAAGGCCATTTCAAGCGTGATTGCCCTCAATTGAACCAGAACCAGAATCGCAACAACAACAATCAGGGCAACGGAAACAACAATGGTGGGAACAACAACGGCAACGAAGCTAGGGGTCGTGCTTTCGTGCTGGGTCAGGGTGACGCAAGGAACGATCCTAATGTAGTTATGGGTAAGTTTCTTCTTGACGACTTTTACGTTACTGTTTTGTTTGATTTGGGTGCGGATACAAGTTATATGTCTTTGAAAGTTAGCCAACTGTTAAAACGTGCACCAACTCTTCTGAACACCAAACATGTCGTAGAGTTAGCTAACGGTAAGAGTCTAGAGGCCACGCACATAGTTCAGGGTTGTAATCTTATCCTCGTGGGTCAGACTTTCTCCATCGATCTCATTCCCATAGTTTTGGGTAGTTTCGACATCGTCATTGGTATGGACTGGTTATCTCAACATCACGCAGAGATCTTGTGCAAAGAGAAGATTGTTTGCATCCCTCGTTCCGGTCAGGAACCTCTCGAAGTTCAAGGCGACAAGAGTGGTGCTGTGGTTGGCATCATCTCCTTTCTAAAGGCTCAGAAGTGTTTACGTAAGGGCCACACTGCCATCTTGGCACTTGTTACTGATGCATCAGCAAAAGAAAAGAAATTGGAAGACATTCCAATAGTTCGCGACTTTCCTCAGGTGTTCCCTGAAGATTTACCTGGTCTACCGCCTCATCGTCAGGTCGAGTTTCAAATCGAGCTAGCACCGGGAGCAACACCGATAGCACGTGCACCGTATCGATTAGCTCCATCAGAGTTGGAAGAACTCTTTGTGCAACTACAAGAGCTCTTGGATAAGGGCTTTATTCGTCCTAGCTCTTCGCCTTGGGGAGCTCCAGTGTTATTTGTGAAGAAGAAGGATGGTACCTTCCGTATGTGCATTGACTACCATGAACTGAACAAGGTGACGGTGAAGAACCGTTATCCTCTTCCGCGTATTGACGACTTATTCGACCAGTTGCAAGGGTCGAGCTACTACTCCAAGATAGACTTGAGGTCAGGTTACCATCAGCTGAGAGTCCGGGATGAGGACGTCTCCAAAACAGCATTCAAAACTCGCTACGGCCACTACGAGTTCCTAATCATGCCATTCGGGCTAACGAACGCACCGGCAGTCTTCATGGATCTTATGAATAGGGTGTGCAAACCCTATCTAGACAAGTTTATGATTGTATTCATCGATGACATCCTGATCTACTCCAAGAGTCAGGAGGAACACGAGCAGCACTTGCGGCTTATCTTGGAACTTCTACGAAAGGAACAGTTATACGCCAAGTTTTCAAAATGTGACTTCTGGCTTCGTGAAGTCCATTTTCTAGGCCACGTGGTAAACAAGGATGGGATCCATGTTGATCCATCCAAGGTAGATTCGATCAGGAACTGGCCTGCACCGCGTACACCAACGGAAATACGCCAATTCTTGGGATTGGCGGGTTATTACAGGTGATTCATCAAAGACTTTTCAAAGATTGCACAGCCGCTTACGCTACTGACACAGAAGGGTGTCACCTACCGTTGGGGTAATACTCAGGAAACCGCTTTTTAGCACTTAAAGGATAGACTTTGCAGTGCACCTATCCTCTCATTGCCAGAGGGCACGGACGACTTCGTGGTTTATTGTGATGCATCCATTCAGGGTCTTGGATGTGTGTTAATGCAGCGCGACAAGGTCATTGCTTACGCTTCGCGCCAACTCAAGGTTCATGAACGGAACTACACAACGCACGATTTAGAGCTGGGAGCTGTTGTTTTCGCGCTCAAGATATGGCGACACTACCTGTACGGTACCAAGTGCACTATCTACACTGATCACAGGAGTCTTGAGCATATCTTCAAGCAGAAGGAGTTGAACATGCGTCAACATCGATGGGTTGAACTACTGAACGATTACGAATGCGCTATCAATTACCATCCAGGCAAAGCCAATGTTGTGGCTGACACTCTCAGTCGAAAAGATACTACACCTAAGCGCGTACGAGCATTGCAGCTCACCATTCAGTCTAGTCTTCCTGCACAAATACGAGATGCTCAGGTAGAAGCATTGAAACCAGAGAACGTCAGGGCTGAAGCCCTACGCGGCTCAAGGCAACGACTAGAACAGAAGGAAGACGGTGCCTATTACGTAACAGGGCGTATTTGGGTCCCACTATATGGCGGTTTACGAGAACTCGTGATGGATGAAGCTCACAAATCTCACTACTCGGTACATCCAGGGTCGGATAAAATGTACCACGACATCAGAACAACTTATTGGTGGCCTAGCATGAAGGCCCACATCGCTACCTATGTCAGCAAGTGCTTGACCTGTGCAAGAGTCAAGGCATAGTATCAGAAACCAGCAGGCTTACTTCAGCAACCAAAGATACCACAGTGGAAATGGGAGGAAATTTCCATGGATTTTGTTACAAGCCTGCCTAGATTCCAGCGTGGGAACGATACTATTTGGGTGATCGTGGATCGACTCACCAAGTCTGCTTATTTCCTGGCGATCAAAGAAACAGACAAGTTTTCCACACTAGCAGACATATACTTGAAGGAAGTAGTCTCAAGGCACGGGGTGCCCACCTCTATCATTTCGGATCGCGATGCACGATTCACTTCAGATCTTTGGCAAGCAATGCACAAAGCTTTTGGCTCACAGTTAGACATGAGCACAAAATATCACCCTCAGACGGATGGACAGTCTGAACGCACGATACAAACTCTAGAAGACATGCTTCGGGCATGTGTCATCGATTTCGGCAACAGCTGGGAAAAACATCTCCCTTTGGTGGAGTTCTCGTACAATAACAGTTACCACACCAGCATTCAAGCCACTCCATTCGAGGCATTGTATGGGCGTAAATGCCGGTCACCTCTCTGTTGGGCAGAGGTGGGGGATAGTCAGATCATGGGTCCAGAACTTATAGTGGACACCACGGAAAAGATTGCACAAATACGACAACGCATGGCGGCAGCTCGCGACCGTCAGAAAAGCTACGCGGATAAGCGTAGGAAGCCATTGGAATTTCAGGTCGGGGACCGGGTTTTACTTAAAGTCTCACCCTGGAAGGGTGTGGTTCGTTTTGGCAAACGGGGCAAGCTCAATCTGCGGTATGTCGAACCGTTCGAAATCATAGAAAGAATAGGCAAAGTAGCCTACAGACTAAACCTACCAGCTGAACTCGGTGCAGTTCACAACGTTTTTCACGTGTCGAATCTGAAGAAGTGTCTATCAGATGAGACCCTCATAGTTCCTCTGAAGGAACTCACTATCGACGAGCAGTTGCGATTCGTCGAGGAACCAGTAGAAATCACGGACCAGGATGTTAAGGTCCTCAAGAACAAGAGAATCTCTCCTGTTCGAGTTCGTTGGAACTCCCGTCGTGGCCCAGAGTTCACTTGGGAACGAGAAGATCAGATGAAAGAAAAGTACCCCCAATTATTCGCGAACAGTACAACCACTACTGAGGCTGAAGCTACCACGGAATTTCGGGACGAAATTCCAGATCAATGGGGGGAGGATGTGACACCCCAGGAAAACCAGTAAACAATACAACTTAACTAGCTTCCTCAGTGAGTATGTACCAAATTTCGGGACGAAATTTCTTTTAAGTTGGGGATAATGTGACAACTCGAAATTCGAACCTATTTTGTGTAACGTTGCGTGCTTATGTGAACTATATTAATTGATTAAATGCATGATATGTTACGTGCTTTGTGTAATGTATGTATGTATATTAATGGCCGAACTGCACAACACTCGCTCGATCGCACAAGCCGTCCGGGCCTTACCTTCGTACACGGACTAAGGGCGGCCCAATAGAGGGCTCGGCCCACCCACCTTACACGCATAGCACTAGGGTGTTAGTAACTTTCTCATACTTTTTGGCAAATCATTCACACACATAAAAATCCTAGCTCTTTCTCTCTCTCCCTCACAAACCCGACGGCAACCATCTCTCTTTTGAAGCTCTTGACTTGGCCGATCCCTTTCTCCTCTCAATCCGGTTAGTGCTTAGTGTTTTGTTAATTGCATGTTTATGATATTAACAATTTGCATGATAACCCAGGAGTCTTGTTAACATGGTGAACTATGATGTTAATTGGTAATGTTCTTGTTAATCGGCTCTCATGTATGTATTGAATGTATCATATTAATCAAATGGTAATTGATGATACTTGATAATCGGCTGCTATGCTATATGTTTCGGATTGTTAATCATGTGATGGTGTTCTAGACAATCGGACATTTTAAGTGATGTTGTTGTGCTATCATAAATTGTTGTTTTCATAACGATTTAGGATTAAACGTATGTAACCGGTTGGATGTTCATGAAATCGGACTAAAGGATATGATTATGATGGATGTTCATGTTTTGAATTCATTTAGAGTTCATGTAAATTAGCGAATAGATTGCTTGTTTGATCGAGTATTGATTAATGGCTGATTTGATCTGATTGTGAAACTGCTAAATCTGGTTGCTAACATTACGGAATTGATTGAGCTTGAATTAAGGAAATCAGGAAAATCGGTTACACTTCATAGTCTCGACAAGGGGTTGCGAGTCGAGACCCCACAGTCTCGACTCGAGACCACAAAACTCCACACAAACAACACAACTCGAGACCAGTATTGAGGGTCCTGTTGCGACTCGAGACCTGACTCGAGACCACCCTGTCTCGAGTGTTATATGCACAAGTCGAGACCTTCTTGATTTCGACTCGAGGACACCAAGACCTCTACTCGTGATCTCTAATCTCGACTCGAGACCACAAACACATGCACACTGTTGGACGTGCACACTGTTACGAGCCCATCCATTTGGGCCGCATGCTTGGACGTTGTTTACGTGATTGTACTGTTGAACTAGCACTGTTGTTGAACTGCCATGATTATACGTGTATGCTATGGTCGTTACTTGTGTACAATACGTGTCGAATATACGTGCAATACTTGAGTCAAAACCTGACTTGTATGGTAACCCTGTTAGGACGTGGTTGACCACCTTTAGTTCAAGGAACCTTTTGTGTATCTGCCGAGCAAACCAAGGTGAGTTCACACAGCCAAGGCATGGGATTCCCGGGTTGGGAATGGGTTAGAAAGTTTGAAATGGATAATTACTCGTACTTACGCTATTGCTAGACTATATACCATCGTCCTCAGGTTAGTCAGGACACTTACGTAAAGCCTACGTAAATTAGTATCTACCACTGTCTCCCGGGTCGGGAGGACACTTACGTAAAACCTACGTAAACTCATACCTACTACTGTCTTCCGGGTCGGAAGGACACTTACGTAAAACCTACGTAAACCCCACGCGTACCACTGTCCTTGGGGAAGGGCACTCACGTAAAACCTATGTGACCTTGTACGTATTCCTGTTCTCGGGCTAAGAAGAACACATGGTTGCAAATAGTCTAGTAAGTATAAATATGGGAAGCCCCCATTAGTAATAAGTATAATCATGGGAAACCTGCGCCCCCACTAGTAGTACATACATACATGGGAAGCCCCCACTTAATGAACATACGTTTTGCTACTATGAACTTACTTTCTGTGAACTCGCTCAACTAGTTGTTGACTCTCTGCTGCATGCCTTGCAGGACCTTAGGTACTTATGGAGCTTGTACAGGGAGGAGCAGGTCGTTGTGGGACATGGATCGTGGATGCCATGTTAAACGTTTAAACAATTGAACTTATGAGTTACATTGGGTTTACATACTTATGCTTCCGCTACTCAAACTATGTTTTGTTGAACATCAATTATATTGGGATGGGTTTCATTGATTACTTTTAATATTTATGTTATGTTCAATATGATTGGTGGCTTGATCCTGGTCATGTCACGCCTCCAAGCGGTGGTACTCCGCGTGTGGATTTTTGGGGTGTGACAATCATACCCTGTAACAAAGAATTTGGTTGCATTATCCTCGTCTGATTTTTTACCAAAACAGTAATCATGATATATTATCAGAAAATGGCCGCCTAAATCATTTAATGCAGGAGAGTTTATCTCAGTTATTCCTTATGCCATCTGATAGAAAATTTAATAACAAAGATTGTGATGAACAAAATCTATTAGTAGATAGATGTCATTTATGGCAAACTTTAAGTTTACTATATATATTCACCACCTTGAGCTAAGACTGTCACCATCACATAAGGAAACCCCAGAAAACTTAACTTCATCTTCTTCTTCTTCAATATTTACACTTTCTCACACTCACAAATATGCTTACCATCAAAGCTGATCATTTCCCACTTCCTTATCATCCTTATCATAACCTCAGACTGAGGACCAACCTTGAGGGTCCTCAATGGGAAGGATGCCAAACCGTGCTGAATCTGATCATGGGAAGTAATTTGAAATATGCCCCCATAGCCAATATGGTCTACCCAGACATTCTTCAAATGTTCTAGCAAAATGCAACATTGTCAGAATATGAGGGTAGAGGACAGATGTTTATCGAAAGTGTGGTGCTAAACCAAAGAGTTCGGGTAACTGAAGGTATCATCAGGGCGGTTCTACAACTCAATGATGACAATGAAGTCCTGATGTTCACAAAGACAAAAATAGAAGAAACCTTGGAGCAGATGGGTTACAATCCTGTAAACTCACCACGAGCAATCACCAAAAATAGCTTCATCAAGCCATGGCAATATCTGATCACACAAATGGGTGCATGCTTCTCAAAGAAGATCATTAATCATCATGAAGCATCCCATAGGTTGATGGAGACTGTACGAGCACTCGTATTGAACATACCTTACAATTTCTCTTATTATTTAATAAAAGATTTTGCAAGTAATATGTGGTCTGGCAGGCCATTCTTGATTTATCCTCATTTTCTAATGAGGATAATCACAAGCCAGCTAGGTTTTGGTGGTGTTCCTGCAGGTTATCCCAGAGCTGAGATGAGACTTCAACAAAACATGAATCTCAGCATGCTCAGACCTACTGATCAGAATTCTGGTTTGGTGACTGACCTATGGTTGCTCCTTGAGATGGATCATGGAGAAGGGATAGATCTTGACTAGGTTATCTTTGTTTAAACTTGGCGTGTGTAGATATTCTTCTTAATATGTTTATATAGTATGTTTCTAATATTGCTTTATTGTCTGGCTCATGGTTTAGGAAAAGAAAAATGGGTAAAGTTAAATGAGAAACATGTTCATCAGAAAACAAAAACATTTTACACGAAATTATGAGTTTCTGATGACAGGAGACAAATTCTGGTAACGCAAACTTAAAATGCCTCTCTAAATTTTTTTCTATTAAAACTTCAATATGATGGAAAAATTTTAGAAAATATCAGAAAAGGCTAAGAGACTTGGATGCCACCAGGGAATCATATGTGAGTCTTCTGATCTTAACTCATTCCCTCTCATCTAAAAAAACCTCTTTATCAACCAAAAGAGAAACTTCAAAATCTGTTGAAAATTGTCACAAATTTAGGGGGAATCTCAATTGGAAAAATTAAGTTGAAAACTGTTGACTTCTGTTGACCACATCTATAAGGTCAACAAAAGTCAAAACAAAAGGGAATACATATTCTTAACAGAATTTATGTTGAATTTCTGATGACATCATCAGAATGGAACTTTGACTTATAAGGAAAAGAGGATGAAGAAAGCTAATTGAACCTTTGACAAAATGGGGTCAACAAAGATGAAAAGGTGTCATGTGACCGACAGTTTTCTCCAACCAAAATTCAGTTTAAAATTTTTGTGAAGGAATAATTGAAGAAACTACAAGTTGAAATGGCATAACCACGATTACACGATCAACCGTCATTAAATGTCTTGATACCCATGATCCAACGGTTACATTCTGAACCAAAATTCACATCACACGATCTAACGGTAATAAAGACAATTAATGATCTTTTAACCGCCATTACATGGCACGTTCCATATCCCCTCAACTCCATAAACCCACAAATCTCTGCTAAAACCCTCACTATATAACCCACACTTAGCAGAAATTCAAAAATCACTCACCTTCTTCACAAAAACTTCAAACCGCAATATCCCCTGTTCTTCACTCAAAATCCAAAAATCCCTAAATTTCAACCTTAATTCACAAATTCAACAATGGCAGAAGTAAACCTCAACATCCCAATTGTTCAACATGATGTACCTTTTGTTGAAGACACAGAATTTCTACCAATGAATGAAAACAATCTGCTGATGAATACAGAGCATTTGGAATATGATGTGAGATGTCAACTTTTGGTAGAATATCTTATGAAATGTCCAATCTTAGGAGCACTAACAAATGGAAGAGAAGTACCAGAAAAGTTACTACAGCAATTTATTCATACTTTGAATGAAGATGAAGAAAATCAGGTCTCTGCTCATGTATGGGGAAATGTTTCAGTAACATTAACTCCTGCAAGGGTAAGAGAATGGCTTGAACTTCTAGTTCTTGAAAATTACATTGAAGCACCAAGAAAAGAAGAATTGATAACCTTTATCATTGAGCTTGGTTACAAGAACAAGAAAATCAACAAAATTGGAGCAATAAGTGTGACACCCGAGGAAAATCCACAGTCAACTTGATCTACTTATCCTGATATCACTTCACTCCTCTGATACTGCTTATCAAATTTCGGGACGAAATTTCTTTCAAGTTGGGGATGATGTGATAACTCGTGTTTTGCCGTTCTTATACGTTTGTTTTCATATTATAACTTATGTGTACGTTAACAAAAACTATTACGTTCAATAATAATCCAGTGGTTGTAATATGTTTGGATATTATGGGTTTTATAATTAGATGGGCCGCATGAAGCTTCGAACCCCGCATCTCTATTCCAATCGCACATCTTCCCTATTCTCGGGCCAAACCAAACCCGGCCCGTCCCCGTCTATTCTTTTGTACGCATGTAAGCATGAGAACCTTCACATAATTTCTTTCCAACTTGTTAAAAACCCTAAAACTCCATTCCAGTCACCACAAGGGACGGCAACCTTGAGGACTCGACAAAGCCCCTTTGAAGCCTTCTTCCTTCAGTGTTAGCACATCTCAAGCAACCTTTGTTAGTGTTTATGCTCATTCTAATCTTCAACAAGTTCTTTAGGTTGTATGCGATCTGTTGCGAGTAGGATAATGATCAAAAGGGTTAAGCAATTGTATTAATTATGTGTACGAATTATGTTATATGATGTGGTTAATGAATCTGCCTTGATGATCTAAAGATGGATTAGGGAAGTTAAGGCACACATATGTTAGCAAATATTAAATCGATGAACTAAGAGGTTGTGTGATAAAATTTATAAACCAACTATGATCAAATTTAGTGGTAAGAGTATATCAATGTGGATGAATTGTTACTTTGTTCTAGAGTTTTTCATACCATTTGATTCGAATAGGGACTGTGGATTTGATAGAATTGTGTTTGCATAAATTAAGGAGTTGGTTACCAAGTTATGTAACTGATTGGCTTTATTTCTAAAATTAAGATTATGTTCTAGATTTGTTAAACCACACAATTGCACAATTGTTGGGCCACCAAACTAATTTGGTTTGCATCACCTGAGTTGGGCCGAGCTCAGTCGCACAAGCAAGGCTGATTTCACAACTGACTGTTGACCGCACAAGTGGTCCAGTCGCACAAGTGGTCCAGTCGAACAAGAGGGTCCAGTCGCACAAGAGGGTCCAATCGCACAAGCATGGTCTAGTCGCACAAGGGTAGTTCGGTCGCACAAGTTGAGTGGTTGGGCTAGACTTCTCATTGGGCCACACACACACTCAGGCCCACGAACAATATAACTGGTGCACAATTCGAGCCCAATCGTATAAGTCGTGTTAGGCTGTACCACTGAACACTGATCGCACAAGTGTAGGATCGATGAGTTAAATTGGTTACGTGTTGATATGTTGTATGACTAACTGATAAATTATTATGATGCCCTAGAATGCATGATGTGTGTTATGATTTCTTGTATGAAAAGTTGTTGAGATCCTAACTGTTGTCAGTAACTTAAATAGGGCCCGGTTGATTAAGTCTAAACAAGTAATTAGTCTTACCGAGCAAACCAAGGTGAGTTCACTTCTCTCAAAACAAGCATGCATCTGGTGGGGACAATCAAATAGGCAAACAAATAAACGGTTTTTATAAACCCACATCCTTGTAGGGGATGTCAGGAGGTTTTCAAAATACCCACATCCTTGTAGGGGATTTGAGGCGGATTTCACAAACCCATATCCTTGCAGGGGATATGAATCAGTTTTCAGTAAATGTTGATGTTGGATAATACACTCACTCTCTATCACTTAAGTCCCATCATACTACCGGGTTAGTTGCTTGTAGGGCAACAGGGTTATTAGTTGATAGCGCTATTAGGTTTGGCACCCTCACGACGTACCTGGATAGGACGGGCGTGAACTAATAACTTTAAATCATGGCCAATGTTTGATAGAGCAATGGAGTAGGGAAAAAAGGGTCGTCTGCGGTATCGAGTTATTATCAACATAACATAAGTCAATACTTGGTAACAAACAATTAAACTAAAGATGAACTCGCCAGCTTTTGCTGATACACTTTTCTGCATGCTTGCAGGCCCTTAGGTACACATACATGGAACTTGCTGTCTGGGATGCTGGAGTGGTCATGGGTCGTGGCAGTTGGAATGCTTCTTGAAGTTTTATTGTTTTAAACATATCGTTAAACTTAATGAACAAAATATTATGCTTTCGCTGAACATGTTGATTTCTTAAACTGATGTTTGAATTATACTTTGTCGTTTAATGAAAGTTTTGTTTTCACTTATGGTTCAATGTGATTAGTGGTTAGATCCTGGTACGTCACACGCCTCGCGGGGGCTTCCGCTTGTGGTACTTTTGGGGGTGTGACAGTTTGGTATCAGAGCCACTGGATATAGTGAACTAGGTTTTAAAACGTTTTCATAAAACCAGACTATAACCAAACAGTATCAAAAACGACCATGACACTCAGCTCCAGATTGCAAGGTTCGTCCTCTGTTCACCCTATGCATTACTTACCTAGTAGGCACACACTCACGACTCGCATGAAACTACATATCATGATGCGATAACCTGTGTTACATGCTCTAATGATGCTTGATAGTTTAACACTACCCTTTGACTTATGTGATTCTTAGTTTTGCTATATCCTTCGTTTTATCGTTTGAGTGTTGGGAACCTTTTGGCGCGAGTTAAGAGGCACTGAGATAAGCATGCAAATTGCCTTATTATTATGGGTGCACACATAATAATGACGTGAGGTGCATGTGAATCCCAGTGAGGCTTAATAAGTGTGAAAAGGGTTATGTTCCACTATCCGTATTATGTTAGAGTTTCTCAAAACCGTGGAAGTCATAGTGATGATTGACTTCAACTAAACTGCAATCCTTACCTCTTCCACTCTTATTATTTAGAATCATGAGCGGACGTGGCGGACGTAACGGTGGACGTGGAGGTGGCCGCGGTGGTGGACGTGGCAACATCAACATGACTCAAGCAGAGTTGACTGACCTGATTAACACACGTGTGGCTAAGGCTCTGGCAGCTCAACAAGCTGGTACCATATATACCAGACAAAGCATAGTCTTCGGTCATTCACTTGATTCTTATTTGTGCATACTTTCTTTCGTTTTAGGTCAACCTGCGAACTAAAACCTGAACAATCCACCTGTGTGTACGTTCAAAACGTTCATGATTGCAAGCCTCAAACTTTCATCGGGACTGAAGGTCCTGTAGGACTGCTTCGGTGGTTCGAGAAAGCTGAATCCGTTTTTGCTATGTGTAACTGTCCAGCTGGGGACAGGGTGAAGTTTGCTTCTGACACCTTGGAGGACGGTGCTTTGACTTGGTGGAATGCTCAGGTGTAGATGTTGGGCATTGAGATGGCAAACGCTACCACTTGGGATGATTTTAAGGAACTGATGAGAGAGGAGTTCTGTCCTCGTGATGAAGTGCAAAAGTTGGAAAACAAGTACTATAACTTGAAGATGGAGGGATCTGAGATCGAGGCTTATACGAAATGGTCTCACGAGCTGGCAAACATGTGTCCGAATCTATCCCGACCACCACCCCGCAGGATCGAACTCTACATTAAGGGATTAGCACCACAAGTTAAGGGATTAGTCACAGTAGCGAATCCCGATAACTTACCACGAATTATCAGACTGGCTCACAAGATCACTGATCAGGAGGTGGAGCGTGGCTCGCTGCCACCACGTGTTGCTACTACTACCACTGCTACTACTGCTACCCCCACCACCAACAACAAGCGTAAGTGGAATGACGCAGACAAGGCGACCAACTCGAATCAGTCGCAGAAGAAGCCTGACAACAACACTCGTAGCTTCAGCCAGTCATCTTCAATCAACCAGAATGAGAACAACAGTCAAACTTCGGGCTCTTATGCGGGGAAACAACCGAAGTGCAACAAGTGCGGCTATCACCACTATGGCTCGTGTAATCGAGCATGCCAAAGGTGTGATAAGGTGGGTCACATGGCAAAAGACTGTAGAGCTCCACATCCCAAGAAAGCACAGCAACAACCCCAGCAACAGCAACAAAGGCAATAAACCCAGCAGAGTCGGGGTAATCAGAGGTGATGTTATCAGTGTGGCAGTGAAGGGCACTTCAAGAAGGATTGCCCACAATTGAACCAGAACGCCAACAATAACAATGGGGGTAATCGCAACAACAACAATGTTGGGAATAACAATGGGAATAATGGTGGGAATGGTGCTCGCGAAAGAGCGTTTGCAATTGGAGCAGGTGACGCAAGGAATGATGACAATATCGTAACTGGTACGTTCTCTATCAATTTTATTTTCGCTACTGTATTATTCGACTCTGGTGCCGACTGGAGTTATGTGTCTTGGGGTTCAGTCGTCAGTTAGCGTTAACTCCTATGCCTCTTGTAAGCAAACACGTAGTAGAATTAGGTGATGGCAAGTCGATTGAAGCTTCACATGTTCTTTTTGGTTGTAAACTCGATCTTCTGGGTCAAGTGTTCGACATTGACCTTCTCCCCATCACTCTTGGTAGCTTTGATATAGTTGTTGGTATGGATTGGTTGTCAAGATACCGAGCCGAAATACTTTGCAAGGAGAAAATCATGCGTGTACCTCTCCCTAGTGGGGAATCGTTATCAGTCTAGGGTCATCGAAGTGGTGCGACCGTCAGCATCATTTCATCTATGAAAGCCCAGAAGTGCTTACGTAAGGGCTACCCTGCTATTTTATCACTTGTTACTGACACTTTGTATGGAGAAAAGAAAATCGAAGATCTACCTGTTGTTCGTGAATTTCCTGATGTATTTCCTGAAGAACTTCCTGGATTACCTCCACACCGTCAGGTGGAGTTTCAGATCGACCTTACACCAAGAGCAGCCCTGATTGCTCGTGCTCCTTATCGTCTTGCACCTGGAGAGTTGCAAGAATTGTCTAACCAACTTCAAGAACTGTTGGATAGGGACTTCATCCGACCTAGTTCTTCGCCTTGGGGGGCCCCGGTTTTGTTTGTAAAGAAGAAGGACGGATCCTTTCGCATGTGTATAGATTATCGCGAACTCAACAAGGTGACAGTCAAGAATCATTATCCCTTACCTCGCATTGACGACTTGTGCGACCAGTTGCAAGGGTCGAGCTTCTACTCGAAAATTGATCTAAGATCGGGCTATCATCAGATGAGAGTCCGAGAAGAGGATGTTCCCAAAACAGCCTTCAGGACGCGGTATGGCCATTACGAGTTTCTGGTCATGCCATTCGGGTTAACCAACGCACTAGCGGTATTCATGGATCTCATGAACCGCGTATGTAAACCATACCTTGATGATTTTGTCAACGTGTTTATCGATGACATTCTGATCTATTCTAAGAGTAAGGAGGACCACGAACGGCACTTGCGTCTTATCTTGGAGCTCCTGAGGAAGGAGCAGCTTTATGCAAAATTTTCTAAGTGTGATTTCTGAATTCGAGAAGTACACTTCCTTGGTCACATAGTCAACGAGTTGGGAATTGTAACACCTCGTAAAATCACGTCCAATGATGTATTGACACGTGTAATAAACCCTAATGAAGTCAAACATTGAATTTAAGGGACTAATTTTTCGAAAAATCGAAAACTTTGATTATGAAAGGACTGGAAGTATTAGCATCCCTAAAATAGGTAACCTCTCACGATGAATATATTCACAAATGTGCCACTTGATGATTAAGTGTAACTATTTGCGTAATTAATGGAAAGCTTGCGCAATAAAGGGTTAAAAGCGTCAACATGTTAATTCTTACCTCTGAGTGACCTTTTGACAAACCGGGAGCTTCATGATATTTGATTATACTCTTGGGAATGCCAATTATTGGCCAACTAAGGCTTTTATGCCTATAAGTAAAGTTACGCGCAACTTTGCAAGTTAGAGGGACTAAAAGTGTCAATATGTTTAATTATACCTCTGAATGACCTTTTAGCGAACCTGAAGCATCGTGATGTTTAATAATACATTCAAGAATGTCTAATATGGATTAGATGAGGCTTCAATGCGATTAAATGATGAGATGCGCAAGTTTGCGCAATAGAGGGACCTAAAGCGTCAACTTTTGAATCTACGCCTTTCGGTGACCATCTAAGCGAACGAGAGCATAGTTACATTTAAGTATATGCTTGGGAATGATCAATATGAGCCATGGAAGGCTTGGATATCATCAAACGGCATTTCGCGCTACTTTGCGCAATTAAGGGATTAATTGCGTCAAACTGCAAAAGTATGTCAATTCATAGGATATCGGACCTTCCGGATATGGCCATGAGTTAAACATACCCTATTTATTATGTATATAGCTTAGATATAGGCTTGGAGGTGTTTGGTGCGCAAAAGTGTCAAAAAGTGCACAAGTTTGCATTTTCACGCATATCTTGCATTCTGAATATATCCGGACACCCAAAAATTTATGTAAGCACTAAGATATTTTATTTTAGTGTTTGGATTGATAAAATTCCATTCGTTGCATAGTTTGGATCGTTTTTCGCGTCCGTCCGTGTTTCATCGTAATTAGACGAACAACGTGACCGTACGGCCAAACGAACCAACATCCGACATGTTTTTGAGCATGTTTCATGTCCCCTGTATTTAGGCATCATGTTAGAGCCTTGAAATGAGGTTAACAGGCCTTAGATGTGTCAGAAACACATTATTATGCAAGCAGGGACCAAAACTGCACTTTTGAAAGATTGTTTGAGCTGTGCAGGCCGTAGGCTACGCCCCCTGCAGCGTAGCCAACGCCCAGGTCTGGGCAGATTCATATTTTCAGCATTTTTGGCATTTTTCAAGGGCTTTTAGGTAAAATTCCCATTACCATGAGCTGGTTTTCAACACCCATTGTATTTAGAAACCTTGGGCACACATGGAGGGCCAAGATTGAAGCTCGGGTTACGAGAAACGATCCCAACGGTTCTTGAAATCCTATAAAACCCACTTGATCTTGGCTTTCATTCACACCTCACACCATTTCTGCTTGTTCTCTAATTCTAGGTGGATCTTGAGCTTCTTGAGAACCTCCTTCTGTCCTTTGGACCCTTTGTAAGTGTTCCTTCGTGCTTAGTTTAATTATTTTGCGTTTTAAGCCGAAAAGTCAAGCGTTTGCGATAAACGCTTTGACTTTTAAACGGTTGAGCCATGGTTCGCAACAAACATCGCTACATGATCGTAATTATGTAGGTATTAAACCCTTAAAGGGGCACCTCCTAATTACCATGTTTACTTAGTTAAATTGTCGTGTCAAACAAAAGTGAAACAGGTTAATTTTAATTAAATTCATAACTATTAATATAAGAAACCATAAAATCAGTTTTCTCACTTTAATAACCTGGTAAATATTAGTTGAACATGCCTAAGCATGATTCAACCCAACAATCCTAAGTGTAGGCTCGTTTCGGAACCGAAAGTCGCAAAAGTTGACTTTTGCTTTGACTTTCAGTTCTGACCCGATTTAGCTTAGTTTAGATATGCCTTAGAATTCCATTAGGACCACATTATAAGTTAGTATAACCCTCCAAGGTTATACAACTTGGTTCCATAGAAATCCTAGTTCATGCATGTTTCCGTTAAATGCCTAAATGTTGACCGTAATGCCCTTTTGACCCTAAAACGAGAATTTTGAAAATGTGAGAGGACAATAATCTTTATTACCGATTTATAAACTTGTCCCTAAAATTTGACATCAGTTTGAGGTCTAGATTAGGAGTTATGCTCAATAACGTAATTAGAAAGCCTTTTATTAATTAAACGGCGTAATTAGCGTATATCCTATCTAAACCCAATTTTTTATACCAAACTTTTTACCTACTGATATAAAATAATATTTTGGGATTTTTAAAGATTTTTATTTATTTTTAGGCAGACCATAACATAGAGTTCTAGGCTTGATTCGGTAATTGCCGGCTTTGCCCTTTTGGGCTATAAAATGAGTTTTACAAATCCTTTTGACCCCAAACCTTGTTCTACTGATCTAATATGATAAATAAAATATTTTGAGCCTTCTGGAATAATAAAAATATCAGCTTTCTATACAAAACCCGGAAATGGCTCCAAAGTGCCTTTTTAAGCGTTTTTAACGCATTGTATGTATCGAAACTAGTTTAAATATATAAGGGTTGATGCCTACTGATATTTTCAGTAAATTTCTATATTTTAACAGTAAGCAAAGGTTTTAAACTCAGATTCTCTGTTTTGCCCTTTTTAAGCCTATGTGGAATTACCAAAATGCCTCTACGGTGCATAGTATGGTTATAATTAATAAATTTCACATATATATGATACCCTACTATTATGACTTATTAAATTAAGTATAATTACTGATTTAATCAGACCTGTAACTCAGAATGATATTTAAACTCTCTTATAACCTTTAAAATGACCAAAATACCCCTACGGGGCATAAATTGGTCTTAAACTCGTTTTGGGCATAATGGAAGGTATCCTACTGATATCACAACATATTTAGGGCATATTAACTTAGGAAACTTGTATATGACTCATTTGGTTACTCGTTACGCACTTTTCGCGTTCGGATCGGCGTATGTAACTAGTTTGCATATATTAGCCGAAACGAGTCAAACCATATCGTTTTTGTCTCAAAATTCAGAATGTGTTTAAGTTACCCATATTAAACAAGCATACAAGCTTGTCGGGTCAAAACCACATTCTAAACCGGTCTTCGCTTTATCATGCGTTTGAACCGTGTCTTCCTTTTGAAAACTAACCGGTCTAAGCTTAGGCTTAATTAAAGACCCGTTAGGAATTTAATGTTCGTTCCAGATTTAGGAGCCCAGTAAAAGCTATCTGTACTTGCTTGGTGGTATACGGCTGGGATAAATTGTATAAATTTGCTCCGGTAAATACATTTAACTTATTTTCCCTTATACGGGCTTGGGGTACGGTATATAAAATACCGCTTGGTCGGGTAATTGACCTTAACCGGTCGGTGGTTAAGTGTGGTCAAAATGACCCGTTTGAAAATATTGTTTTGTTTGTTTAACGCCTTTGGGGGTTTAATGACCATATCCCGGATATCCTTGGCATCATTCAAAGAATGGCCGCGACCTTAGCACACGGGTGTAGGCGTACACTCGTAGTGCATTCAAATCAATAAAGTATAGTCGTCGGTATGAGAGAAGTCTCGCGGCAGAATTATACTAAGTGGTATGTCTATTAATCTTTAACCCGGCACGACCCGGACAACTGAACGCATAACAAACATGTAATTCTTTTACAAGATTATAAGCAAATAATTATCCCAAGTTATAAAAAGTTTTGTGCCGCGGGCATTCAAATCAATTTTTAAACCTTTTCAAATGAGTCAGTTAAATTGTATTTACCAGTGAAAACTGACGTATTTTCTAAAAAGGCTAAGTGCAGGTACTAATCGGAATAGGCTGGCTACTCCTAGCATTAATAAAGAGTCTCGCAAGCTTAAGATGTCTAAAGTCTGTTGAACAATGTTTCATTTATCTTTGATCCGCCTGTGGATCCTTTACTTTCCGTTTGTAATACTTTGATATTACTTTACATCGGTTTGTAATATATTCATCTTTTGCTTCCGCTGTGCATTTAAATTGTGTTGTTTGACTATGATGATATCAACTACGTCACGATACTCCCCACCGGGCCCACCGGTGATACGTGGAAATATCGGGGTGTGACAGGTTGGTATCAGAGCCAACACTGAGTGAATTAAACACTAGCCTTTTGTGTTTAATCTCAGTTACACATTTGCACATTTTCGAGTCTAGACAAGAACTTAGGACTAATCCTAATTTGTTTTATTTTGTCCTTTATTTATTTTATTGTTATTTTCTGATTGGCCCTTGTATGGGTAATTCATTTCAGTTAGAAGTCCCATTTAGGGCAACCATTCCTATTATAATATCATTCTTTTTATAAGGTCTACCATTATGATAAAATGGCAAAATCTAAAAGGACAAGACCTAGCCACGTGTCACCTTGAGACAGAGCCAAGATGGTAGTTCCTCAATTAGATTCAGATCCTTGTTAACATCTCAAATTAGGATTGTTCTGCGTTTAAATATTGAAAAGAATCTTAAAGGTAAAACCTAGCCCAAAGGTCATTGCAGACATGGCCAAGATGGTAGAACCTATCTAAAGGATTCAAAACCTTATTAACATCTGAAAGCATATTAGCATGCTTGACAAAATGTGATTCGATAAAATCACATAAGTCATTCTTAAAATGGGTTATTCTAAATTCCCTTATTTAAAATAATCATCCCTTAAGGATGAAGTGCCTATGGGCTATAATTAACGTCCTTTGAGACTAAAGACAGTGGTAACCTACAACTCCTTGTCAAGAAAAGGTAATGAACTTTGATTCAAACCTTAGTGCCTCGATTCCATAAAATCTGGGCTTATAAACTAGACTTGTCCACGTGACTTGACCTTTTGTGCCATAATTATATTTTAATTAAATCTAGGATGGTTATAATGAAAATCCCGAATAAAATAAATATCATTCCTTTACTTCTAGTATATGTATTAAAAAGAATCTTAAAAGGTATAACCTAGCTTGAATGTCATTAAAGACCTGGCTAAGATGGTAAAACCTGTTTAAAAGAGATTCAGATCCTTATTAACACCTGAAAACGTGTTAACACTCCCGACAACAGTGATGCAATAAAATCACACTTGTCATCTTTATATTAGGAACTTCCAAACCCCTTATTTAGCCTAAATGATCAATAGGAATCAAGGCTAATAAACGTCAAACATGATGTACGCATCTAAACATCCATCTAGGATGTATACCTACGGGCAAAGATGTATGCATGAAAAAGATAGTTTTATTTCATAACTTCTTGTCAAGACAATGAAATATGAAATTTTCCGATCCAAAGGAATCGTTGATTATGTTTTGAAATTTCCCTAGTGACAAGGCATCTGTGCCATCAAAAAGTCCTTGGGAACAAGCCCTTGTACTATATAAAATGTCGGTACGACATTGACAGTCGTGACTGATGTCCCCTGTCTAATAAATATGAAGGATTATATTCCGTTTAAACGCCAAAGATGGTTTATTTAAAAACCCAGGCAAAACATAATCAAATAAATTAAATACTATCTATTGGCCTATATGGTTTATTTACACCATGGCTATTTAATCATCAAGTTCGACAATTCAGCAAATTATTATTACTCGGTTTGTAGCCTTAAAAGCTTCACCATGGCTGGCTCATCTGAAGCTCACAATCATCCAGTTGATCAGAATAATGATGCAAGACTGAATTTAACGGGCACCAAGTTACAGGCTATGTTAGATACAGTCGAAAACAAAGCCGTGGACCGAGCATTAAGGATCATAAGCGAAAGTGCGATAATACCCCAATAAAGGTTACAAAAAGGGTAAGGCCGAATCAAATCGGTCCAAGCCGAAAGAGGCAAAACCCAAATGTAAAACCTGCAGGAAGAAGCACTTCAGAAAATATTTCTATGAACAGACCAGGGGATGTGTCATCTGTAAAGAGATGGATCACAAGACTCATGAATGTAAGGACTTTAAGGACGCCACCTGCTATGGTTATGGCAAGAAGGGGGTACATAAAGACCCGTTGTCCTTGTTTCCGTTAAAATAAGAGGGACTCGTTATAATGATAGGAATGGATTGGTTGTCTTATAACCAAGTCCATGTTGTGTGTGATAAGAAGCAAGTAGTTATCAAGACTCCTTATGGGGATGGATTGCCTAGCACTTGCTGAATTTGGTATTTAATACCAAAGCTCCGAGTATGGAAAACTCGGAAGAGATAAACAACAGCCGCGATGTTAGAGATGCGACAAATGTTAATGGTGCATCAAATGTGAACCTCGATGTTAATGGAGTTAATCTCCAAAACTGTGATTAACGCAGCTGTTAGAAAGGCTATGAGAAAAGTCATGAAAGGGTTCAAGAAGCCGAATGTTGCTTGCTCTAAAACACACATCGCTGCTCATGAGAAGAGCTAGATTCATACTTCAAATGCGAAGAATAATCTTAACAGAATCATATATGGCAAGGAGCCCATTCCTTTTAGGATGTACTTAAAAGTACTTCGTCTCTTGGAAGTCAAGAGACTTCAATAGTAAAAAAGGGGCAATCGATTACAGGAAATTGTTGGATGAAGTAGAAACCATTAGGTGTATCAGCGGTTATGCTGGAAAGGACACAGTGAGGTATGCATCACAGTAATTTGATGGCAATACCCTTAATTAGTGAGGACATTAATGAAGTCCAAAAGAAAGATCCCCTTATACAAATATGGGATGGTCCAAGTTTTAAGGACCTTATTAGGGTAACCTATTATTCGCATCGCGAATGGAAAAAGATGGAATAAGAAATTTCTGACTCTCACCATAAAGGTTTTAGACTGTCGACAGTATGTTGCAAGTTTTAATTCATTGGCTAAGATAGTACCCTATTCAATCTACCCAAAGTCTAAGCTTAATGAAATAATTATTGGTGGCTAGCATCAGAAATAAGAGGGCACATTAAGGTTTCAAAGCCTGCCTATTATAAGTCCATTATGGATCTACCTCAGCTACTCAAGTTGTATAGATTAAGAAATAACCAGTCAAAGCTGAGACTGCCCTAAAATTTGTCAAGGATTTTGCAGCTAGGTTTAAAAGGATTAAGAATGGAGGCGCTTAACCCTCCTGATGTATATTCAGAGGTAGTTCACCTTAATAATGACACCAGTTAAATCCCTTATTGTAATTTTATTGCTAGGAGCTCATTTGGTTTAAGGTACTACTAAGTCTCTCATAAGAGAATAAGTTTAGCAAACTTTTAGAAATTTTTCCCGTAAGAACCCAGATATTAAGTGTAAAGGTAAAACTTACAGGCGAAATAATAAGAACCATTCCTTCTGTTCCTGTCAGAAACCTCCGATCGTAGAATTCTAGAAGTATCCTTTCTCTAGAAGAAGTGCGTCAGCATATATAATTGATATCTCCTTGATCTCTATCGATTACGAATACCAGACGGGATGATAAAAGCGCCATATGAGGATTGGTGTATCTTAATATGTTCCATAGATTGCTTCCATGCCTGATCAATTTGGAGGTTTAATGCATGGGACCACAAAGATATTCCGATGGTCATATGGTACTAAAGTCAGCTAATGGTATTCAAAGAAGATATCCAGTATGGAATTGTCCAAGTAAATGTCTCCGAGTAAGGAATTCATGGACGTGTAACATAAATGTGTCACTCATTTGACACAAGCAATGATGCATGAACTGGAGCCTGAGATTTGGAAAATCTCTATAACCTCCTTGTATCTTGATTATCTTCTCCTAAGATTACCCTGTTGACCTCCAGAGAGGCAAATAGAGTTAAGATTAACATCCCGCTTAGGGCTGCGGTATTGTGAAACCTCCAGGACAATTATTACCAGCATTATTGATGAAACGAAACCCTAATTAAGTGATTTTTAAGATAGAGGTCCTTAAAGCCTAACTCGTAACTCTAAGGGTTCAGTGGTTATTGATTAAGAAAGATGGTTCATCTTGCTTATGCATTGGTTAAACCCAACTTAGGCAACAATTAAGAATCGCCATCAGCTGCCCAGGATCGTCGACTTGTTCGACTAACTGAAAGGATTAGCTATTCCTTAAGATTAGTTTTAAGCGGTGGTTGGAATAACCATCTCACCTTAAGATCAGCTTTTCTATAATAGTTGTTATATAAGTATCAAGGTTGCTCCTTTGGAGACCTTGCATAGATGGAATGTTAAACAATTATTGTTAGACAAAAGATTGGTAAGTTTGATTATCAGGATCTAAAAGTTGCCTTGGAAACAACGAATAAGATCAAACAAATCCATAATCATCTGTAAGTTGCCATTATTTGGCAGAAAATCAAGGATTAATGAATTTAGCAACCCTCCTAAGATTCTTGTTAAGGAATAAGTCCAACAAAGATATCACCTTGAAAGGGTGTGCCAGTTTGTTAATTATCAGGCTAGTTAAGCTCTGAATATATATAGAATCATTCGAGGGAATCGAAGGTATCGAGATCAAATAGCTTATGAGCTAAAACCTATTTAAGGAGCTTGGCGGAGCTCGCAATGCACTACACACTAATGATTTAAGGACGTGTCAGCAATAAGTCGAGAAGCATTACCACATAATGATATGCAGATTTATGAGATGATAAGAAACCTGTATCGATGGAGGATCGACAGGTTAAGAAACTCCAAAAAGGATACATGTACCTATTATAGAGGTCAACTTGGGAGCTTGGGGAGGCTCCAGATATGCTATAGAAGTTAAGTCCATTATGCGACAAAAAGTACTTCCAACATTTTAGCAAATCTCGAGGTTGAGATTTCTTTTAAGGGGGTGAGGATGTAACACCTCATAAAATCACGTCCAATGATGTATTGACACGTGTAATAAACCCTAATGAAGTCAAACATTGAATTTAAGGGACTAATTTTTTGAAAAATCGAAAACTTTGATTATGAAAGGACTGGAAGTATTAGCATACCTAAAATAGGTTTCTAAATAACCTCTCACGATGAATATATTCACAAATGTGCCACTTGATGATTAAGTGTAGCCGTTTGCGTAATTAATGGAAAGCTTGCGCAATAAAGGGTTAAAAGCGTCAACATGTTAATTCTTACCTCTGAGTGACCTTTTGACAAACCGGGAGCTTCATGATATTTGATTATACTCTCGAGAATGCCAATTATTGGCCAACTAAGGCTTTTATGCCTATAAGTAAAGTTACGTGCAACTTTGCAAGTTAGAGGGACTAAAAGTTGCAATATGTTTAATTATACCTCTGAATGACCTTTTAGCGAACCTGAAGCATCGTGATGTTTAATAATACATTCAGGAATGTCTAATATGGATTATATGAGGCTTCAATGCGATTAAATGATGAGATGCGCAAGTTTGCGCAATAGAGGGACCTATAGCGTCAACTTTTGAATCTACGCCTTTCGGTGACCATCTAAGCGAACGAGAGCGTAGTAATATTTAAGTATATTCTTGGGAATGATCAATATGCGCCATGGAAGGCTTGGATATCATTAAACGGCATTTCGCGCTACTTTGCGCAATCAAGGGATTAATTGCGTCAAACTGCAAAAGTATGTCAATTCATAGGATATCGGACCTTCCGGAATATGGCCATGAGTTAAACATACCCTATTTATTATTTATATAGCTTAGATATAGGCTTGGAGGTGTTTGGTGCGCAAAAATAAACTTTTAAGTCATGCAGGGACTAAAAGTGTCAAAAAGTGCACAAGTTTGCATTTTCGCGCATATCTTGCATTCTGAATATATCCGGACACCCAAAAATTTATTTAAGCACTAAGATATTTTATTTTAGTGTTTGGATTGATAAAATTCGAGGAGACACTGGGTATGGATTGCCTAGCACTTGCTGAATTTGGTATTTAATACCAAAGCTCCGAGTATAGAAAACTCGGAAGAGATAAACAACAGCCGCGATGTTAGAGATGCGAAAAATGTTAATGGTGCATCAAATGTGAACCTCGATGTTAATGGAGTTAATCTCCAAAACTGTGATTAACGCAGCTGTTAGAAAGGCTATGAGAAAAGTCATGAAAGGGTTCAAGAAGCCGAATGTTGCTTGCTCTAAAACACACATCGCTGCTCATGAGAAGAGCTTGATTCATACTTCAAATGCGAAGAATAATCTTAACAGAATCATATATGGCAAGGGGCCCATTCCTTTTAGGATGTACTTAAAAGTACTTCGTCTCTTGGAAGTCAAGAGACTTCAATAGTAAAAAAGGGGCAATCGATTACAGGAAATTGTTGGATGAAGTAGAAACCATTAGGTGTATCAGCGGTTATGCTGGAAAGGACACGGTGAGGTATGCATCACAGTAATTCGATGGCAATACCCTTAATTAGTGAGGACATTAATGAAGTCCAAAAGAAAGATCCCCTTATACAAATATGGGATGGTCCAAGTTTTAAGGACCTTATTAGGGTAACCTATTATTCGCATCGCGAATGGAAAAAGATGGAATAATAAATTTCTGACTCTCACCATAAAGGTTTT
Source organism: Helianthus annuus (assembly GCF_002127325.2). Lineage (NCBI taxonomy): Eukaryota > Viridiplantae > Streptophyta > Magnoliopsida > Asterales > Asteraceae > Helianthus > Helianthus annuus. Next base: position 152,475,984 of record NC_035449.2, on the reverse strand, counting down.
AGACTGTCGACAGTATGTTGCAAGTTTTAATTCATTGACTAAGATAGTACCCTATTCAATCTACCCAAAGTCTAAGCTTAATGAAATAATTATTGGTGGCTAGCATCAGAAATAAGAGGGCACATTAAGGTTTCAAAGCCTGCCTATTATAAGTCCATTATGGATCTACCTCAGCTACTCAAGTTGTATAGATTAAGAAATAACCAGTCAAAGCTGAGACTGCCCTAAAATTTGTCAAGGATTTTGCAGCTAGGTTTAAAAGGATTAAGAATGGAGGCGCTTAACCCTCCTGATGTATATTCAGAGGTAGTTCACCTTAATAATGACACCAGTTAAATCCCTTATTGTAATTTTATTGCTAGGAGCTCATTTGGTTTAAGGTACTACTAAGTCTCTCATAAGAGAATAAGTTTAGCAAACTTTTAGAAATTTTTCCCGTAAGAACCCAGATATTAAGTGTAAAGGTAAAACTTACAGGCGAAATCATAAGAACCATTCCTTCTGTTCCTGTCAGAAACCTCCGATCGTAGAATTCTAGAAGTATCCTTTCTCTAGAAGAAGTGCGTCAGCATATATAATTGATATCTCCTTGATCTCTATCGATTACGAATACCAGACGGGATGATAAAAGCGCCATATGAGGATTGGTGTATCTTAATATGTTCCATAGATTGCTTCCATGCCTGATCAATTTGGAGGTTTAATGCATGGGACCACAAAGATATTCCGATGGTCATATGGTACTAAAGTCAGCTAATGGTATTCAAAGAAGATATCCAGTATGGAATTGTCCAAGTAAATGTCGCCGAGTAAGGAATTCATGGACGTGTAACATAAATGTGTCACTCATTTGACACAAGCAATGATGCATGAACTGGAGCCTGAGATTTGGAAAATCTCTATAACCTCCTTGTATCTTGATTATCTTCTCCTAAGATTACCCTGTTGACCTCCTGAGAGGCAAATAGAGTTAAGATTAACATCCCGCTTAGGGCTGCGGTATTGTGAAACCTCCAGGACAATTATTACCAGCATTATTGATGAAACGAAACCCTAATTAAGTGATTTTTAAGATAGAGGTCCTTAAAGCCTAACTCGTAACTCTAAGGGTTCAGTGGTTATTGATTAAGAAAGACGGTTCATCTTGCTTATGCATTGGTTAAACCCAACTTAGGCAACAATTAAGAATCGCCATCAGCTGCCCAGGATCGTCGACTTGTTCGGCTAACTGAAAGGATTAGCTATTCCTTAAGATTAGTTTTAAGCGGTGGTTGGAATAACCATCTCACCTTAAGATCAGCTTTTCTATAATAGTTGTTATATAAGTATCAAGGCTGCTCCTTTGGAGACCTTGCATAGATGGAATGTTAAACAATTATTGTTAGACAAAAGATTGGTAAGTTTGATTATCAGGATCTAAAAGTTGCCTTGGAATTAACGAATAAGATCAAACAAATCCATAATCATCTGTAAGTTGCCATTATTTGGTAGAAAATCAAGGATTAATGAATTTAGCAACCCTCCTAAGATTCTTGTTAAGGAATAAGTCCAACAAAGATATCACCTTGAAAGGGTGTGCCAGTTTGTTAATTATCAGGCTAGTTAAGCTCTGAATATATATAGAATCATTCGAGGGAATCGAAGGTATCGAGATCAAATAATGTGTTAGGCATCATGTTAGAGCCTTGAAATGAGGTTAACAGGCCTTAGATGTGTCAGAACCACATTATTATGCAAGCAGGGACCAAAACTGCACTTTTGAAAGATTGTTTGAGCTGTGCAGGCCGTAGGCTACGCCCCCTGCAGCGTAGCCAACGCCCAGGTCTGGGCAGATTCATATTTTCAGCATTTTTGTCATTTTTCAAGGGCTTTTAGGTAAAATTCTCAATACCATGAGCTGGTTTTCAACAACCATTGTATTTAGAAACCTTGGGCACACATGGAGGGCCAAGATTGAAGCTCGGGTTACGAGAAACGATCCTAACGGTTCTTGAAATCCTATATAAACCCACTTGATCTTGGCTTTCATTCACACCTCATTCCATTTCTGCTTGTTCTCTAATTCTTGGAGGATCTTGAGCTTCTTGAGAACCTCCTTCTGTCCTTTGGTCCCTTTGTAAGTGTTCCTTCGTGCTTAGTTTAATTATTTAGCGTTCTAAGCCGAAAAGTCATGCGTTTGCGATAAACGCTTTGAATTTTAAATGGTTGAGCCATGGTTCGTAACAAACATGGCTACATGATCGTAATTAGGTAGGTATTAAACCCTTAAAGGGGCACCTCCTAATTACCATGTTTACTTAGTTAAATTGTCGGGTCAAATAAAAGTCAAACGGGTTAATTTTAATTAAATTCATAACTATTAATATAAGAAACCATAAAATCAGTTTTCTCACTTTAATAACTTGGTAAATATTAGTTGAACATGCCTAAGCATGATTCAACCCGACAATCCTAAGTGTAGGCTCGGTTCGGAACCGAAAGTCGCAAAAGTTGACTTTTGCTTTGACTTTCAGTTCTGACCTGATTTAGCTTAGTTTAGATATGCCTTAGGATTCCATTAGGACCGTATTATAAGTTAGTATAACCCTCCAAGGTTATACAACTTGGTTCCATAGAAATCCTAGTTCATGCATGTTTCCGTTAAATGCCTAAATGTTGACCGTTATGCCCTTTTGACCCTAAAACGAGAATTTTGAAAATATGAGAGGACAATAATCTTTATTACTGATTTATAAACTTGTCTCTAAAATGTGACATCATTTTGAGGTCTAGATTAGGAGTTATGCTCAATAGCGTAATTAGAAAGCCTTTTATTAATTAAACGGCGTAAGTAGCGTATATCCTATCTAAACCCAATTTTTGATACCAAACTTTTTACCTACTGATATAAAATAATATTTTGGGATTTTTAAAGATTTTTATTTATTTTTAGGCTGAGTTTAACAAAGGGTTCTAGGCTTGATTCGGTAATTGCCGGTTTTGCCCTTTTGGGCTATAAAATTAGTTTTACAAATCCTTTTGACCCCAAACCTTGTTCTACTGATCTAATATGATAAATAAAATATTTTGAGCCTTCTGGAATAATAAAAATATCAGCTTTCTATACAAAACCCGGAAATGGCTCCAAATCGCCTTTTTAAGCGTTTTTAACGCATAGTATGTATCGAAAATAGTTTAAATATATAAGGGTTGATGCCTACTGATATTTTCAGTAAATTTCTATATTTTAACAGAAAGCAAAAGTTTTAAACTCAGATTCTCTGTTTTGCCCTTTTTAAGCCTATGTAGAATTACCAAAATGCCCCTACGGTGCATAGTATGGCTATAATTAATAAATTTCACATATATATGATACCCTACTGTTATGACTTATTAAATTAAGTATAATTACTGATTTAATCAGACCTGTAACTCAGAATGATATTTAAACTCTCTTATAACCTTTAAAATGGCCAAAATACCCCTACGGGGCATAAATTGGTCTTAAACTCACTTTGGGCATAATGGAAGGTATCCTACTGAGATCACAACATATTTAGGGCATATTAACTTAGGAAACTTGTATATGACTCATTTGGTTACTCGTTACGCACTTTTCGCATTCGGATCAGCGTATATAACTAGTTTGCATATATTAGCCGAAACGAGTCAAACAATATCATTTTTGTCTCAAAAAGTTACCCATATTAAACAAGAATACAAGCTTGTCGGGTCAAAACCACATTCTAAACCGGTCTTCGCTTTATCATGCGTTTGAACCGTGTCTTCCTTTTGAAAACTAACCGGTCTAAGCTTAGGCTTAATTAAAGACCCGTTAGGAATCTAATAGGTTATTAAAAACCTTCATTCCAGATTTAGGAGCCCAGTAAAAGCTATCTGTACTTGCTTGGTGGTATACGGCTGGGATAAATTGTATAAATTTGCTCAGGTAAATACATTTAACTTATTTTCCCTTATACGGGATTGGGGTACGGTATATAAAATACTGCTTGGTCGGGTAATTGACCTTAACCAGTCGGTGGTTAAGTGTGGTCAAATTGACCCGTTTGAAAATGTTGTTTTGTTTGTTTAACGCCTTTGGGGGTTTAATGACCATGTCCCGGATATCCTTGGCATCATTCAAAGAATGGCCACGACCTTAGCACACGGGTGTAGGCGTACACCCGTAGTGCATTCAAATCAATAATGTATAATCGTCGGTACGAAAGAAGTCTCGCGGCAGAATTATACTAAGTGGTGTGTCTATTAATCTTTAACCCGGCATGACCCGGACAACTGAACGCATAACAGACATGTAATTCTTTTACAAGATTATAAGCAAATAATTATCCCAAGTTATAAAAAGTTTTGTGCCGCGGGCATTCAAATCAATTTTTAAACCTTTTCAAAATGAGTCAGTTAAATTGTATTTACCAGTGAAAATTGAGGTATTTTTCCAAAAAGGCTAAGTGCAGTTACTAATCGGAATAGGCTGGCTACTCCTAGCATCAATAAAGAGTCTCGCAAGCTTAAGATGCCTAAAGTCTGTTGAACAATGTTTCATTTATCTTTGATCCGCCTGTGGATCCTTTACTTTCCGTTTGTAATACTTTGATATTACTTTATATCGGTTTGTAATATATTCATCTTTTGCTTTCGCTGTGCATTTAAATTGTGTTGTTTGACTATGATGATATCAACTACGTCACAATACTCCCCACCGGGCTGACCGGTGATACGTGGAAATATCGGGGTGTGACAGGAATACATGTGGATCCGAAAAAATTGACTCTATTAGGAATTGGGCAGCACCAAAGAATCCTTCGGATGTGCGACAATTTCTTGGTCTCGCGGGATACTATCGAAGATTCATTGAGGGTTTTTCAAAGATCGCTCAACCTCTCACTGCCTTGACACATAAAGGTGTGGTGTATTCGTGGGGAACGAAACAGGAAGACGCCTTCCAACTCTTGAAGCAAAAACTCTGCAGTGCACCGATTTTGTCCTTACCTGAGGGTACCGAAGATTTTGTGGTGTACTATGACGCTTCTTTTCAAGGTGTTGGTGCATTTATGTCTATAGCCTTCGTCAATCCGAGCCGTAGCGAGAAACAGAAGAAAACGAGTCGTTATATTAGTGATAGCTAGACAAAAAGGCAAGGTGGCATAATTGTAATAATGAGAAATCTTATTAAATGCCTTGGACTATAAATAGGAGATTATGTCATAGATTAAAAGACTTTTGATCATTTGACATTTAGAGAACTCTAGATCTAGAAAGAGAATCTAGAGAGAGAAAGTGTTGTCATTGTGATTCAAGGTGCTGTACGATTTCAGATTTTTAATAGAATCACGTTTATATTACATCACGTGTGTTAGGTCGCGTTCGTGTACAGATTCCGCACGTTATACGTTCGTTTCGCAATCGTTTCGGAGTCAAAACCGGTCCTACAAGTGGTATCAGAGCAGGAGCTCGATTGCACTGATCTAACACACATTTCCGCTCGTGATTTCATCGATTTCAGATCCGGATTTCATCTATTTCTTCATCTTTTTCATATTTTTCACGTTTTTAACTGATTTTTGTCAAATTGAACGGGTTTTTACGGTCCAAATTATCTGATTTTTTGATATGTTGTGCGTAAACACCTGATCTATAACCCTACCAAGTTTCAGATCCAAATTCCTAACCGTTTAGGAGAAATCTAAGATTTTCAGTTCGATTTCGCATCAAAATTGCAGGTTTGCTTTTACGAACAACATAGTTTCGCTTATTTGGACATTCCAAACAGGTAGGTTCGCTTATTCGAACATTAATAGGTCCGCTCATAAGAACATAGCAGGTTCGCTTATTTGTCAAGTATTAGTTCCGCTTATATGATCAAAGTAGGTTCGCTCATTAGGTTCACTTATTAGTCAGTTCAGTGGTTCCGCTCGTATGGACCAATAGAGTTTCGCTTTTTAGTCATCACTGTGGTTTCGGTTCTTCGGTTCAATAAGATTGCATTGATTGTTGGTCACCCACATCGATATTGTAAACTCATTTAATAGCTGCATATGATACATATTAATTGATTGTTATCGAACATTTGAATTGAAATTACCTGCGTGTTGATGTATGAGGTCCAATGAGAATTAAAGTGTTGGTTTAGTGGTATTTTCGGCCCAATCAGACTTAGTTACAGTTACGGCCCAATCATACATAGGCACCGACCCATTAAACGTGTTTGAGATTTAAAAACAAAAATTGTCAATTGAACATTTAGTTGTTGTCGGCCATTAAGTGTTTCACTCAAGAGGTTTCATGTATGAATTTGAGTAAACGGATTTGTCTCAGCCCACTATAAATAGCGGCCCAATCACAAAATCGAGTTGTCTGTTGTCGTTGCTGTTATCATTACAAAAAAATTAGCTCAATCATAGTAATTGGTTGTTATCACGGCCCAATCATGTTCATTTAATAGTAAATTGTAACGGCTCAAAGCATTAAATGTTTTGCATGTGAAGTCAGTTTATCATATGAAAGCTTTGTGAGTGGTTGTTTGGTATAAAATTGATCAAAGTGAGACAAATTTAAAAACTGTTGATTTTAATTGATATGTCGGTCATACATATTGAGGTCCAATCAGAGTAATTTTTTTTTTGGCCCAAGTTCAAAGCATAACAGTTCAAAAGAGGTGGTCCAGTTCATTTGAACCTTGTCAAGTCATTGGAAAAGGTCGTTTGAATTTGATCCGGGTCATAGCACTTCGTACGGTTTGACAACTTAAATCTCAGTTCGCATCAAGTTCAGTCCGCACAGTGTGTCAACCTTCAGTCTGCACAGTCTGTCAACCTTCAGTCTGCACAGAATATTCACCAGTTCGAGTATTATTTTGATTCAGTTGTTTGATAAGTGTTTAAACTGATAAGTGTTTGTTCGTTTGTTGATTCAAGGTAATTCGAGATATTCAAGGTAATTCAAGAAGTTTGCATCATGGCTGAAGAATTCTACAACACGTTTTTTAACGCGTTCACATCCGAATCGTCCGAGATTGCAAATGTTACACCAAAAACTATCACGAAGGCGATCAACGAAAACATCAAGCATGATAACTTTTACGGAACTCATTCAAAGCCACCAACTCTGGAAAGCATTGAAGATTATACCTGGTGGAAAGAACGTTTCATTAACTGGGCAAAAGCGTATGCACATGAAAGCTGGTTTTGTCTGGAGTTTGGATACGAAAGGCCGAAAGATGATAAAGGCGAAGAATTACCATTCAAGAGATTTTCAAAAGATGACAAAACAGAATATGCAGCTGAACAGCGAATGATTGCTTTGATCCAGACAGCAATCAGAAATGATATATTTGCCTTGCTCACTCATGATGGATCGTCAAAGTCAGTTTGGGAAGCTTTACGAGTTAAAGCTGAGGGGGAAAACAGATTAGAAAAAATAAAATTGCGTTACTTAAAAAAGAATTTGATCTGTTTGACAATATAAAAGGAGAGACAGTGAGACAAATGATAGAGAGATTCTGTCACCTCAAAATCGAACTTGAACGTTTTAAAATTGACAAAACAAGAGAGGAACTCATTGATAAAGTCATTGAAGCGTTACCACGAGCAGATCAGTGGCAAACGTTTGTGTTTATCTTAAAAAATGATGCTTCATATGATGAAATTTCTCTTGATTCTTTGTTTGAAAAGATTGAAAGTCATGATCTGGAGTTACAAAAGCAAAGCAAGATGACTGGTTCTTCACATCAACAGAATGTGGGCTTGTACTACAAAGGCAGTGTACCTTCTGATAAAGGCGTTGGGTCACCAAAAACAACATTTAGTGGTGAAAAGATGATAGAACCACAAACAACGTCGACAAGTCATCATTCTGGATATCATTCATCTGCAAAGTCAAGTTCTGATGAAACTGAAGAGATTCTGTGCAACATTGCTCTTAAATTGAAGAATTCTCCTGCAATGAGCATCAATGCAGCAAAGCAGCAAATGAGTTTCCTTGCATCTGTTCTGGAGTCATATGAAGGTCTTGTAGCTGGCAAAATTGGAAACTCAGAGTTAACCAAAGAAGACTACGACCAGATTGATCCGGAAGAGATGGAGCTCATAGACATCCGTTGTTGTTTAGCTAGTTGTATTCGCAGAGCTCAGAGGTATATGGAGATTACCGGGAAACAATCGCTTGGAGGTGCTTCAACAAAACTTGGATTCGACAAATCCAAAGTGACCTGCTTCAGATGCAAGCAAAAGGGTCATTTCAAAAGAGAATGTAGAAACTCTGAAGTTGCTGAAGGAAATGAACGTCCTTTCAACGATGACTATTATCGAAAAAGCGATTTACCATCGGAGCAGAGAAGAGCCAAAGTTGATTGAAGATAAACCAAAAGAAAAATCAAGAGCTTGTGCTGTAATTTACGAGGATGAAGGTTTTGACTGGAGCACAGTTCTTCCAGATGAAGATCGTCCTAAAGATCCTCCTGTAACAGCTCATGGAAGAAAAGCATCAAAGGCTCCGCATTATGTTTTTGTTGCTGAAATCCATGAAGAAAAAGTTGAGATCAAAGAGAGAACTCGAGAAGAGATCTTGAGTGAGAAGACTTACAGAGAAAGAAATGTGGTCTACAACAGAATGGATGACATGCAAGAAGAGTATGATAGTGTTGTTAGCAACAGAAGATGGGATAAGAAGAGAGAATGCTATTACAACAGAGAAGGTGAACCGGTTGTTCCAAAGAAAGACATAATCTTTGATGATGTTCTTCTCGTTGTCCCGTTGAGAGCCGAATACTATAGACATGTGATGAAAGATGAAACATATGCTAAGAGGCTTGAAAAAGAGATCAGATATGCTATGTTATCATGTCTAAGAAAAAGGGAGGAAGAGAGAATGAAGAAGAGTGTTGAAGAGATGGTGAACAATTTGAAGAAGGTTGCTGAAAAGGTTGAAACAGAAGCTGTGAAAGTTGAAGTTGTGAAAGAAGCTGTTACTGAAGAACAGCAGATTGAAAAAGAGGTGAAGAAAGAAGAAAAAGAAGAAAAGAATGAGAATTTGGATGCTGGTAATGATGGCGAGGAAGTCAGTATTGAAGAGAAGCAAGATGATGCTGAGATGAAGCAGACAGAAGCTGCTGAAAACACCGAAGTGCCAATCACTGAGGCACATTCTGATTTTGAAGTCTTAAAACCAATTGAACAGTGCAAGAAATGCATGGAACCGTGTAGAGCTTGTACTGAAAAAGATGAGCAATTCAAAACAAGAGATCTTGAATTCACAAAAATCGAAAACATTTTCAAAGGAAAATGCAAAGAAATGTTAGAAAAAGAAAAAGTTTTTAAAGAAAATGATGAAAAACTTTCCGAAAAATGTAAAAAGATAGAAAAAGAAAATGAAGTTTTGAAAGAAAATGTTTAATGACAGAAGAGTGTTCTCAAAAAGAAATTGCTTGTCAAGAAATGAAAAAGGAATACGACTCAATGAAATTATCATATCATATTATAAAAGAGTCATATAATAAAGTGAAAGATGAAATGAAATATGCTCAATCAAGAATGAATTATCTTTCTGAAACAACTAAAGAGCTTAAACGAATGTATGCTATAAAACAAGATGTTGTTAATTCCTATATTGAGGATGTTGCTAAGTTAAAGCGACAGATTGCTGATTTAGAACAGGAAAACAACAAGTTAAAAAGTTACCACGTGTCGTCATATGTGCTTGAACGAATTTTCAATATAAAACTGGGTGAGGGTGAGTCTGAGCAGAACAAGAAGGACATTGGCTCAGAGTTTCATCAAGTTCCACCACCGGAAAAGTTTGCAATTTATGATGAGGAAAAGGTCGAAAAAGCTTTCAACATGGTAGATCAATTGCCAGACAACATTGACATAATCTATTCCAAATCTGATGATTCTCATGATTCAGAGGTGGTAGGTAAAGTCGTTGAAAGTGTGTTGAAAGAATAGTCGGTTGATACAGGTAAACCTGAATCACAGGATGAAGATGAAGGAAATCTTCATGATGCATATCTGAAAAACATAAAATCCGAGAAAAATTTGAATGATGATTCAAAGGGATTGGTTTATACCATGATTGGATCAGACAAATTATTCTTAGACGTTGTCTTCCCGATTCAGAATGTGATTTCAGAAAAGGTTGATAAAGTTTTCAAAATGGTTGAGATTGAGAAGTCTGAGATTTCAAAGTTTGTCGGTAAGGGTCGTAAAGGTTCATATAACAAACCTGGTTTCAAGAAGAAAAACATGAAGGCTGGGTTGGGTTATAAGAAGAAACAACATCGGAACAAAAATGAGACGCCAAATTATCAGGCAAAAATGAGTTTTGTTCAAGGAAACAGTTTAGCTGAACTAAAAGAACTCAAAATGAGACAGTCCAATGATGAGTTCTTTGATAAAAAGAAAAAGCAACAACCACAGGTCAAAGATGTGTCCATGAGAACATGTTTCAAATGTGATCAAAAAGGACATCTTGCACGAAAGTGTCCAAATCTAAGACCTGTGGATGTTGACCACAAGAAGATTGATTCTGAGAAACAAAAATCTGAGTATATGAGACAAAGGTCAACCAGATTTGATTCAAAACAAACTTGGAGGTACAACACAAACAAGTTTGCTTCGAATCAAAATTGGAAATCAAACCCGAACATGTTTGATTCAAGACAGACCTGGAATTCTCACACACCCAGATTCAGAACAACACAAAGTTGGAAAACATCAGTTGATATGACAAAACCCCAAGAGTTTTGGAAACCAAAAAATGTTGTTCAAAACCAAAGTGTTCAAAAAGATTCACATTTTTACAAACATGGTACACCGAAAGGTCAAACATGGAGTGTTAAGAAACATGTTGATTTGGTAAAAGATGAGAAAGTTGAAGTTAAAATTGAGAAAGTTTTTGTGAAAAATGATAAAGAATTTCCAGCATTGAATGAAAATTACTGTGTTGAAATGCCTAAGGTCCAACAGACCTGGGCTAAATTGTTCAAGTAATTCAATTAGTTGAATGTGCAGGTGCTCAAGAATACTGAAGATTGTGAGATTGAAAGTTGGAGCAGCCTGGCACATGAAGAGGAAGCAGAGGCTGCTGGACCCTGTGTTGGTTGAAACAGGGAGTTTATGTGTTTTCTGTATATAAATAAACAATATTTCAAAAACTCTAAAAAATTAGAAAATTAAAAACCAAAAATATGTTTTAGTTTGTTTAAAATTTGAAAAACCAAAAATATGTGTGTTTTTAATTTTTGTCAAAAACAGAAAATTTCAAACATATGTGTTGATTGAATACGCCGAAACCCTCACGGCTGAACAAACATGATTACATTCATCAGATTGAATCATGGGGGTAAATCATGGGGGTACTTTATGTTAGTTTTTCTGTAATTCGGTACACGAGAAGCAGAACATGGATGGCGAGACAAAGCTATCAGCATCGTGTTGTCAAATTTCTTTTAATGGTTTTGCATTTTAGGGGGAGAAAAATTGTCAAAAAAATACAAAAACATTAGAAAATTTGAAAAAAAGCAAAAAACATGATAAAATTCAAAAATTTGAGTTGTTGTGTAAAATGAGGAAATGATAGTACATCAGTAGACAGTTACAGTATGCTAAAGACTTGTAATGTTTAATAGTGTTAAACAGTCTCACTGATGATATGCCGATAGGTTTTGATACATTTAGTAAACTTTTCGGGATATAAATCTAAATTCAAACACTTACTTATTTCGTGGGGAACGTTACTTGGATATATAGGTAACCCCTGAAATCTCGTTTGAAAGGTCTCGTATTCTGATATATTAGGTTTTTATACTCAATGATGTCTGAGGTATTATTCCGGGACTTCTGCTGAATGGAAATTCTGACCTAGTCCTTGGATAATATTTTTCTCAAATGCTTGAAATATAGCATAAGCCCTCAGCTGATTAGACAATAAAATTGATAATCATTGCTGTTGTAGCTAAAAGATCCTCTAAAGGGGACATACCGAAAAGTCGAAACTGATATCTCTCTGCGCATACGGAAGTATCGACCTGAGATCCCTCAGTTCTCGCATTCCCTAATTTATGTACAGATATCATTGTAGTACAATTACCTGTAAGACTGAATATTGAGATTCTGGATATGGGAGTATATTTAAGAGGTGGGACACATGAATGAGTTTAAGTCTTAAAACATCTAATTCGTATCCTGAATCAGTTGAAATTTGTATGAAAATTTAAGTGGATCAGTATATTGACAATCTAAGTGAATTGTTTAATTCTTAATGTGTAATTAAGCTCAACGGTACTTGTGATTTGTCAAAAACTGATATGATCCTCTGACGCATACTCAAACAAAAATATTGTCTGTAAATATGTTTGTACATATTTCTTTACTGCTTTATATTTTCAGAAAATACAAAAAGATTTTGATTTCTGCTTTATTTTCGATAAACCAATGTCTGAGTTGCTGAGTTTCAAAATCTAATTAAGCTGATTGTGTTTCTGAAAATAAAACAAGTTCATTAATTTGATACTTGAATTAAAATAAAAAATTTCAAAAACAGTTTGTGATATCTTCAAGGTCATTAGTTTGGACTTGGAAGATTAACTGTGAGGGAGTTGGATTCTTTAACACTGCCAAAGCTGTAAAGATTGTTGATAGGGGGAGTGATTTAGAGAGTTGAATAGTGCCAGATTACGATTTCTGGAAAATTGAATGTTCAAAATGTTGTTACTTATAAATGTCTGAGTGTTGCAGATGTTATACTAGACTACGATCCCGAAAGCCGAGTCTAAGGGGGAGTCTGAAGACGAGCTCAACGCAAAAGGAAGCATGGATTTGAGAAGCCATGTAACTATCCCAAAAGAGCTTGTATACGGAAAGCAAGGTGTCGATCCCAAAGCACGGAAGCTTGACGAAAGGGGGAGCCTGACGAAGAAAAGAGTTTATACAGAAAGGAGAAGCTGAAGCAGAAGACAGATCCACGGGGATTCTGTTCAAACAAAAGAGAGTCTACGTTGATGAAAACGTGTTAAAGCTTCAAGAAGACTCAAGAGAGAAAGACAAGACGCTACGAGATTGACTGCGGCAATATCCAAGGGGGAGTCTGTTGGTGCATTTATGTCTATAGCCTTCGTCAATCCGAGCCGTAGCGAGAAACAGAAGAAAACGAGTCGTTATATTAGTGATAGCTAGACAAAAAGGCAAGGTGGCATAATTGTAATAATGAGAAATCTCATTAAATGCCTTGGACTATAAATAGGAGATTATGTCATAGATTAAAAGACTTTTGCTCATTTGACATTTAGAGAAATCTAGATCTAGAGAGAGAAAGTGTTGTCATTGTGATTCAAGGTGCTGTACGATTTCAGATTTTTAATAGAATCACGTTTATATTACATCACGTGTGTTAGGTCGCGTTCGTGTACGGATTCCGCACGTTATACGTTCGTTTCGCAATCGTTTCGGAGTCAAAACCAGTCCTACACAAGGTCTCGGTTGCGTGCTGATGCAACGCAAGAAAGTGATAGCTTACGCCTCTCGGCAGTTGAAGAATCATAAAAAGAATTACACGACCCACGACTTAGAGTTGGGGGCCGTGGTGTTTGCGCTCAAAATTTGGAGGCATTACTTGTACGGTACTAAATGCACTATTTACACCGATCATAAGAGCCTTCAGCATATCTTTGACTAGAAGGAATTGAATATGCGACAGCGTCACTGGGTAGAACTCTTAAACGACTACGATTGTGCAATAAAGTACCATCCAGGTAAAGCTAACGTTGTAGCTGATGCCCTTAATCGAAGGGAAACAAAACCCAAACGTGTTCGCGCCTTGCAACTCACCATCCACTCTAACTTACCTGACCGGATCCGTTCTGCTCAAACTGAAGCGTTGAAAGAGTAAAACATCGAAGCTGAATATTTGCGGGGCATGGAGAAACGACTCGTAGAGAGATGTGATGGCATTTACTATTTCATGGAATTAATATGGATTCCCTTGTTTGGGAATCTTAGAGAGGTTGTGATGGACGAAGCACACAAGTCTCGATATTCTGTTCATCCGGGCTCAGATAAGATGTATAAGGACCTCAAAGTCTTGTATTGGTGGCCGAAGATGAAAGCCCACATCACGACGTATGTGAGTAAATATTTGACTTGCACGAAAGTCAAGGTGGAATATCAAAAACCATCTGGTCTGCTTCAGCAACCATAAATACCCATATGGAAATGGGAGCAAATTGCTATGGATTTTGTCACTGGTTTACCTAGAACTCAGAACGGGAACGATACCATTTGGGTGATCATCGATCGTCTCACAAAATCTACGCACTTCCTCGCAATCAAAGAAACTGACAAGTTCTTGCAACTAGTTGGTATCTATCTAAAGGAAGTAGTTTCCAGGCACGGAGTGCCAACCTCCATTATCTCTGATCGTGATCCGCATTTCATATACGATTTATGGCAGTCGATGCACAAATCGTTTGGCTCACGTCTTGACATGAGCACTGCCTATCACCCTCAAATAGATGGTCAAAGTGAACGCACCATCCAGACACTTGAAGACATGCTGCGAGCATGTGTGATCGATTTTGGTAAAGGTTGGGAGAAACACCTGCCTTTGATAGAATTCTCCTACAATAACAGTTACCATACCAGTATACAGGCAGCTCCGTTCGAAGCTTTATACGGACGAAAGTGTCGATCTCCTCTCTGTTGGGCTGAAGTGGGTGACAGCCAAATCACATGTCTAGAACTTGTGCTTGAAACCTCTGAGAAGATTGTCCAGATCAGAAATCGTATGGCGGCAGCGTGTGATCACCAGAAAAGTTACGCTGATAAGCATAGGAAACCTTTGGAGTTCGCTGTTGGTGATCGTGTCATGTTGAAGGTCTCACCCTGGAAGGGTGTGGTACGCTTTGGGAAACGCGGCAAGCTTAATTCGCGTTATGTCGGACCGTTTAAGATTTTGGAACGAATTGGTAAAGTGGCATACAAGCTCGAGTTACCTACTGAGTTGGGTAACGTTCATGATGTCTTCCATGTTTCGCAACTAAAGAAGTGTTTATCTGATGAAACACTTGTGGTACCACTTCAAGAACTGAGAATCGACGACAAGTTGCAATTTATCGAAGAACCTATCGAAATTATGGACTGAGAAGTCAAGGTCCGTAAATACAGTCGAATTCCAATTGTGAGAGTTCGTTGGAACTCAAGACGCGGACCAGAGTTCACGTGGGAACGTGAAGATCAAATGAAACTCAAGTATTCTCAACTATTCCCAACTGACCAATCTAATCCTGACGCAACGAGTGAATTTCGGGATGAAATTCCCTTTCAAGTTGGGGATGATGTGACACCCAAGGAAAATCCACAGTCATCTTGATCTACTTATCCTGATATCACTTCACTCCTCTCGTACTGCTTATCAAATTTCCGGACAAAATTTCTTTCAAGTTGGGGATGATGTGATAACTCGTGTTTTGCTGTTCTTATACGTTTGTTTTCATATTATAACTTATGTGTACGTTAACAAAAACTATTACGTTCAATAATAATCCAGTGGTTGTAATGTGTTTGGATATTATGGGTTTTGTAATTATATGGGCCGCATGAAGCTTCAAACCCCGCATCTCTATTCCAATCGCACATCTTCCCTATTCTCGGCCCAAACCAAACCAAACCTGGCCCATCCCCCTCTATTCTTTTGCACGCATGTAAGCATGAGAGCCTTCACATAATTTCTTTCCAACTTGTTGAAATCCCTAAAACTCCATTCCAGTCACCACAAGGGACGGCAGCCTTGAAGACTCGACAAAGCCACTTTGAAGCCTTCTTCCTTCTGTGTTAGCACATCTCAAGCAACCTTGGTTAGTGTTTATGCTCATTCTAATCTTCAACAAGTTCTTTAGGTTGTATGCGATTTGTTGTGAGTAGGATAATGATCAAAAGGGTTAAGAAATTGCATGAATTATGTGTACGAATTATGTTATATGATGTGGTTAATGAATCTGCCTTGATGATCTAAAGATGGATTAGGGAAGTTAAGGCACACATATGTTAGCAAATATTAAATCGATGAACTAGGAGGTTGTGTGATAACATTTATAAACCAACTATGATCAAATTTAGTGGTAAGAGTATATCAATGTTGATGAATTGTTACTTTGTTCTAGAGTTTTTCATACCATTTGATTCGAATAAGGACTATGGATTTGATAGAATTGTGTTTGCATAAATTAAGGAGTTGGTTACCAAGTTATGTAACTGATTGGCTTTATTTCTAAAATTAAGATTATGTTCTAGATTTGTTAAACCACACAATCGCATAATTGTTGGGCCACCAAACTGATTTGGGTTGTGTCACCTGAGTTGGGTCGAGCTCATTCGCACAAGCAATTCTGATTTCAAAATTGACTGTTGATCGCACAAGGGGTCCAGTCGCACACGTGGTCCAGTCGCACAAGAGGGTCCAGTCGCACAAGAAGGTCCAGTCACACAAGAAGGTCCACTCGCACAAGCATGGTCTAGTCGCACAAGGGTAGTTCGGTCGCACAAGTTGAGTAGTTGGGCTGGACTTCTCATTGGGCCACACACACACACACAGACTCAGGCACACGAACAATATAACTGGTTCACAATTCGAGCCCAATCGTACAAGTCGTGTTAGGCCGTACCACTAAACACTGATCGCACAAGTGTAGGATCGATGAGTTAAATTGGTTACGTGTTGATATGTTGTATGACTAACTGATAAATTATATGATGCCCTAGAATGCATGATGTGTGTTATGATTTCTTGTATGAAAAGCTGTTGAGATCCTAACTGTTGTGAGTAACTTAAATAGGGCCCGGTTGATTAAGTCCAAACAAGTAATTAGTCTTACCGAGCAAACCAAGGTGAGTTCACTTCTCTCAAAACAAGCATGCATCCGGTCAGGACAATCAAACAGGCAAACAAATAAACGGTTTTCATAAACCGACATCCTTGTAGGGGATATGAGGCGGTTTTCAAAATACCCACATCCTTGTAGGGGATGTGAGGCGGATTTCACAAACCCATATCCTTGCAGGGGATATGAATCAGTTTTCAGTAAATGATGATGTTGGATAATACACTCACTCTCTATCACTTAAGTCACATCATACTACCGGGTTAGTTGCTTGTAGGGCAACGGGGTTATTAGTTGATTGCGCTATTAGGTTTGGCACCCTCACGACGTACCTGGATAGGACGGGCGTGAACTAATAACTTTAAATCATGACCAATGTTTGATAGAGCATTGGAGAAGGGCAAAAAGGGTCGTCTGCGGTATCGAGTTATTTTTAACATAACATAAGTCAATACTTGGTAACAAACGATTAAAACTAAAGATGAACTCACCAGCTTTCGCTGATACACTTTTCTGCATGCTTGCAGGCCCTTAGGTACTTATACATGGAACTTGCTGTCTGGGATGCTGGAGTGGTCATGGGTCGTGGCAGCTAGAATGCTTCTTGAAGTTTTATTGTTTTAAACATATCGTTAAACTTAATGAACAAACTATTATGCTTCCGCTGAACATGTTGATTTCTTAAACTGATGTTTGAATTAAACTTTTTCGTTTAATGAAAGTTTTGTTCTCACTTATGGTTCAATGTGATTAGTGGTTAGATCCTGGTACGTCACACGCCTCGCGGGGGCTTCCGCTTGTGGTATTTTTGGGGGTGTGATAATAAGAAGAAATGAAATGCCAGCCATCTGGCAAGTGATGATGGAAGTGTTAAACAAATGCCTCACATCAAAGATAGGAAGAGCTGATCAAGTCAGTCAAGCTATTCTGACAATCATGTATGGACTCATAACTGGGTTCAAAATTGATTATGGAATAGAAATTTTTAACCTACTTAAAAGATCAATCCTCACCAGAAATGGAAAAATAACCTCACACCTGCCATATCCAAGGTTAATCTCAATTTTTATTTCTGAAACATTTGCTGAAAGGGACATAGAAATTCCAATTTTGGAAGATATCTGGAGTTCAAATACCATGAAAGCCTGGAGTTCCACTCATGGATGGGAATCTGACAAAGATATCCCTGAGTTACCAGAAAGCATGCTATGCCTCATTGCATCAGACTCACAATAAAGATTACAACATGAAGAACTTCTTGCCGAATCAGATACCCCAACAGAAGAACCTAGCAAAGAAGTTGTTAATTGTTCTTCATCACCAGAAGAAGAAGAAGTTGAGAAGTCCTGGTCATCAGAAACAGAGGCTGTAGGAGGAGAAGGAGTTCTGAAGATAACTAACTCACCAGAAAACAAGACAGAACATGCTGAGAGCCAACAGATTCATGAAGGTGGAATTCATCATGAGTTTGATATTCATCAACATAAAGAACATGTACACTATGCAGAATCTCATATTGCTGGAGGAACCCATGAAGATACTGAAGGTCAACATTATGAAGAAACTCACTTTGCTGGTACAACAAATGAAGCCACTGAAGTTATACATCATGATGAGTCTCGGGTTGTTGGTGCATCTCTTTTAAACACTGTTTTAGTTAATACTCATTCAAAAGAAACAAACTCAGAAGGTTCAATTAATGTTTCTTACAAGTTAGAATATAGAAAAACTGATGTTGATGAGGAGGTTACTATTTCCATTCATCTCAACTCTGAATTAGAAAATGAGGAAGAGGTTGAGATCTCAACAGATAGAGATTAGGGAACTGATCAAGGAAATCTGGTAAAAGGTAATCTGTTTACCTCAAAAACTTATGGAGAATCATATATTGATATGATTCAAGGACATAAGGAAATCCAGGATGAAAATGTGTTTTTCACCACTGGTGGAGATGATTCTGGTACACTTAAGGTTGCACCAAAATCTGGTAAAGCTAAAAGTGACCCTGTCATTTCCAAAACAGCAGCAGATGTGTTTGCAGCTGGAATGTTAGAAGGAACATCTGTTGTTCCAAATATCCCTGAAACACCCATGAACCAAGAAAATTTGGAAACTGTGCTAGAGAATGTTTACAAAGCCTGCAAAAGAAATCCAGTAGAAGAAAATCTTGATATGTTTCTGTCAGAGATACAATGTCAAAGGGCAGACATAAAGACTTTGTCAGAATCAGTGGAGGTGATAAAGACACAAACTGAAAGAAACACTGAAGCTCTAAAGTCTTCAAAAGTTGAAAGAAAAAGCACCAGAAACCAACATCTCTGCATCAGAAGTTCAGAAGATTCTCACAGAAATAGAAAAGATCAACACACAAGTTGAAAAAGCTGTGGAATTAGGAGAATCAAGCAGTGCAAACAAAGTTTTAGAGGAAGTCACCATCCTAAGGGCAAGCAACAACAGTATCACATATGCCCTTGAGAAGCTGTCAAAAGAATGGGCTGTGATGTGCGTGAAGTGTGTTTATATTTTTAGATATATATTTAAGCCCTTTTTACACTTTTAGCCAAGTTTTAAATTTATAAAACACGATATTTACTAACACCAAACACACATATGGGCAAGTGCACCCATCGTGGACGTAGTATAGTGTTGGTAAGATACCGAGGTCGTCCAAGGACACAAGAGCTTTTAATACCGGTTTATCCTCAACGTCTAATCAAATCAAAAAGTTAGAAAAATGTTTTAAACTAAGAAAAATAAAAACTAACTAAATGCTGAAAAATAAAATAAAATAAAAACAGATAGACAAGATGAATCACTTGGATCCGACACGTGTATTAGTATAACCTTTGATTATTTTCGCACTTTTGCACTTGTTTAAGAGATTATCTTAGTTATTGTAGTAGGCCCCTCTTTTGAAGGCGACGTTACCCTCAACCCAGTAGTTTGAGTCAGCAAGGATACAATCCTAAAGGGTCGGATTATTGAAAGATAATGAATTAAGTTATTAATGCAAATTATGGTAGGCCCCGCTTTTGGCGGTGACGTTACCCTCGGCTAAGTAGTCTGAGTCAGCAGGGATACAGTCCTAAATAGCCGGGTTATAGTATTAATAGTAGTTAGCTTATGAGGGGGTCAAAGAGTTTGGATCCCCGCCATCCAATACCTATGGGCATTGAAGGAGACCCTACTAAATTTGACCCAGGTCCCAAGCAGGACCTCTAAACGCTGAACAAGGGCAAGACCTTTACCAAACCGTTCCCTTAACCCCCGACCAGGTAGCCAACATACCTCCATATAGACCGTGGAGATATGAATGGTGAAAATCTTTTATTTTATATAGACAGTAAAATAATGCCAAGACACCACGGACAAACGATAAGGAAAGATCACCTTCAACATAAGTAACTAGTTATTAAAGTCATTAATACAAAACCAAATAAAAAGTGCAAAAGATTAAAAATAAAAAGTATTATACTAAACACTTGTCTTCACCAAGTGATGTAAGAGACTTAGGCAAACATGGCCTTGATTGTCAAGAACTCTTACGATCAATCTTGGATCCCGAGACGACTCACACACTCTATGATGGACAATGGATGATGGTGGTGGATGATGGTGTTATGGTGGTGGTGGGTGGTGGATGAAGTGTGAGAGAGGTGGTGTGCCAAGGGATGAGAGAGAATGAAGCCAAGCTCCTCTATTTATAGGCTGAACAGAACGCTGGACACGGCCCCGTGCCCGTCTGACATTCTCTCTCTTCATTAATTGTAATTGCGAATTACAATTAATGCGCCTGCTGTACTTTCAACACGCCCCCGTGTCCGCTGGGCACGGCCCCGTGGTGAGCAATGGAAGCTTCTACTGGTTTGTCTTTTCTGCTGCTTCCTGGGCACGCCCCCGTGTTCACTGGACACGGGGCGTGTTCAGACTTCTGTTCTCTTCTCTTTGTCTTGGGAGGTGCCGTTGAGGGTCCGGGCAGTTTACTTTTGCTCCTTTTCTTGTATTTATGGTAGAATTAGTGGTCTTTTTGCTTCTTTTGTGATTTTGAGCTCATTTCATCCTGAAAATACAAAAGGAAGACAAAAACACTCTTTTTCCAACATTAGTACTTAAAAAGGGTTAGTTTTATGCCTTAATTGATGTGTTTTATATGTTGCATTTTACACACATCAAATACCCCCACACTTGAACTTTTGCTTGTCCTCAAGCAAAACTCTTTTAATGTGGCTTACACTCCCAAATGGAATAGGTAGAAGAGAAGTTTTTTAACTTGTCCTAGAGTGTCGGGAATCCAAGGTTTGTATAGGTTCTATTTTTATTTATTTACAATCTTATTCGTCATGGCTTATTTTGAACTTTTCATAAGATAAACTACTTAATTGGGCATAGCATGCCTTATTAAAATTCCATTTATATACAAGTTCACATACCTCACGGGAGATCACTCAATCACTCGGCCGAAGGTGTATATTTAAGTGGATCGCTCGAGAGCGGCACGGATTTACATTTTCCATATGCTTGCCAAGCGATCAAGCCTCCTCCTTTTTAACTTTTTACCTTTGTAAATATCAAGAGGTCTTTTGGGGTGAAGGCTTGGGTTTAAAGGTGGGTGGTTGGTTAGTGGTTAGTAAAAAGGGCGAAAATCGTAACAAGTGTCGGCTTTCGTGAAATACCTTATTTTTGGTGACATTTATTTTTGAAGTATTTCTCCAAACAAGCTTTTTATAGCTTATGTTTGTTTTTGACTTCATTCAAATTTTTTTTTTTTTTTTTTTGTCACGTAAAGGTATGTTTATGAAAAACCGAGTTTGTTACTAAAATAAAGGTGAAAAAATGAAAAAGGTTTTTGGTGGGTAAAAAAATTGTTTTGGGGGTAATGAAATGAAAGGTTTAGGCTCAAAGGGGTTTTCTAGGGGGATTTTGGGTAGGTAAAAAAAATGAAAAATAATGGTTTTGAAAGGAAAATAGTTAGTCCTAATGCCTCCATCATTTACTTACTTGGGTTTAAGTTGGTAAGGACCGGGAATGTATCGTCGTGGCAAGTTCTAGATTTGTAAAGACCGAGCGGCTATTCACACAAGAAACGAAAAATGAGCATTTAATCTAAATATGTGTATTTTTATGCTCAATAAAGGCTCAAAACTCACTTTTTGTGGGAATGGGTTTTTAATGTGACCAAGTATATATAATCGAATTTTAGCTAGACTTGTTATACCGTTTCATAATTTTCTTATGTTAGTTCTTTTTATCACGACGCTATCGGTTGTAAGTTTGTAAAAATATAACCCTTTTATAACTTGTTATTCCCAACTTAAACTAAGACAAGTAAATAAATAAAAAAAATGAAAAAGTTTTTGAAAAAATTTGGGGTGTTCAGCGGTTCCAATAGAGTTTTGTGTAAGGCTTGTTTTAGGATTTTGCAAAATTCCAAGGTTTTAGCATCCCCCCCACACTTAAATTACACATTGTCCTCAATGTGTTCCAAAAATAAAGTTTTTGGTTGATTAGAATATGTAAAAGTGTGTTTAAAACAAAGATTTGTGTTACTGGCACTCTGGACACGGCCCCGTGTCCATTGGACACGGCCCCGTGGCGAACTGCCAGTAACGAAAAACTTACAGAGGGTGAACACGGGGGCGTGTCGGGTGAACACGGCCACGTGTCCGACAAAAATCTGCAGGTCAGTAGCCAAACAGCAGAACTGGGAGATGGACACGGGGGCGTGTCGGCTGGACACGTCCCCGTGTGGACAGTCTGTTAGCCAGAAAAAATAGGGTTTTCTCCCGGTTTCTTCCTCCTAGGGCTGCGAGTGCTAATGTTTAGCATTCTAACCCTTGCATTGCACCTGTTCAAGCATTCAATACCATCCAAACAAACACAAACCATCCTAATCTTACCATAATCAAATATTATCCAAACATAAAGTAAAAACAAAATAAAGATAAAAAATAGTTAAGGAAAGTAAATTGTCTAGACAAATGGCACGCAGGCCATGAATTGTTCGATGGATAAGAAGGGTAATCAAACCTGTGGGCTCATCACCAGCTAGCCCTTTGCTCCTCCCAGCCTCCTACTCCATATCTTCATCACTGTCTTCACCTCCGCCTCCCTGCCTCGCCATGTACTCCCGGATGCTACCGATATCATCTTGTATATCGTTGACGCTGCGTTCGATAGCTCCTACCCGGAGGTGTGTGTTGTTGGCGAGGTTGTAGGTGTTCCGGGTGCACATGAGGTTTTCCTGCAAAAGATCATGTAAACTTTGGAAATTAGGAAAACCGCCTCCTTGAGAGGAGGATTGACCCTGTTCGCCTTGGGGAGGGTATTGGTACTGTGGAGGTGGTGCATGAAGAACTAGAGCCTCTTGCGGGTTCCACGCGTAGCCTTGCGTCCTCTGAAAGCTCACCGTCCCGTCCTCCGCTTCATAGAGCAAGTTCATGGCCCGGCAGATATGGTAATCAACCCGTCCCGACCATGGACTCCTTTCGAAGGATTTCGGGATGTTTGCGAAATGCTTGAAAAGACGGTACACCCATCCCCCGAAGAAGATTGGTGTAGGAGCAGAGGCAAGGCGGTTCAAGTGCATGTTCCGCAGTAGGAGGTAAGGAACATCGAGAGGCTTCCGGTTGTGGATGCAGTGAAGGACAACCAAATCTCTAACCCCAACAACGCCACTACTGTCGTGACGTTGGTTCAGCGAGTACGTGAGGAGCCTGTGGATGTAGCGATATAACGGGTCTCTCAGTTTGGTACTCTTTGTGCTGCTGGAGTTGTAGATCCCCTCACCGATTTGAGCCCATGCGGCTTGGCGTTCAGTTGCGTCCAAATCTCGCAATCCCCCGGTATTCTCTTCATTCCCCGCTTCTTCGTCTTTGTACAGCCCAATGATTGATCCGAACTGCGCCATGGAGGTTCTATAGGTTGTACCCCCACATCGAAACTCGACCGCCTCGTGATCAAACGGGTCGCGTCTTGAGTTGAAGATAAACGTGCTATAGAATTCCAATGTGCATTGATGGACCGACCGAAGTCGGGTAGTCAATGCAACGTGCAGTGGACCCGTCACTATGTTGTTGAAGCGGTCCAGTTGGTTTACCATTGTCAGAAGATCGGTACATGCCCGCCTTGGATACTCTTCGGGCCTTGTTTGTAGGACCTCGTAGCGAGCCCTGGCGTCAAGTTCGCTGGCATTGAACCGTGTGAATTTGGACATCTGAAAAGAATACAGCGAAAGTTAGTGCGAAACATGGAAATTCGGGTTGAAAACTGCAAACAGTGGGCTGGACACGGCCCCGTGTTCAGCGAACACGGCCCCGTGTTCAGGCGTCTGTAACACCTAATTTTCATTTTTTTCGTCCCGGTTTCGAAAACCTGAAAATTTCTAGCCTAATAGCAGCGGTTTCCCCCGAAAATGAAACCCTAAGTGTCATTTTTCCAAAATCAAACCATTTACCCTTTCAATTTTGTGTTTTTCGGTTCAAGAACAAGGGTTTGTGTTTTTAGTTGGAAATCGGACAAATCCATCAACAATACATGTCTATTTACTCCCTACTACTCTATTTTAAACTACTACTAACAATTTTCATCAAAAATTTTGAGTTCGATCCGGATGAACATGTAGAACCCTAGATTTTCCCCCAATTTTTGATGTTTTAACTACATGCAAGTAACTAATCTAACTACTAAGAAGGATAGAATCATACCTTGATGTTGTTAGGCTTGGTGGTAACGTTCGAAATCGGCAGAAAATCGCTCTAAACCAGAGAGTTTTCGGCGAAACGGGGCGTGTGGAATGGTGTAACTGATAGAAAAAGAGGGTTTTATCCCGACAGTCGCCTCGACACGGCCCCGTGTTCAGCGAACACGGCCCCGTGCCGGGTGAAAGTTTTTTTTTTTTTTTTTTTTTTTAAATTTTTTTTTTTTTTTTTTTTTACGTGTTCGTGTGCATGCCCCTTATCTCCGAGTAGTGGTTAGACGATTTTACTGGTTTCGAATGTATACTTACCTGTAACATGTCGGTTATGAGTTTATTCGTTGACCGTTTGAAGTGCGATTTCCTCTTCCTCATCCTCAATGGATCCTCTGTAGAGTTTCAGCCGTTGGCCATTGACTTTGAATGGTGTCCCATTTCGAGTTTTAATTTCTACTGCACCGTGTGGAAAAACATGGGTGACTGAAAAAGGTCCCGACCACCTAGATTTTAACTTACCAGGAAACAATCGAAGTCGTGAATTGAACAGTAGAACTTGGTCTCCAATCCGAAATTCATTAGATTTAATATATTTATCATGCCAATTTTTCATTCTTTCTTTATAAATTTCGGAGTTAGAATATGCATAATTCCTAAGTTCTTCTAATTCGTTTATTTGACAAAATCGATTCTTACCGGCAACTTCTAAGTCTAAGTTTACGTTTTTTATTGCCCAGTAGGCTTTGTGAGCGATTTCTACTGGCAAGTGACAACTTTTTCCATAGACTAGTTTATATGGGGTTGTGCCTATAGTGGTTTTATAAGCGGTTCGAAAAGCCCATAAAGCGTCGTCTAGTTTGTCAGCCCATTCTTTTTTATTTATCCCTACGGTTTTCTCAAGTATTCGTTTTAAACCTCGATTAGTCACTTCGGCTTGCCCATTTGTTTGAGGATGATATGCTGTTGAGACCCGGTGATAGACCCCATACCTTGTTAAGATTTTTTCGAGTTGATGATTACAAAAATGGGTACCTCTATCACTTATTAATGCTTTTGGTGTCCCGAAACGAGAGAACAATTTTTTTAGGAATTTTACCACTACTCTTCCATCATTTGTTGGAAGAGCTTCGGCCTCTGCCCATTTAGACAGGTAATCGACTGCCACAAGTATATATTTGTTTCCTTTTGAAGGTGGGAAAGGTCCCATGAAATCGAGTCCCCACACATCAAAGATTTCACAAACTAGAATGCCATTTTGAGGCATTTCGTTTTTGGAAGAAATATTACCTGATCTTTGGCAAGCATCACATGTCTTTACAAGGTTTTGTGCATCCTTGTAAATGGTTGGCCAGTAGAATCCCGAATCAAATACCTTTCTTGCGGTACTTGCGGCACCATGATGCCCTCCGTATGGACTTTCGTGACAATGACGGAGTATTCTTCGTGCTTCATTACCATGGACACACCTTCGGATGAGTTGATCGGCACACATTTTGAAAAGATAGGGGTCTTCCCAAAAGTAATGCTTTACATCAGCAAAGAACTTTTTCCTTTGATGATGTGGCCATCCTTTGGTGACTATACCGCTGGCTAAGAAATTAGCGTAGTCGGCATACCATGGTTCTTGTCTGCTTTCCATCATTTCCAGGGACTCCGTGGGAAATTTTTCGTTGATTTGCTCGTCCCTGGTTGTCTCCAAAGCTGGGTCTTCTAAGCGTGAGAGGTGATCTGCAGCAGTGTTTTCTGCTCCCCTTTTGTCCTTGATTTCAATGTCGAATTCTTGGAGGAGTAGAATCCACCTTATCAAACGGGGTTTTGCGTCTTGCTTCTTGAAGAGGTACCTGATGGCTGCATGGTCTGTATAAACTATTGTTTTAGAAAGAACAAGATAAGAACGAAATTTATCAAAGGCAAACACCACCGCTAGTAACTCTTTTTCTGTAGTTGTATAATTTTCTTGTGCATCATTTAGAGTTTTACTAGCATAATAAATTGGGTGGAAATGTTTTTCTTTTCTTTGTCCCAATACTGCTCCAACAGCAAAGTCGCTTGCATCGCACATGATTTCGAAAGGAAATTTCCAATCTGGTGCTATCATGATAGGTGCATTGACTAGCATTTCCTTGAGGGTTAGAAATGCTTGATTGCATTCCTTGTCAAAGATGAAGGGTGCATCTTTTTCAAGCAATTTTGTTAGAGGTCTTGAAATTTTCGAAAAGTCTTTGATAAACCTTCTATAGAATCCGGCATGCCCTAGGAAACTTCTGATTGCTCGCACGGAGGATGGAGGAGGTAATTGAGATATAGTCTCAATTTTTGCTCGATCAACTTCCATTCCTTCGCTTGAGATTTTATGTCCGAGTACTATTCCCTCTGTTACCATGAAATGGCATTTTTCCCAGTTAAGGGCGAGGTTAGTTTCCTCACATCGGGATAGCATTCGTTCAAGATTATCGAGGCATTGATCATATGAGTCTCCAAAGATGGAAAAGTCATCCATGAAGACTTCCATGGTTTTTTCAATCATATCATGGAAAATGGCGACCATACAACGTTGGAATGTTGCAGGCGCATTACATAGACCGAATGGCATGCGTCGATATGCAAAAGTTCCGTAGGGGCATGTGAAAGTTGTTTTCTCTTGGTCTTCTGGTGCTATCGGTATTTGGAAGTAACCTGAAAAACCATCTAAGAAACAATAAAATTTATGACCGGATAATCTTTCTAACATTTGATCAATGAAGGGCAAAGGAAAGTGGTCTTTCCTTGTTGCTTCATTTAATCTTCTATAGTCTATACAGACTCTCCATCCTGTGACGGTTCTTGTGGGTATTAATTCATTTTTCTCGTTAGTTATTACCGTCATACCTCCTTTCTTTGGGACTACTTGGACGGGACTTACCCACGGGCTATCGGAGATAGGGTAGATTAGTCCGGCGTCGAGTAGTTTGATGACTTCATTTTTAACCACTTCTTGAACATTGGGGTTCACTCTTCGTTGTGGTTGAATCACTGTTTTGTAGTCATCATTCATTAAAATTTTGTGCGTGCACATGGAAGGACTTATTCCCTTAATATCTACAAGCTTCCAAGCGATCGCATTTTTGTGTTTTTTAAGTAGGTTAACTAATTTTTCTTTTTCTATGCTAGTTAATTTAGACGAAATAATTACAGGTAAACTACCATCTTTGCCTAGAAAAGCATATTCCAAACCTTTAGGGAGTTCTTTGAGCTCGATGGGTGGGTCTTTAGGAGACACCTTATTCCGTGGCTCATCTAGATCAAGAACTTTAAAAGTTTGTTCTATGGCTACCTCTTCGTCGACAAAGTGGTCTTCCTCGTGGTTTGTATCAGGTGGTTCAGCTTCATCTTCAATTAGGGGGTCATTGTTGCCAAAAGGATATTTCATTGAGCGCTCAAGATCTATGCTCCTTTTGAATGCCCCTAATTGAAGAATTAGATTGTTGAATTTCCGGTTTTTCAAAGCTTTGTGAGTTTGTACAAAAGGTTTTCCCAAGACTAGGGGGGCATCATCTAAGATGACGAAGTCGGTTGGGATTACCATTTGATTTGTTTGAACCAAAATATCTTCGACTACACCGATTGATTTCATTACTTTTCGGTCGGATAGAAAAATGGGTATTTGAAGTGGAGTAAAATCACTAATACTTAACTTTTCAAAAATGTAGTTGGGCATTATGTTAACACAAAGATCTTTATCAATAGTGACATTACTAATAAACGAATTTTGAAAGAAACATGGAACCGGTGTGATGTTAATTTCAAAAGGATCTTCCTTTATTAGCGAGGTTTGATCATTAGTTAACTTAACACTTACTATTTCTTTGATTTTAGCACTAGTGTTTAACTCTTTTAAAAACTTGGCATGAGGGGTTATTAAACAATGGTTTTCGAAAGTAGGTGACAAGAGAATAATTTCCTCTAAATTAGACTCTTCTTGAATTTTAACATTATCGGACTCACCATTTTCGTTGTTTAACTCATGTGTCTGTTTTTCACTTTCTTGTTCTTCCATTTTTACACTTTCAACTATCTCTACGTTATTATCATTTTTTAGCTCTTCTCTTGCGCGGGATTCCTCTTCCCTTGCGCGAGATTCTTTTATGCAACGTTCGATAGTTTTAATGTGTTCTAATATCCTATTAGTTACTTCGGTGAGATTGAAAGAATTTGGATCCTCTAAGCTTGAATCCGGTTGTTCGATCCTAGGTTCCTCATAGTACTCATATGAAGTAGATGGTTCACACCATTGTTCTTCATTATAAGTATATGATGGATAAGGGTCGAAACTTTGTTCTTCATAGTACTCATATGAGGTGGGTTGTTCACGCCATGGTTCCTCATAATAAGTGTATGAAGGTGGTGGCTCATATGTTGAATCTTCAAAGTATGAGTATGAAGGCTCATACCTTGGTTCATCAAAATATGAGTATGAGGAAAGAGGTTCATACCTTTGGTCTTCATAGGATGTGTATGAAGTTGATGGCTCGTACCTGGGTTCCTCATAATGGTTGTATGAATTGGATGGTTGATATGAGTTATTATATTGAACCGAGCGTGTGTTACGACAACTAGTACAATAATTACCCCTATAATCATCCTCATCATAGGTGTAGTTGTAATCTCTTGAGTATTGATCCATAGGAATCACTCAACAGACCACAACTGAGTCCCGGGACCAGAAAACAAAAATAAGACGGAAACAGAAGCTGGACACGGCCCCGTGTTGGGTGAACACGGCCCCGTGTTCAGGGACTGTATCTGGGCGTTTTAATTAAATTAACTGGTCACGTTGAGCACGGGGGCGTGTTGAGTGAACACGGCCCCGTGGTCAGACTCTGTATCTGGGTATCTACTCTAAAATTATGCAGCACGGGGGCGTGTTCAGCGAGCACGGCCCCGTGTTCAAGCTACTGTAAATGCAAAAACTAAACTAAAATGCAGAAAAATGCGCGCGTTTTAAAAAGGTTTTGAAAAACTGATTAGGCCGTCGATTTTAAGCTTTCTTAAAATCCTTGTGTCCCCGGCAACGGCGCCAAAAACTTGATGTGCGTGAAGTGTGTTTATATTTTTAGATATATATTTAAGCCCTTTTTACACTTTTAGCCAAGTTTTAAATTTATAAAACACGATATTTACTAACACCAAACACACATATGGGCAAGTGCACCCATCGTGGACGTAGTATAGTGTTGGTAAGATACCGAGGTCGTCCAAGGACACAAGAGCTTTTAATACCGGTTTATCCTCAACGTCTAATCAAATCAAAAAGTTAGAAAAATGTTTTAAACTAAGAAAAATAAAAACTAACTAAATGCTGAAAAATAAAATAAAATAAAAACAGATAGACAAGATGAATCACTTGGATCCGACACGTGTATTAGTATAACCTTTGATTATTTTCGCACTTTTGCACTTGTTTAAGAGATTATCTTAGTTATTGTAGTAGGCCCCTCTTTTGAAGGCGACGTTACCCTCAACCCAGTAGTTTGAGTCAGCAAGGATACAATCCTAAAGGGTCGGATTATTGAAAGATAATGAATTAAGTTATTAATGCAAATTATGGTAGGCCCCGCTTTTGGCGGTGACGTTACCCTCGGCTAAGTAGTCTGAGTCAGCAGGGATACAGTCCTAAATAGCCGGGTTATAGTATTAATAGTAGTTAGCTTATGAGGGGGTCAAAGAGTTTGGATCCCCGCCATCCAATACCTATGGGCATTGAAGGAGACCCTACTAAATTTGACCCAGGTCCCAAGCAGGACCTCTAAACGCTGAACAAGGGCAAGACCTTTACCAAACCGTTCCCTTAACCCCCGACCAGGTAGCCAACATACCTCCATATAGACCGTGGAGATATGAATGGTGAAAATCTTTTATTTTATATAGACAGTAAAATAATGCCAAGACACCACGGACAAACGATAAGGAAAGATCACCTTCAACATAAGTAACTAGTTATTAAAGTCATTAATACAAAACCAAATAAAAAGTGCAAAAGATTAAAAATAAAAAGTATTATACTAAACACTTGTCTTCACCAAGTGATGTAAGAGACTTAGGCAAACATGGCCTTGATTGTCAAGAACTCTTACGATCAATCTTGGATCCCGAGACGACTCACACACTCTATGATGGACAATGGATGATGGTGGTGGATGATGGTGTTATGGTGGTGGTGGGTGGTGGATGAAGTGTGAGAGAGGTGGTGTGCCAAGGGATGAGAGAGAATGAAGCCAAGCTCCTCTATTTATAGGCTGAACAGAACGCTGGACACGGCCCCGTGTCCGCTGGACACGGCCCCGTGCCCGTCTGACATTCTCTCTCTTCATTAATTGTAATTGCGAATTACAATTAATGCGCCTGCTGTACTTTCAACACGCCCCCGTGTCCGCTGGGCACGGCCCCGTGGTGAGCAATGGAAGCTTCTACTGGTTTGTCTTTTCTGCTGCTTCCTGGGCACGCCCCCGTGTTCACTGGACACGGGGCGTGTTCAGACTTCTGTTCTCTTCTCTTTGTCTTGGGAGGTGCCGTTGAGGGTCCGGGCAGTTTACTTTTGCTCCTTTTCTTGTATTTATGGTAGAATTAGTGGTCTTTTTGCTTCTTTTGTGATTTTGAGCTCATTTCATCCTGAAAATACAAAAGGAAGACAAAAACACTCTTTTTCCAACATTAGTACTTAAAAAGGGTTAGTTTTATGCCTTAATTGATGTGTTTTATATGTTGCATTTTACACACATCAGCTGCTATAAAAATGAAAGCTCAAACTGAATTTACCAAAGTTCAGAAAAGCATAGCCAACAACTCAAATCAGGTAAGAGAGGTGCAACAACTGGTGAAGAAAATGCAATTCAACATTGCAAGATTGGCCAAAGTGGATCCAAAAGAAATCATGAAAGAAATTCCTGTTGAAAGTTCACACCAAGAAGTTCCAAAGTTAACCCCACAGCAATCATCTGATACACCAATCACTGAAGCTGGAACCACCTTGATGGGTCCACCTCCAAATGTCTCAAAGGATGAAATGCTGAAAAGGTTAGCAACTTCAAAACCTCAAGTTGTCAAAAAATTGAAACTTATAACTTCTCAAACTGTCCCAAAACCAATGTCTTCTGATGACACTGCCATAAGTAAATCAATGAATCTGCAAATAATGAATGAATGGGAACATGAAGCTGATTCAAGAAAACCACAAATTGTTAAAAGAAAAATCTCTGAAACCCAATCTGTCTTGGTTAGAGAGATTGACAGGGATATAAAGATATTCCCTGAATACAATCTGGTGAAATACTATTGGACAAAAGAAGATGTGCCAACAAGGCCACCAACTCCTGTCAGAATGGCCATAAGGGAAGAGAAGTTAAAGAGAGGTCCAGGAAGCATTCACTACACCAATGAGAATCTAGTAAAAAGAATCTTAAAATTGGATGAAGTAAAGGTTGGAACTGATGGTGTTGGTGGAACCTATATGCAGAACAGATACACACTTCTAAGAGAAAATGGGGAAGAAGAGAAAGTAAATGATGAAGAAATTTCTGATAAATTACATCCTTTAGACATTCTGTTCATGAAGGATCATCATGAAAAGGAAAAGAAAAACAACAAAGAAGTCAGAAGAGCATTAAAGGGCATATCAAAGGCTGGAATACAACTGTTTGAAAGAATGGCATTTTCAGACTTTGATTTATGTATCAACTATGATTATGTGCACAACAAAAAGGTCTATATCAGTGCACCAAAGACAAAGGTTCCCCCAGAGCTATTGGAAAATGCAAGATCTGGAGACATCATTATACTGCCAAGTAAAAATGAAAGACATAACTATGGTGTAATCTTCAGAGATATTGAAAGGAACAAAGATCTATTCAGAAGTGTTGATATCTGCAAATACTCAAATCAGACTCTGAAGTTTATCATGAAAAGTATGAACAGGAGACAAGAACAACTTCAGAAGTCAGGAATGAACTTGGAGGATCAAAGACAAGAAATTGAACAAATGATTGAAGAATGGATTCAAGCAAGAACATGGTATAAAGACATGTATGACATCTGCAACAAGTATATCTCTTACAAGAAGCAATTAAAGAAAGGAGATGTGCACAAGAAATTGAAGCTGACTTGAAGAACATGTTTTTTTTTTTTTTTAATTCTCATTTCTATATGTAATTTGTTTTTCAGAACATCAGTAACTGGTCTGATTTGGAAATGTTAAGTTTCCACTGTTTGGAAATTTTCTGTTCATAAGATAGTTCATTTTCTTACAATACTTAGGGGGAAACTGTTAGGAAACTTTATTTGTAAGTATTGAAGAAAATCAGATTCAACTTAATCTATGAAGAAGACAACAGTCCTTAAGATCACAAGAAGAAGAAGAAGAAGAAGATCGGATAGGACAATGAAAAGAACAACATCTACTTCAAAGTTTCATAAGTTGATCAAGAGCTGAAGAAGATTATCAGAGAAGGTCTTTCTGATGGATCTGATGATATTTCTGATGAAATATCATCAGTTTCTGACGATTCTGATCATCAGATTTTCTGATGATTTGTTCACCAGAATTTCTGATAAAGTGGTTTATCAGAAATTCTGATGAATACCCCACTTGTCTAAAAATCAGCTCTATCCTGCCACAATAACCGAAGCAACTTGACATTATTGGATATCATGATGACAAAGGCAACTTGACTGTTGGATTCAATGAATATGTCAAATAGCTACTTTATGCAGGACTTATTACATGAATAAACAAATGTTTATTCATGTATCCAGCCTTCTATAAATAGAAGGCTCACCAAGTAGAGAACAATGAGTTAAGCTTAGCATTCAATACATACTACAAAACTCCATTGTCCTTTCATCCTCAGAATTCAAGTATTCATTTGTAATAGATAATAATCTTACAATCACCTTGTAAACCATTTTGTTTCAAAGTGATATAAACTTGATAATTCTGTAGGTCTTGTTTCTTAAAAGTCTGATTTCTATTTTCGCACACTATTTTCACATCTATTGAAATCACTTGCCAAATTACGTGAAAAGAAGTTTTTAAGTCCATACTGGGACCAACAACCTTTTTCAATGTTACAAACAAGTATATGACCTGCGATGTGTCGGGTCCGTTGCAAACATTTAATGGATTAATTCAAGCGTTATGTGATGCGTTAACCGTATGAATACGCGTGTTTCATATACCAACATGCGAAATTGTTTTATATACCAACATGCGATTTCATCATATTTACCAACATGCGAAATTGCTACAAAAAAACAGCATGCGATTTCATAAAAAAACAAGCGATTTCCAAAATGTTTTTTTATAACATGCAATTTCATAATATCGTACGAGCGTACGATAAGCCCTAATTGTACGTTACACTTACACTATATATATATATATATATATATATGGGTAAGGTTCATTTGAGTAACACTCTTATTGCGAGAATCAATGTGAACACAATAAAATACCTAAAAAACACACAATTTTTTTAAATATATTTTTTTTTTAAATCGTTGTATTTCGTCACTAAAAAAAGTTTTTCAAGTAACAATTATCGATGCACATGTGCATATATATCGTTTCTTTGACAAATTCCGTGATACATTACCAGAATTATACAATTGCACTTTCATTTACACTACCATCTGTAATACACTATTTACATTAACAATATTAAAAGTGTACATGTACATCATTATGTATGACCATGATATAACGTGTTTTGGTACAAAAAGTTTGTGATTTTGAATGATGAAGTTGGCCCATATACATGTTTTTGGTTAGTTATATATATTGGTTGATGGTTTGGTTATATTTGTCACTTTATGATGTAATATGTTGTTTGGTATGGTTTGAAGAGTATTGATGTATTGTGCATAAAGTGAAAATATTATACATATTGGTAATGGTAGTATATTATGGATAGTAGGAGGTAATGATAGTGTATTATGGATGGTATGATAGATGAAAAGGAAAGTGTATTCAAATTAACAAACCACCAAAGGGGAAGTTAACAATCATCAGGTTCTGTCGTTACCCACAATACCCCATAACAATGGTGAAAGTCCGATAACGGGATTTGTCAAATCCTATGGTTAGTGTACCAAAACATGTTATGTCATGTTCATACGAATAGATGCACATGTGCATTTCTAATATCGGTAATGTAAAAAGTAGTGTATTACGGATGATAGTGTAAATGAAAGTGCAATTGTCTAATACTAGTAATGTATTACGGAATTTGTTAAGAAATGATACATATTCACATGTGCATCGATAATTGCTACTCGAATTTTTTTAGTCACGAAATATAGCGATTTTTTAAAATATATATATATATATATATATTAAAAAAATGTGTGTTTTTAAATTTTTTTTAGGTATTTTTGGTTGTGTTCACATTGGTTCTTGCAATAAAGGGTTATTCCTAACGGATCCTTATCCTTTAATATATATATATATATATATATATATATAAAGATTATATGAATATGCATATTTTTAGCTATGTAATCTTTCATATTACATATATGTAATTTTCCATATTATATATATATATATATATATATATATATATACATATATATATATACATACATATATATATATATATATTGTTACAAATATTCACGATATTAGAAATGTATTCTTACATATATCATACATATATGATAAATTATAGAAATTTGGTTATTATTTGTAGGTATTTAGAAGTGTAGTTGGACATTCATGATATATTTGGGAGTTGATAAAGATGCTAATGAATTTATTGTATTTTGCTAAAATTTGAATATTATTTTGTATTTCGTTGAAACTGATTTTGGCTTGATTGAATTTTGAAAACTATGCATTAAATTTTCTTTTTAAATTCAAACTCGGCTTGTAATGTTCTTTTGAACTATTAAATATTACTAGACTATTAAATTTTGAAAGCAGTGTATTAAATTTTCTTTTTAAATGCGAGCTTAACCAAGCTGAGCCTAACCAGCTCAGTTTAAAATCAAATTGAGCTCAGACTTTGATTTTTAGCTCAATTTCAAATACGAGCCAAACTGATCTCGAGCTTACCCTCGCTCAGCTTGACTTGGGTCGTGGACGACCCTACATATTACATACACATAATAATTAGTTCTAGCATAATTATTATGTTTTTTTTTTCATATATCAATACCATATTCAAATTAAAGATAAAGAGTTAGTTACATAGTTAGTCCTTGTGGTTTACACAAAGTAACAATCTAAGATACTGATAGTTTAAAATCACTTTCGAATTTTCATTTGAACCTTCCCCCTGTGCGTTCACCAATAAAAGTATGTAAACACCACTAATACCATCCGTAGTGGTAATGTGATTGGGCGTGAAGTGTCAAAGATCACACCCCATAATGCCCCATACACCGCCCCAGGGCGTGATTCAATCAAAATTGGTGTTGTCGTGTTTGTAAAAACGCGGATAAAGAAGCTTGATCTTAAAAGAGGAGCTTGTTGCCACATGTTAGGTAAATCCAATTAAGTTATTTAAGTTCACTCTTAGTTTTTAACAAACACCACTTAATAATAAACATCCAAAGCTGTCGTCATCCTTGCTAAGTTGCTAGAAAACCTTATTGGCTGACAAAAGGCCTTATTTCAAAGGGTTGAAAATCTAGCGATTAAAGATTCCTTATCGACTGATGAATCATCATCCTTTAATGAACTTTTGTCTCTACTACATAAGTGTTGGTGTGTGTAGTGTGTTTTCTTTTATTTTTTGTAATGAACAAATAACGCGTTTGTACGTGGTTAGGGTTGGGTTGTTGGTCCGGTGGAGATTATAATGATTATGATTTAGAAGCTAATAAGGTGGTCGTCGGTGGAAATTGTTCGGATTTTATTTTGGTTTGATAATAATAATAATAATAATAATAATAATAATAATAATAATAACAATATTAGCAATACTAATATAATAACATAATAATAATTTTAAGATATGTATAACAACTACTCCATACTATTATCATTTCTCTAAGTTAGGCATATGCCAATAGTTTTCTTTTATATATAAACTAAGTTAGAACCATGTGTAATACACGGGTTGAATAAGTGTAATTTTATATATCAAATAATAAAAAAATATCTTCAAAAACCTCCTTTATAACACGAGCTGACTAAATGTAATTTTATATACCAAATAACAAAACAATATATCTTTAAAAATCTCGTTCATTACATGGGTTGAATAAATGTAATTTTATATATTAAATAATAAAAAAGTTATATCTTTAAGAACCGCGTGTATTATACGGGTTGAGTAAATTTAATTTTATATATTAAATAATGAAAAAAGTTACATTTTTAAGAACCTTATGTATTGTATAGGTTGAGCACATGTAATAATATATACTAATCAATAAAAAGTTATATCCTGTTATATCTTTATAAACCCTGTGTAACGGATTGAATAAATCTAATTTTATATACCACATAATAAAAAAATGTTATATTTTAAAAAACCGGTGTATTACACGAATTGCATAAATGTGATTTTGTATAGTAAACAATAAAAATATTATATTTTTAAACAACCTCGTTTATTACACGGGTTGAATGAATCTATTAAAAAATTATACTTTTTTTTAAACTAACGGATATACTCGATATATGATGGATATGGTGATTTCGGTGATGCTTCTTATAAATGTCACATGAACATAGTGAATACCGTATTTCAGTTGAGAGTTGAACACGAAAATAAAAGTATAGAACCAATAAACATTGAGTAATGTTTTTGTAAACAATTTTGAAGTAGGTTCTACCCTTAACTACTTTAGGTTAATAAAATAAATAAATTATTTACATTATATTAATTTATTTTTAGTGTACTTCTTTTGTTAATTTCAGGATAAATAATTTTGAAATCTAATAAATATTTTAAAATATTAAATTATCTTTTATACGAATTGTTTAAATTATTATTATTACTATATATTAATAAACGAATTGAAATGAATAATGATTTCAATATTATAATAATATATAGTTTATTATAATTATAGTTATTTTTTTCACTTTTTAACTTTAATCATTTTTTAATATCATGGATTGGCATAAGCTTGGTGTCAACTGGTATCGAATCAATACTGGTATCGAAAATACCGGTACGATCATGTTCGGTATCAGTAAAAACCGGCACTAATAAAGAAAACACCAAAAGTTGGTGCTAAATTGATATTGGAAATCTTTTGGTTCGAGAAATTTAGTGCTGCTACCCGGTACCATTTGCTCATCCCTGATCATGGTTACCGTACGAACAACGGTATCGTACAACTTTTTTTTTGTTGATTTTCTTCAACTTTTAATTTTTTCTTTTTTAGTTTCAGGGGTAGGGATGAGCTCAGTACCAACAGATACAGAATCAGTACTGATACCGAAAATGCCGGTTACGGTACTGGTATATGAAGGTAAAAAACGGTAGTGCCAGTAACGCCAAAAGTCGGTACCGAATTGCTACTTAAGATCTTTCAGTTCGGCAAATTTGGTACCGGTACCCAGAACAATTTGCTCATCTCTGACCACGGGTTCATACGAATGTCACACCCCGATATTTCCACATATTACCGGTGGGCCCGGTGGGGAGTATCGTGACGTAGTTGATATCATCATGGTCAATCATACACAGAATAGCACAGCGGAAGTCTTGGAATATAAAATATTATTACAAACTCAAATGTCTGAAAATATCAAAGTATTTATTATAGACGAGCCTGTAATATCAAATCCACAGGAGGATCATTACAGAATGTATAAAATGAAGCTTAGAAGACTTTATGGCATCTTTAAGGATTTGCAAGATCCTCTTTTTCGATACCGAGCAACTCCCAGCCTATTACGAGTAGTACCTGCCACTTAGTCTTTTGAAAATACGTCAATTCTCACTGGTAAATACAATTAACCGACTCATTTGAAAAGAGTATATGAAAATTGATTTAAGTGCACAAGGCACAAAACCTTTTATAACTTGGGACATTTATTAAAAGATAATCTTGTATACTGAATTACATGTTTACCATACATCTGGGGCCTAGTACAGAGACTGAGACATGATTAAACGACTCACCACTTATAAAACTCATAAAGGAGTTATCCCCAACTTGTGGGTAATTAATAATTTATTATTGGCATCTTTTCGGTATATGCCTACACCCTGCGCATCGGTCGTGGCCATTTACAAATGAATGAGCCGAGGATATATCCAGGACACGGTCGTTAACCCCCAATGTTTAAGTTATCAACAGAACAGTATCAAAACAGGTTTTGTGGATTTACTAGCCACAATCCGGCATTTGATTGATCCACACCCGACCAAGCGGTATTAATTTACCGTATCCCAAGCCCGTATAAGGGAAAATAAGTTAAAAGTTTTACCTGAGCTAATACTTGATTCATAGCAAAATAACTCAGTCGTATCCAATCTATCTAAATGCAGGTAGCTTTTATCGGGTGGCTCTAGTCTGGAGTGACGGTAATATATAACCAATTCATAATGCCAATGGTCTTATTTAAGTCGTAGACTTAGACATGCTAGCTTAAAGTATCTAAAACGGTACGACACGCTAGATTAAGCGATAACCGGAATAGAATATGAATTAGACCCGACAAGTTTGGATACTTGTATAATATGGGTAAACTAAATAGATTCCGGATTTTGAGATAAAAACAATAAGGTTAAACCCGTTTCGGCAAACTTACGTAAACTAGTTACATAAACCGATCCGAACGCGTAAATGCGTAACGGGAAACCAAATGAACCATACACAAGTCCCATATGTTATTATGCTTAAAATATGTTAATACATCAGTAGGATGTTAGCACATATGCCCAAAAAGTATTTAAAACCAAATTAAGTCCCGTAGGGGCATTTTGGTCATTTTACCCTTTATAAAAGAGGTTTTAAAGCAAACCGAGGTTCTGGTCTTTGGTAATCAGTAAAAATTTTTATTTTTATCACATTACATCGGTAAGATATCATACATATGTGAGGTTTACCATTTATAGCCAAACTATGCCCCGAAAGTGTATTTTGGTCATTTCACATATGCTTCTACGGACATTTTTGGAAGTATGAGTTCACGACTTATACCTACTGTAATAACATTAAAATTTAATTATAAAATCAGTAGGTAACGAGGCTTAGATGTTAAATATGGTTTAAGAACCATACTATGCACCTAATTAGCGTAAAATCGCTAATTGACGATAATTAAAGGGTTTTATGGAAATCTGAGATTTTGATCAGTTTTGAATGCTCAAAATAATTTATTTAATGTATCAATTCAGTAGAAAAAGGTTTGGCATTCAAATCATTTGTAAATCTCATTTTATGCCTAAAAAGGGTATTATCGTCATTTACCGAATTATACAAGAACTCCTTGATATGATCAGATTATAATCTGATCAAAATTCCAAAAATCCCTAAAAATAATATCTTAACAGTAGGTAATGAGTTTTGAATCAAAATCCAAGTTTAAACATGCCTTATGCAAGATATCGCCTTTTAATTAATAAAAAGCTTCTATTTACGATATCGAGCGTATCTCCTATTTGAGACCAAGAACTGATGTGAAATTTTGGGGACATGCTTATACATCAGTAACAAAGGTTTTTGTCCTCTCACATTTCTAAAAATCTCATTCATATGTAAAAAGGGCAAAATGGGCATTTATAAGCATAATAACGGAACTAGCATATACTTCAAACTACTAAGAACCAAGCAATATAACTCCAGGGGTTATACTACTATATAATACAGTCCTAATGGAAGCTTAAAACATGGAAGAATCAAGCTTAATTGGGTCAGAACTGAAAGTCAAAGTCAAAGTCAAAGCAAAGTCAAGCTTTTGCGACTTTCGGTTGCGAACCGACCCTAAACTCAGAATTGTCGGGTTGAACATGCTTAGACATGTTTTAATAATTATTACCAAGTTATTAGAGTTAAAATATAATTTATAACCTCTGTATCATTGGTTTTAATTGATATTCACAAATCTGCCAAGTTTGACTTTTTACCTAAATGGTTTGACCCGACAATTAACTAAGCAAATGAAGGAATTAGGAGGTGCCCTTTTGAGGGTCAATCACCTACCTAAATATGGTCACATACCCACATTCATTTCGATCAGTGGCTGGACCATGAGAGTTTAAACCGAAAGTCAAAGTTAATTCATGATAACTTGACTTTTCGGTTCTTAAAACTTAAAACTGAACTAATGAGAGGGCTAAGACACTTACAAAGGGTCCTAGCTATCTTTTCTACAAGAAAATAAGTTCCATTCAGTCCAGAAGCTCCAGGTTTGAAAGATAGGATGAAGGAATGAGAAAATGGAAAAGAAAAATGGATGAAACTCATCCTATATATAGTTTTTGGGTGTTGATTGGATCAAGACAAGTGCTTAGAGGGTCAATCAGATCATAACACCTGTTATAACAGCTGTCCTAATTGGTTTGGAGCCCAAGGAATCGATTAGGATTGGTTTAGAAGTGAATGGAGTGGTCATCAAGCAAAAATAAAAAAATATATGCAGATACAGGCCATGCGGCCCGCGTAAGAGGCGCCCAAGGCCTACGCGGCCCGCCTGAAAGAACAGATCAGCAGCATACTTTTAAAACATGCAGTTTTAGTCCCTGATCTTGATAAATGTCATTTCTGACTTATTTGAGGCCCGTTAATCTCATTTCAAGGCTTCACTATGATTCCTAAACATAGGGGACATGAGATATGCTCAAAAACATGCCGGATGTCGGCTCGTTTGATCGTACGGTCACGCTGTTCGGCTAATTACGATGAAACTCGAACGGACGCGAAAACGATCCAAATTACGCGACAAATGGAATTTTATCAATCCAAACACTAAAATAAAATATTTTAGTGCTTACATAAATTTTTGGATGCCCGGATGTATTCAGCACGTAAGATATGCGTGAAAATGCAAACTTATGCACTTTTTGACGCTTTTAGTCCCTGTTGATCAAATAAGTTTATTTTTGCGCACCAAACACCTCTAAGCCTATTTCTACGATATGTAAAGTATATTTAGGTCATGTTTAACTTATGATCATATTCCGGAAGGTTCAATACCATACGAATCGGTATATTTTTGCAGTTTGACGCAATTAGTCCTTTAATCGCACAAGGTAGCGCGAAATGTCATTTAATTACATCCAAGCCTTCCATGGCCCATAATGGGTATTCCAAGCATGTGTTTAATTATTACTACGCTCCCGTTTGCTTAAATGGTCACCGAAAGGCGTAGATTCAAAAGTTGACGCTTTTGGTCCCTCTAATGCGCAAACTTGCGCATATCATCGTTTAATAGCATCGAAGCCTTTCTAGTCCATGTTAGGCATTCTTGGGAGTATTATAATACTTCACGAAGCTTCGGGTTCGTTAAAAGGTCATTAAGAGGTATAATTAAACATGTTGACGCTTTTAATCCCT
Organism: Helianthus annuus; assembly: GCF_002127325.2. NCBI lineage: Eukaryota > Viridiplantae > Streptophyta > Magnoliopsida > Asterales > Asteraceae > Helianthus > Helianthus annuus. The sequence continues at coordinate 152,433,931 of NC_035449.2, read as the reverse complement.
CTAACTTACAAACTTGCGCGCAACTTCACTTATTGGCGTAAAAGCCTTGCATAGCCAATATTAGGCATTCTCGAGAATATGATGAAACATAATGAAACTCTCGGTTTGTTAAAAGGTCACTAAGAGGTAAGAATTAACATGTTGACACTTTTAACCCTTCGACGCGCAAACTATCACATAATTACGCAAACGGCTCCTCTCGTCCAACAAGTGGCTCATTTGAGAATACGGACACCGTCTAAGGTCACTCAGAGGCCTAGTTTAGGCATGTTGACACTTTCAGTCCTTCTATAATCAAGGTTTTCGATTTTTGACAAAATTAGTCCCTCATAGTCAACGTTTGACTTTATTAGGGTTCATTACACGTGTCACCACATCATTGGACACGATTTTACGAGGCGTTACAACGAACAACATCGTTACCATACAACGTTTTTGGTTGATTTTTTTCTGTTATCTTTTAGTGTTTTTTTCTACATTTTCTTTTTATTCTTGTCAACAATTCCGTTCGCAACACGCTCGTAGTGATTTCAAAACACATGTAAACACAGACTAAATGACAAAAAAATTCGCCGCAACGCGGCGAACTTCTTTAAACATAGTTATACTAACGAGTTAAAATGAATAAAACTACTAATATAATTTTTAACAATGAATGACATGCGTTAAAAATATATTTGTAAAATATTTCCTCATGTTCCTCTTTTATCCATAATTAGAGGCGCAGCTTATTGCCCGTTTACTATCTATCTTGATGTAAATTCATAACACGTTTCAACTAATAGACCTTGTTCTGAGCCAAAAAAAAAATAAAAAAATAACAAAATAAACTTATTGGATCCTTAGATGCAAACTACTTTTCATATCCCACTAGTTATATATATATATATATATATATATATATATATTAAAAAAGAAACCTTGTGAATAGTACCTCCACCCACATGTTACTCTATGATTTGCTTTTTTTTCCTTCTCTGCGTTCTGATAGTGTTTAAATATAACTGATTTTGAACCTATAATGTGTTATTGGACTTGGTAAATTGTTAAATTTAATTTTATAATTATCTTTTAATTAATATTAGTTATCTATAATTAAGTAAGAGAGAGATGGGAAAACTAAAAAATAAATGTCTCCAATGAATGACATGTATTCTTCTATTGGTTTCTTTTATTATATAGTACAGATTTCAATGGTAAATTGTGAACTAAAAGTATTGGCTAATATCATACAATGCTACATTTAATTGTTTATTTTAGTATCTACACCATATATATTATTATAATACATGTAAGAGAGAAAAAAGGGTAACTTTTATAAAACTTAAAGTAAATACAACTTTTAAAATATACGATGCAATCTTTTAAAATGTATTGTTGACTTTTAAACTAACTTCAAAATGGAATTTCATACGTTATATATATATATATAATAAAATTACACAGTTAAAACGAACATTTTTTTCTCTTTATTTTGAGTAACGTATTGCGTATTTAAGTAATTTTAAAAAATTAACATATTACGTGATTACCAGCGTCTATATTTCTCGTCATAATCTAAAGTTTTATGTAATTACCAGTGTTTGTGTTCTTTACTGTATCGCATTAATATCTCAGTGCTACATCATAATGTGGGCTAGTGAAATAATTTAGTCACATAGCTATAGATGTGTGCTTCTTGCTTATATTTTTTTATTGAGAGTTTATCACTAACTTACTAAATATATATTAAAAAAGAAACCTTGTGAATAGTACCTCCACCCACATGTCACTCTATGATTTGCTTTTTTTTCCTTCTCTGTGTTCTGATAGTGTTTAAATATAACTGATTTTGAACCTATAATGTGTTATTGGACTTGGTAAATTGTTAAATTTAATTTTATAATTATCTTTTAATTAATATTAGTTATCTATAATTAAGTAAGAGAGAGATGGGAAAACTAAAAAATAGATATCTCTAATAAATGACATGTGTTCCCCTATTGGTTTCTTTTATTATATAGTAAAGATTTCAACGGTAAACAGTGTAGTGAAAGTATTGGCTAATATCATACAATGCTACATCTTAATTGTTTAGTTTAGTATCTACACCATATATATTATTATAATACATGTAAGAAAGAAAAAATGGAAATTTTTATAAAACTTAAAGTAAATACAACTTTTAAAATATATGATGCAATCTTTTAAAATGTATTGTTAACTTTTAAACTAACTTCATCCTACATTTTTAAATGGTATTTCATACGTTAAATATATATATATATATATATATATATATATACTAAAAATACACAGTTAAAACAACATTTTTTTCTCTTTATTTTGAGTAATGTATTGCGTATTTTATGTAATTTTAAAAAATTAACATGTTACGTGATTACCAGCGTCTGTATTTCATATCATAATCTAAAGTTTTATGTAATTAGCAATGTTTGTGTTCTTTACTGTATCGCATGAATATCTCAGTGCGACATCATAATGTGGGCTAGTGAAATAATTTAGTCACATAGCTATAGATGTGTGCTTCTTGCTTATATTTTTTTTATTGAGAGTTTATCACTAACTTACTAAAGTATTTTATTTTAAAAAAAATTATATCAACCAACTTATTTTTTAACATAAATATACACTCATAGCTAAATATTTTTTTTGGTTTTTCCGTCTTTATCTTTTATTTAATTATGAATAATTAATTTCTAATTAAAGCCTTCATCTTCTACTTAATTATAGATAAAAAATTTTAGTTAAAATTAATTATTATATCATTATCTAAATAAAACATTAATATCTATTTATATTTATCTATTATATCTAACTATCTATGTTGGGCCTTGTGCGTGACCCTAAACAGTCAGTAAAGGCAATTCATCATTGTTTACAGAGGCGGAATCAAAGTAAACAACGTCAATACAGCTTAGATCCTTTTAACTTTCTTTCTATTGCTTTTCTGAGACTTTACACGTGTTTCTGAACAAATTTTGGCAGCACCTCGTCTCTACACACAAGATCTAATTCCGCTCCAACGTTACAAGTGACAACTCAACACACCTATATATAGAGCCTTTGATTCCGCTTAAAACTACAAGACCAGTTCAAGCGGAATACTGATGTTCACTCAAGCGGAATCTCTAGACTGCTGTTTGGAGCGGAATCACAATGATATCCTGATTTCGCTTGAAATGACTTTTGGTCATTTCAAGCGGAATTACATCATAAAAACCCACTTTTTTCATTTTCAACTCCTAAACAACCTATCTAGACCCAAGACTCGATTAAGACGTAGTAAACAGACATTCAGTGCACCAACAGACTCCCCCTTGGATGTTGACAAAGTCTTCGGCGTCGAGTCTTCAGTCTTTGTCTCTATCCATCTTTGTCTTCTCATTATAAATCTCTCTCTTCACACAGGTTCAGGATCTTGACCCAGCTCTATCTTCAACCTCCCCTTTGACTGTTGATCCAGAACTCCAACTCCCCCTTTCACAAACTCCCCCTCTCGGAATGCTCGGACTTGAATTCTAGTTCAAACTTTGTCATTTTGATGTCGTGGGGATTTTGCAATCCACAACCTGTTTCTCAAACATATAACATTACAATCTATTGATTTACAATAATAAATCTAATCATTTATCAGATTTAGAAATCCACTCAAGTATTCAGGTCCAAGTTAATGACCTTGATTACTCAATTAATCTACCAAGTCCAACTTAATGACCTTGGTTGATTTCAGACAAATCAAACTGATTTAATTCAAGAATTTTCAAACATTTTCTGAAAATAACAAGTTTCAAATTAATGAACTTGTTTTCAACTTTTCATTAATCAGCTTTTAGCAAGATAAGCTCTCCTCATCCTCCAGTCCAGAAACTTCCTGCATCTGCTTCAACTTCTGAGAATCAGACAATCAACTTTCTACTCTGGTTTGTCTAAAATAAAGCAGAAATGAAAAATCTTTTTGGATTTTTAATAATGTTTCTAAACTAGGAAATGAAATACAGAAACTTAAATGCAGAATGTAAACTATTTACAAACATATTTTGGTGAGCGTGTTAGGGAATCATATCAGTTATCAGACAAGTCACTAGTACCATTAAGCTTTAATTTCATACTTAGAATTAAACAATTCACGTAGATTGTCGATATGCTGGTCCACTTAAATCCTCACACAATTTTCAATCTGATCAGGATACGATTTAGGTGAATTAAGAACTTAAACTCATTTATGTGTCCCACCTCTTGAATATACTCCCATATCTAGAATCCCAATATTCAATCTTACAGGTGAGCATACCACAGATGATATCTGTAAGGGGTTAGATGCGAGGGCCGTGAGAGCTCAGGTCGATACTTCCGTATACGCAGAGAGTTGACATCTTCGTCTTTTCGGTGTGTCCCCTTTAGAGGATCTTTTGTTTCAACAGCAATGATTATCAATTTTATTGTTTAATCAATTTGCTGAGGGCGATGCTATGTTTCAAGCAATGCGGAAAGTATTATTCGAGGACTAGGTCAGAATTTCCATTTAGTAGAAGTCCCGGAATAATACCCCAGATATCACTGAGTATAAAGACCTAATATTTCAGAAAGAGGGACCTTTCAAACAAGATTTCAGGGGTTACCTATATATCCAAGTAGTGTTCCCCACAAAATAAGTAAGTTTAAATTTTAGGTTTATATCCCGAACAAATCTACTAAATGTGTAAAAACCTATCGACACATCATCAGTGAGACTGTTTAATGCTTTAAACTTTACAAATCTTTAGCGTACAGTAACTGTGAAACTGATGTACTATCATTTTCCCTTTTTCACACAAGCTTTTTTTTAGTTTTCTATTGTTTTTAAATTTTTGAATTTTCTCATGTTTTTGTATTTTTGATTTTTTTACTGTTTTTGTATTTTCTGAAAATATATCTACTCCCCCTAAATACCAAAACAAGTAAAAAATCGACAAACCATTGCAGATTGTTTCTCATCGTCATCCACAACAGTACCTTCATCAACGCCTATAATACCATCCGACACCGAGAAAAGCTTCATACCATTCAGTTTTAAAAGAAATTTAAAACGTGTTTTGTCAAAAGCTTTGGTATGTAAATCAGCTTTCTGATTGTCAGTGTGGATTTTATCAATTCGAATCAACTTCTTCTCGAAGCAATCTCGAATGAAGTGATGTCGAATTTCTATATGTTTAGTTTCAGCGTGATGTACTGGATTTTTCATTATATTAATAGCGGCCTCATTATCAACAAATAGAGGTGTGTTAAGAAACTGCAAACCATAGTCGCGCATCTGTTGCTGTATCCACAGGATCTGAGAGCAGCAACTGCTAGCAGATACATACTTCGCTTCACATGTGGATAGCGCCACAGACGTTTGCTTCTTACACTGCCAGGTGACCAAGCGAGGTCCAAAGAACTGGCATCCTGCTGTTGTTGATTTTCCATTGACTTTGCAGTATCCGAAATCCGAATCGGAATACCCTTCGAGCGTAAAGTCGCCTTTTCTAGGATACCACAACCCCAATGTTGGAGTTCCTTTCAGGTAGCGTAATACCCTCTTCACAATAATCATGTGCGAAGCTCTCGGGTTAGATTGGAATCTTGCTGCGAGGCACGTTGGGTACATTATATCAGGTCTTGAATCAGTTAAGTACATCAACGAACCGATCATGGAACGATAAAACGTCTCATCTGCCCTGTCTCTGGTGAGATCTGGGTGTATCCCATGATTCGTTGCTAGTGGGGTTGATGCCGGAGTAGAACCTGACATACCAAATTTCTCTAGAATATCATGAACGTACTTCGTGTGGTGAATGAAAATTCCCTCAGGTAGTTGATCAACTTGTAATCCTAAGAAGAATTTCATCTCCCCCATCGATGACATTTCGAACTTTTGCTTCATAACAGACTCAAATTCTTTGCACAATTTCTCATTCGTTGACCCAAATATTATATCGTCCACGTAAATCTGCACTATCAGAAGATGTCTGTCAACCTCTTTGGTGAAGATAGTGGCATCCACTTTCCCTCGGATAAAGCTGTTGGCTAGTAGGTGTTGAGACAAAGTCTCGTACCAAGCTCTCGGGGCCTGGTGTAAACCATGTAGCGCTTTGTCCAGCAGATAAACCTTGTTTTTGTGGATTGGGTCGGTGAAGCCCGGTGGCTGTCCGACATAAACCTCCTCTTTAACCTTCCCATAGGGAAACGCCGATTTTACATCTAACTGATATACTTTGAAGTTTTTCCAAGATGCAAATGCCAAGAAGATTCTGATTGCTTCTAGTCGAGCTACAGGAGCGTATACTTCAGTAAAATCAGTCCACTCCTGCTGACTAAAGCCCTGGACAACGAGTCGAGCCTTGTTTCGCACAACTACTCCTCGATCATCTCTCTTACACTTGAATACCCATTTTGTGTTGATCTTCCTGTGACCATCTGGTAAATCTACTAACTTCCACACTCCTAACTTTTCAAACTGACTCAATTCTTCTTGCATAGCATTGACCCAAGAATCTTCAGTAAGCGCCTCTTTGTAAGTTCGCGGTTCGATCTGCGAAATAAAACAACTCAATGAAAATTCAGTTTGTAAAGGTGCTACTGTAGAATAAAAAACATGTAAGCCCTTGGTCAATTTGACGTCTCGTGCGAACGCCTGATTGCAACTCTCCAATGATCAGCTCCTCTGGATGGTATGAAAGAGTTCATGGCATTACTTCGCTTGGAACATCTACATCGCCTTCCAGATTAGCAACATTCTGATTTGCACCATGTTCACCGAGTGGGTTTGTTTGACTCGAAAGCTGAATTTGCTCCCCCTCAGAATCTGAATCACCATGATCAAATACGGGCATGTTCTCAGATTCTTGATTATCATCCTGTGCCGTCTGATTATATTGAGCAACTTCATCTTGTTGGACATCATCATGTTCACCAGAATTGCTTGGACCTGCTTCATCGTCGTTCGAAGTTTGTCGTGGTCTCATTGAATACTCGGCTGGGAACCTTTCCTGCGAAGACTCATACTCACGCAGAATATCCAACTCATCAAAGAAATCCTCTTCTTCTTTTTGTTCTTCCATCATGTCAAACGAATCCCACAACTTGTCGTAATGATAACGCCATGAATCTCCAGGATTCTGCGGCGACATTGTATAACCTTGACATTCAACATTTGGAGCTTCAATAATCCACTTCAAGCTTGGAACGAAGACACGTCGTAATGGACTTGCATAAACAATGAATATTCCCTCAACACTCTTCGGACCAAACTTTCCAAAAGGCTCTAAAACAGTACAGGGTGACCCGAACGGTTCAAGATACTTCAGATTCGGTTTGCGGTTATTGATCAACTCAAAGCACGTTTTGTTGAATTTCTTAACAGTGAGAACTCTGTTGAGCGTATAGCATGCAGCGGAAACAGGTTCTGCCCAAAAATTTATCAGTAGCTTTGAATCAGCAAGCATTGTTCTGGCCGTCTCGATTAGCGTCCTGTTTTTGCGTTCTGCGACTCCATTCTGCTGCGGAGTGTACGGAGCACTAAACTCATGCAGTATACCTCTTTCATCACAAAATTCTTCTATCTTGTTGTTCTTGAATTCAGTACCATTATCACTTCTGATTCTTTTGATACGCCTTTGGTACAGATTTTCAATCTTTTTGAACAACGCCATCAAACTGTCAAACGTTTCATCTTTCGACTTCAAGAATGAGACCCACGAAAATCTGGAATAATCATTGTAACAACTGCCACTAAAATCAATAATTAGGACGATAATTAGTTAATAAGGAAACCCTAATTGAGACACCCAATTAATTCTGCATTAGCCTTAAAATTTTCAGAATGATCGGAATCAGGATCAGGGCCCCTAAAACTCGAGAGGGGCAAACCCTAGTTGATAATTATCTTAATTAAAACGTTGCTTTGTTCTGATTTGTTGAAAAGTTGAGTCACCCAAGCTACAACCGAGTCTAGGCAGCCTATGAATTAGACTGCTTAGCTTACAGACCGTAAAGGTTCGGGCTTACGGTCCGTAAGGAGGTCCCAAAACTTGCTATAAATAGCCGACATTGGCACTTAACTGTTGAAGTGGAAACGACGTAATTTGTCCCTGTGTACGTCGAATTATAGCTGTAATACCACAATAAACACACACACGATCACGAGGTGCTTCCGCAATCAGGGTAATAACTCGATCGCTATTACGATTCAACGTCCGATCGATTATAACTATCCAACAATTGTCCGAGTGCTGCTCAAATTGAGCTTGTACTTTGTTATTCATTGTGATTTCAACTTGAATGTTTGAGTGCTGTTCGAATTCGGACTATGCTCTGTCATTCGTTGTGAATCCATTGAATTGTTAAGTATTGCACTTGATAATAGTTGTGAGGGTTTAATCTCGTGAATTGACGTAACTGCTGAATTAGTTACTAATCCCGTTTGTGTGTGCATTGTTATTTAAATTAGGCTACAAGGCTAATCAGTAAAGCTTATACTCTGCTCGTAAATCTGCAATGTGAGTCATTCCTCTTTTATAAACTCTTTTCTCACAGTTTGTGAGTCAACTGTTTTACAAAACTCCAAGTTATTTCTAAAAGTTATAGTTACAGTGATTAAGTCTATGTAATCACCAAGTTACAGCCGGTATGTGGGGTTTTGTATACATTACTTATTTCCCATCACACTTGGACAAACGGGTGGCCAAGGGGTGATCTGATCACAGTCACAGACACCATTAGACAAATGGGCTAGCCAATGGATGGTCGAGTGACAAATACTGTGGGTAGTTGGTTTGATATCAGAAACATTGTAATTCCCCTTAATACTGTAGATTATAACAAGTGTGTCGTTTTTAGTAAACTGAATGATTCACTCAGTATTTCCCCGCTGACAAAACCTTTTTCAAACATGTTTCAGGTGATATGGTATGAGCAAAGAAAAGTGTCGTGGAGCACTCCCAGCTTAGAAAAGTGGCTCAATGTAAATAAATAAATGAACATGTTTTGAAAATAAAGATTTCCCTGAGAAATCACAGTATTGTAAATTTCGGGAATTTATCCCTCAGTTATGAAACGAGTAGTTTAAATTATTAAAAAGATCCTGTTTTAAAAAGACTTCCGCTGTCGCCTAAATCAAATACCACGGGATTCCTGTCCCGCGGCTCCTGAAACGGGTCAAACCGGGTCGGGGGCCGTGACAGGAAAAGGTGGTATCAGAGCCACTGTTTTAAGCTTACTGATTAAACTCATTGTTCTAATTAATTTAAGTTTATCGAAAGTTTTATTTGTCATTCTGTGAATATATGCTTATTAACTGATTAATTGTTAAAATTACAGTATGGGTAAACAAAAGATTTCTGCTATCTATCGCAAATTAGATAGTACACCTAAAGAACAGGGAACCTCTTCCTCCAAATCTCCCACCAAATTAGAAGAGGGAATCTTTGTCCGTAAGGCCAATTATGAAAACCCACTTACACCCGAAAAAAAGAATTCAATCCTTAGAAAAGGTCAAGAGAAAATGAAACCCCAAACCAAGAGAGTGAGGTTTAACCCAGAAATTCAAGAAATTAATAATAATCCACCAGGGGAAAATAACGTAGATGAAAAATGGGCAAATATGTATCTGCTCGCTACTGTAGCAGAAAATGCAAATCTTTAAGCTTTAAACACTAGAAATATTTACTTTCCAGTAAATAAATAAATAGATCTGAGTGTATTCTGTTTGCTGTATGTTGTACAAATTGGTATGCAATAAAAATGTTTATTTGTTAAGCTTTGTTCCAAAGTTTTAACTTATTATTTTGTGCATTTTGCATATATGCCGTACAGCATGAATGAAGTGTCGAAAGCATTTCAGAATCTCAACCTCTATCCTGTGCCGATTGAAGTCTCCCACAACTTCACTGGTTACATTGCTGACATAGAGGAACCGCTAGAATTCCAAGCTCCACCGCTGGAAAAAGCAAAACCTAAAAAGAAGAGAAGATATGTAGGGTGGCGAAAGGTGCGCTGAAGGAAACCTAGGAGAATCCCTAAAATAGAAAACCCTGTGAGTGTGAGCAAGGGAAAAGAAATAGAAACCGGAGAAAGTTCCAAGCCAGCAGAAATAGGGATAGACCTAAAGCAAAAGAGAATAGAGATCGGAGAAAGCTCTAAACAGTCTGAGGAAACCACATTCCAGGACGAAATAGACCGCCTACTGGATAATTGTGATGTTCTAGAGCCTATCAACAATAATCTCTTCTCTTATCCTGCTACAGCCCAATTCCCAATAAACCTAGGACCAGCTATTCCAGACCCACTAGTTCACACCCGACCATTAGGCCAAATGGAGGAATGGTGGACCAATGACTGGCAATTCCAAAATATAATTAATAGTCCCTATAGTTTTCTCCCACAGTTTGATCCAGAAGCTGTCCCTAACCCGCCAATGAGCTACGTCAGTTTGCTGAAGAACTGATAGGCACCAGGAATAGGATCAGGGAAATGGGGGAGCAGATTTCTTGGAAGTACGACGAGAGGGAGCGTCGTTACTGAAACTGCCAGTGAACCAAAAGATAGGAAGGGTTGGAAAAGTTTGTTTGTATTATAACTAATATAGTAAAACTGATTCTGTAAAATGGGCAATAAAACACTGTAAGATAAAAAGTGTGTATTGAAGCAGGTATAATATATGAAACAAAACAGAAGTCGAGACATCGACAATTTTGACTATGCTTGCATGTTATGCTGATCTATGTGTTTTCTGTGTATGTATCTGTAATTTTGATATTAATAATTAGACACTAATAATTTCTAATTAGCAGATGGAAAACGCTAATAGTGAACCAGTTAATGAAGTAAATCAGTCTGAGCAAAATCAAGAAGATCAATATATAACTAGACAAGATATTGAACACTTTATTGCTCAAGGGATAGCTAATGCTATTCCAGAAATCGTGGCTGCTGTCCAAAAACCTGCCGAACCACAATTAATTCCTAGTAAACGTATTCCGGAAGATAACGGCAGTAACAACATAAATGGAGGCGGCAATCATGACAATCATGATCCGCAACAGGCCCCACTCCCTAAGAGAATGAAAGCTGCAACGCCTGGTTGCACTTACAAAGAATTTCTTGCCTGTAAACCCGCAGAATTTGCAGGTAATGAAGGGGCAACTGCAACACTGCGTTGGTTAGAGAAAACCGAGGCAGTAATTGCAATAAGTAAATGTGCTGAAGAAGATCAAGTGATGTATGCATCAAACTTGTTCAAAGAAGGGGCGTTAGAATGGTGGAACACGGTGCTACAAGCAAAAGGAAGAAGGGTGGCCTATGCGATGAATTGGGAAGAATTTAAGCGTCTTGTCGAAAGAAAATTCTGTCCCGAATACGAGAAGGAACAAATGGCAAATAAGTTCCTGAGTCATCGTATGTTAGGTGTAGACTGTCGAGGATATACTTCGACATTCTTCAAATATGCGAGACTGGTACCTTCCCTGGCTTCGCCAGAACCGGTACTTATTTCCCGTTATATTTGGGGATTAATCGGAGAAATCCGTAATATCGTTAAAGCTGCGAGACCATGCACGATTGACGATGCTGTGGAATTAGCTAATACCTTAACTGATGAACTAGTCCGCACCAGAGAAGAAGATCGCAAGAAGGAATTGGCTCAGAAGATTACCCAAGGATTTCGCATGGGTAATAATAGCAATAAATTCAAGAAAAGAGGAACCGGGCAATACTCGTCACCTCCTTTCTGTAGAAATTGCAAAAAGAAACACTATGGGCAGTGCAATATATTTTGCAACTTCTGCAAGGCGAAAGGACATCGGGAAGAAGACTGTAGAAGGAAAACAAGAGTTTGTTATAACTGCAGAGAAACGGGACACTTCCAATCTGAATGTCCTAAGTTAGCTAAACCAGCAGACAGTAGAGCTAAAACGACTGAAGGAACTACTAAGAAAAATGCTCGCGCATTCCAGCTGACCACTCAGGAAGCCGAACGCATTCCAGACGTGATAGCGGGTACGTTCTTAGTGCATAACGTCTATGCAAAAGTATTATTTGATTCTGGTGCAAACCAAAGTTTCATTAATACTGCATTCTGCCAAACTCTTAACTTACCTCTAAATACCCTTAGGCAAATCTTTTCTGTTGAAACGACAAATGGAAATTCTGTTAACATAGACAAGGTTTTGCAAGAAGTAAAGATAGAATTGTTAGGTCATAAGTTTTCTGCAAACCTGTTACCTATGAATTTAGCCGGATTCGATGTAGTGTTAGGAATGGATTGGTTAATAGCCAACCATGCTCGAATCCTGTGTGATAAGAATTCCGTAGAAATCCGTACCACTACAGGAGAAGTAATTCTAATTATAGGAGATAGACCTCGAAAGCCACTGAAATTCATTTCAGTATTGAAATTGGCTAGTTATTCAAGGAAACAAGAAATGGTGTATATGATTTCTGTAATCATTAACACTAAAAGTAAAGAACTCCAGGACATTCCTATAGTTTCAGAATACCCAGATGTTTTTCCAGAAGAATTACCTGGTTTACCACCTGATAGGGAAGTAGAGTTTAGAATTCATTTAATTCCAGGTACTGCACCAATAGCTAAGACACCTTATCGATTAGCACCTACGGAAATGCTAGAATTGAAAAAGCAGTTAGATGAATTACTAAGCAAAGGATTCATACAACCTAGTTCATCCCCTTGGGGTGCGCCTGTGTTGTTTGTGAAAAAGAAAGATGGATCAATGAGAATGTGTATCGATTATAGGGAATTAAATAAGGTTACAATTAAGAATCGATACCCATTACCTAGGATTGATGATCTTTTTGATCAGTTGCAAGGAGCTAGGTATTTCTCTAAGATAGATTTAAGATCTGGATATCACCAGTTAAAAGTACAAGAGGAGGACATACCTAAAACTGCTTTCAGAACTAGGTATGGTCATTATGAGTTAACAGTCATGCCCTTTGGATTAACAAATGCTCCAGCTGCATTTATGGACATGATGAATAGAATCTGTAAACCATACTTGGATAAATTTGTAATCGTGTTCATTGACGATATACTCATTTATTCCAAAAGTCAGGAGGAACATTGTGAACACTTGCATGCACTCTTAACTTTGTTAAGAAAGGAAAAGCTTTATGCCAAATTCTCAAAATGCGAATTCTGGCTACAAGAAGTGCAATTTTTAGGTCATATGGTGAATCACGAAGGAATTCACGTAGATCCTGCTAAAATAGAAGCAATCACGAATTGGAAAGCTCCACGAACGGCTATGGAAGTTAGAAGTTTTCTAGGCTTAGCTGGATATTATAGACGATTTATTAAAGATTTTTCTAGGATAGCTGTACCTTTAACCAAGCTAACCTGTAAAGCCGTTAAGTTTGAATGAGGATCTAAACAAGAGGAAGCTTTTAGGATTCTAAAGCACAAATTGACAAATGCTCCAATTTTAGCTTTACCCGAAGGAACCGAGGATTTTGAAGTATACTGTGATGCTTCAAAATTAGGATATGGATGTGTGTTGATGCAACGCAAAAAGGTAATTGCGTATGCCTCCAGGCAATTGAAAAAGCACGAAGAAAATTATACAACTCATGATCTAGAGTTAGGAGCCATAATTTTCGCCCTTAAGATTTGGAGACATTATTTGTATGGAAGTAAGTTTACTATCTATACGGACCATAAGAGTTTAAGGTATATATTTTGGGCAAAAAGAGTTAAATATGAGGCAAAGAAGGTGGATGGAAATCTTAAGTGATTACGACTGTGATATTCAATATCACGAAGAAAAGGCGAACGTAGTTGCCGACGCCTTAAGTCGTAAATATCATGAAAAGCAAAAGCGAGTCCGTGCTCTTAGGTTAAATCTACAATTAGATTTAATGGAACAAATAAAGGAAGTTCAAGAAACGGCAATCAAGGACGATGCCGAAGGAATGAAAGGTTTTCTAAAGGAATTAGAACAAGGAAAAGATGGAATTTGGAGATTCCACAAGAAACGAGTTTGGGTACCTAAGCAAGGAGAATTAAGAAATAAGATTTTAGAAGAATCTCATAAATCTAGGTATAATGTACATCCAGGAAATAATAAGATGTACCAGGATTTAAGAACTAATTTTTGGTGGATAGGAATGAAAAGGGATATAGCCGAATACGTATCTAAGTGTCTAACTTGTTCACAAGTTAAAACCGAAAATCAGAAACCTTCAGGACTACTACAACAGTTAGAAATGCCTGTATGGAAATGGGAACTCATAACAATGGATTTTGTTACTAAGTTACCCAAAACCAGAAAAGGTAATGATGCTATTTGGGTAATTGTGGATCGATTAACCAAATCAGCTCATTTTCTACCAACGAAGGAAACCTTTAGCATGGAAAGGTTAGCCAAGTTGTATGTAGATGAAGTAGTATCCTTACATGGAGTCCCACTCTCCATTGTATCGGATAGAGATAGTCGTTTCACTTCCCGTTTCTGGACAAGTTTCCAAGAAGCAATGGGAACTCGACTTAATTTAAGTACCGCATATCATCCTCAAACGGACGGACAAAGTGAAAGGACGATACAAACCCTGGAAGACATGCTCCGAGCATGTGTAATTGACTTTGGTGGTAATTGGGATAGCCATTTACCATTAATTGAATTCTCCTATAACAATAGTTATCATTCGAGCATCGAAGCTGCTCCATTCGAAGCACTGTATGGACGCAAGTGCAGAACTCCCGTTTGTTGGGCAGAGATAGGAGAAAGTCAGTTATCAGGACCAGAGATTGTGCAAGAAACTACTGACAAGATATCGCAAATCAAGGAAAGACTGAAGACTGCTAGAGATCGTCAGAAGAGCTATGCAGACAATCGACGTAAGCCATTAGAATTTCAAGTCGGAGACAAAGTACTTTTGAAAGTATCTCCTTGGAAAGGAGTAGTACGATTTGGTAAGAAAGGAAAACTGAGTCCCAGATATGTTGGACCATTCCCAGTGATCCAACGAATCGGACCAGTAGCTTATCGTTTACAACTACCAGAAGAATTAGCTGGAGTACATGATGTATTTCATGTATCCAATCTCAAGAAATGTCTATCAGACGAATCCCTGGTAGTACCTCTTCAAGATATAGAGGTAAATGAAAAGCTGAAATTCGTAGAGAAACCCCTACAAATAGAAGATCGAAAGATTAAGTTTCTCAAACATAAACAACTGGTGTTGGTCAAAGTCAAATGGGAATCCAGTAGAGGACCAGAATACACTTGGGAACTGGAATCAGAAATGAAGCGAAAGTACCCTCATCTATTTCAGTAAATCTCGAGGACGAGATTTTTCTTAAGGTGGGGAGGATGTAACAACTGCCACTAAAATCAATAATTAGGACGATAATTAGTTAATAAGGAAACCCTAATTGAGACACCCAATTAATTCTGCACTAGCCCTAAAATTTTCAGAATGATCGGAATCAGGATCAGGGCCCCTAAAACTCGAGGGGGGCAAACCCTAGTTGATAATTATCTTAATTAAAACGTTGCTTTGTTCTGATTTGTTGAAAAGTTGAGTCACCCAAGCTACAACCGAGTCTAGGCAGCCTATGAATTAGACTGCTTAGCTTACAGACCGTAAAGGTTCGGGCTTACGGTCCGTAAGGAGGTCCCAAAACTTGCTATAAATAGCCGACATTGGCACTTAACTGTTGAAGTGGAAACGACGTAATTTGTCCCTGTGTACGTCGAATTATAGCTGTAATACCACAATAAACACACACACGATCACGAGGTGCTGCCGCAATCAGGGTAATAACTCGATCGCTATTACGATTCAACGTCCGATCGATTATAACTATCCAACAATTGTCCGAGTGCTGCTCAAATTGAGCTTGTACTTTGTTATTCATTGTGATTTCAACTTGAATGTTTGAGTGCTGTTCGAATTCGGACTATGCTCTGTCATTCGTTGTGAATCCATTGAATTGTTAAGTATTGCACTTGATAATAGTTGTGAGGGTTTAATCTCGTGAATTGACGTAACTACTAAATTAGTTACTAATCCCGTTTGTGTGTGCATTGTTATTTAAATTAGCTTAGAAGGCTAATCAGTAAAGCTTATACTCTGCTCGTAAATCTGCAATGTGAGTCATTCCTCTTTTATAAACTCTTTTCTCACAGTTTGGGAGTCAACTGTTTTACAAAACTCCAAGTTATTTCTAAAAGTTATAGTTACAGTGATTAAGTCTATGTAATCACCAAGTTACAGCCGGTATGTGGGGTTTTGTATACATTACTTATTTCCCGTCATACTTGGACAAACGGGTGGCCAAGGGGTGATCTGACCACAGTCACAGACACCATTGGACAAATGGGCTAGCCAATGGATGGTCGAGTGACAAATACTGTGGGTAGATGGTTTGATATCAGAAACATTGTAATTCCCCTTAATACTGTAGATTATAACAAGTGTGTCGTTTTTAGTAAACTGAATGATTCACTCAGTATTTCCCCGCTGACAAAACCTTTTTCAAACATGTTTTAGGTGATATGGTATGAGCAAAGAAAAGTGCCGTGGAGCACTCCCAGCTTAGAAAAGTGGCTCAATGTAAATAAATAAATGAACATGTTTTGAAAATAAAGATTTCCCTGAGAAATCACAGTATTGTAAATTTCGGGAATTTATCCCTCAGTTATGAAACGAGCAGTTTAAATTATTAAAAAGATCCTGTTTTAAAAAGACTTCCGCTGTCGCCTAAATCAAATACCACGGGATTCCTGTCCCGCGGCTCCTGAAACGGGTCAAACCGGGTCGGGGGCCGTGACAATCATCAGTAACCACAAGACAGTAGACATCTTTTGTAATACTTTTGACATTCACAGGACCAAACAAATCCACGTGAAGTCTCTCCAGTGGTCTTGAGACTGAATTGACTTGCTTTTTAGGGTGTGACTTTTTCTTCTGCTTGCCTTTGATGCAGCTAATACACTCCCCTTCCAGATGAAAACCTTTCACATGAACACCCAAAACTAAATCGTTATGTACCAGGTGATTCATTTTTCGTAGGTGAATATGGCCCATTTTCGGTGCCACAATCTTGATTCTTTCTCCGTTGCTCTAGACACAAAACAATGAGCCTGACCCGTGGTTGTAGTAGCTACACTCATGTCCAACACGTATAGATCATTAACTTTTGGTGCCCTCATGATAATCCATTCTTCAGGGATAACAAATCCTGGCTTCAAGATCAAACATTCTTTGTCAGTGAAGTGAGTGGTATACATCCTGTCACAAATATGCGAGATACTCAGCAGATTGTTCTCCAGCTCAGCAATGTAGTTAACTCTTTCAAATGTTACAATCCCATTGGATAACATTCCTTCACCAATAATCCTACCACCTTGGTTACTTGCAAATCCTACATATCCTCCATTGAAGTTCCTAACATCATACAACAATGCAGTCTTCCCTGTCATATGTCAAGAAGCTCCACTATCCATAATCCATCGTGAAACTAATCTCGGAATTTCCTGCACATATCACAAATTGACTTAAAACACATTTCAATAAAGATGCCGATTCATGCTTCGCGATCAAGGAAGCTCCGACAAGTCAAGTTTTTTCAAACGAAGAAAATATCCACCCAAGCCTGACCAGCCTTGGGTAATACTTTGTTATCTTCAACTTTCACATTTTGTTTCTTAGAATTTTTAGCTTGAAGTGGTGGAAAATTTGCATCATCCACAATTGGAACTGAATTCACCACCTTTTCCACTTGTAAAGTTGAAGTTTGCTTCTCTGTTTTAGGCTTCCAAATTTGTTGAGGTGATGCAACCCGTTTGTAAAACTTGTCATTTTTAGTTACCACATTCTTTACGGGTTCATTTTTGTTTTTAGTGTTTTCATTTTTCAAAATCTTTTTCTCAACAATCAATTGAGCTTTTCCCTTAGCATCAACTTTCTTCTTTTGAACCTTCACAACTTCAGTTTTAGGCTTCAAGTTGGTACACTTTCGTGCAATATATCCAACTTGATTACATCTGAAGCATGTTCGAGTGTCAGTTACCCGACTTGTGCCTTCAGACTGAGGTTGTGAGGCTTTCTTCTCAAAGAATTCTTCATTTGATTTCGAAAAAATCTTTGCCTCTTCATCAGAAAGTGAACTTGAACTGTTCACAAACACTTTCTTTTCCACAAACTTCTTGTTTTGAACATTTCTCTTTTGATAACTCTTACCACCCTGATAACCACCCGACCAATTGTTTCGATTGTTATTATAAAAATGTGGTGGAACAACAGGTTTCTTGTAGCAAGCTTTATCTTTCTTAAAATTCATTTGCCTTTATGTTTGTTTTAAATTTTTCACTTCAAACAAATCGATTTCAACCATTTTGAACACATTTATCAATTTTGAAACATTTACATTCTCCAGAGGAAACTCAAAATCCGAATACAACTTATCAGATCCCGACATCTTGTACATGACAAGAGTAGGTTCATCATTTAAGTTGTTTTTGGACTTTTGTTTCGGAATGTATTTGTCCAAGAAACATTCATCATCTTCAGCTGAATCACTTTCAGACATCAAAACACTTTCAGTTGTGCTTTTAACAATCTTTGTCTGAACACTATCATCAGATGATGAAGAAGAAAATGTAACATCAATTGAATCCGGAAGTTTTACTTCATTTTCATCTTCAAGATCAACCAACCCAGATTGCTTTTTCGAATAATTTTCTAGAACTGGTGGTGGAACTTGATGAAAACCCACCCCGGTTCCATCTGAAAAGACATCTTCGCCAGCTTTATTTTTACCTATGGGTTTTGGAACAATGTGTTGCAAAGCAAAGCTTGCGGAGTTGTAACTTTTTAGCTTCAGCTGGATTCGCTCATTTTCAATTTCAGCTTCATGAAATTTAAGCTTCAACTTTGCGATTTCATCCAGTTGTTGATTGATTAATTCTTCTTTTAACCGAAGCACTGTCATCAGATGAACATTTTCTTTCTATGTCTTACCGTTTCTTTCATCATTATCTTTAATCGTGCTTTTAAGCTTCTCAAATTTTTTTCAGTGATCTGACGATTTTCAAGAACTAACCTTTCATTTTCTTTCCTAACCTTTTCTTGGTCAATTTTATCATTTTCAATTTTGTTAGTTAATTCTTTTAATCTGTCAGTTGAAGCTTTCAACATTTTGTCACGATCAAGGATTTGATCCTCAACACTTCTGACTCTAGAAGTCAGATCATCAATTTTCTTACCATTGAGATAGGTGACTGTACTACAAACTTTGCATTCTTTGATGCAATTTTTGCAGTCAACATCACCATTGACTTTCTTACCTGACTCAGCCGTTGATGCGTTTGAACTGACCTGGCTTTTAGACTCAGAGACGGATTTAGAATCTACCTCAAGTGCCTTAGCAGCCAGCACCTTGTCAGCCATCTTTCCCATGTTTTCAGCATTTAACTCTTGAGTCGTGTCAATGATTCCATTATCAATCTTCTTTGGCTTCTCTTCTTTCTCTTCTCCGCTTCCCCACCATTTTCTTTGCCAATAATCATCTTCTTCTTTCATTTCTTTAATTATGGTTTCCATATCAAGAGTATTATGGTCTATGGCAATGTTTCCATCGGGGTCAAGATAACATTCCCTGTCTGAATCCCATCTCCTCGCTCTTTTTGCTTCAAGATAGATACTAGATATTCTGATCATTCTTTCTTGGGCTATCATCTTTCTGTAAGCATACCTCTGTTCTTCAGGTCTGGTGTCTTTCCAAGGAACAGGTTCAGATTTTGCCATAAATGCATACCCAACCGCATCCTCCTCAAGTAACAACTCGCTCCAGTCGAAACCTTCATCGTCATGAATCACCGCAAGAGCTCTGGATTTCTCTTTGTTATCCTCAAGCTGCTTCATTTTTGGCGGTTCAGATTTATTCTAATGATAAATCGCTTTCTTGTAGTAATCTTCTCTGAACGGGTTTTCAGACTCATCAGCATACGCATTTCGGCATTCACACTTAAAGTGACCTTTCTGTTTACACTTAAAGCATGTCACTTTAGACTTGTCAAAGCCTAACTTGGTAGAAGGTCCACCAATAGACTTCCTTCCTGTTATCTCCATGAAACGTTGTGCCCGACGAACTGCACTGGCCATACACCACCTTATGTCGATCAATTCCATCTCCTCAGGATCTATTTGATCATAATCTTCTTTCGTTAGGTTGGTGTTGCCTATCTTGCCAGCCACAAGACTTTCATATGATTCTAGGACAGAAGCTAGGAAAACCATCTGTTGCTTTGCCGACTCCTCGCTGAAGTTTTGAGCATTCTTTAAGTCTACAACGATATTGCATTGAAATAAGTTCTTTTCATCAGACTGGTTTGAATGTGACGAAGAACCACTGTAAAATCCACTGCTTTGACTCTCTTTACTTGAAGTGTTTGAATTTTCAGCAGAAAAAGCTGTCTTGGGAGATGTATTCTTTGGCATCATGCTTTTTGGATAATACAAATCCAAGTTCTGCTGGTATGATGAGTGATTGACTTTGTGCGTTTTCCTTAACTCCAGCTCATGACTCTCTAGTCTCTCAATCAACAAATCCACTGTGAGCTGTTCAGACTTGATCGTATTCTTCAACATCAAGGCATAGTATTGCCAATCCATCTCATCTGGCAACGAGTCAAACAATTTGTCGACTAGCACTTCTTGAGAATAGAAAATTTCATGTCTTGCCAGTTCCAGCTTCAGGTGCCCAAACCTCTCAATCATTTTACAAACTGATTCATTCTTTAAACAACCAAATAAATCAAATTCTTTTCTTAGAAGTTTCTTTTTATTTTTCACTATTTCTTCACTTCCCAAACATTTATTTTTCAACTTTTCTCAGAGATCTTTAGAACTGTTGTACTCGATCAACGATATTATATCTTCTCGAACAGATTGAAATAGCAGTGCGATGCATTTTTGCTCAGCGACAAATGAATCTATTTCTTCAGATGATGTCAAGCTTTCACCTTTTTTGCCTCTATCAGCATATCCATTCTTTAGACTCTTCCAGCTGGGACAACCAAAAGCCTTCAACCATTCTTCAAACTTCTTTGCCCACCGACTGTACTCTTCGATAGCCATCAACTTCGGGGGTTTGTTATAAGTTCCAAATGTGCTTTCAACTTCCAAAGCATCCGATAACTTTTTCTTTATACTTGACGTATTCTCATTGGTGTTGCTAGAAGAAGTATCATCTCCAGAATTACCAGCAAAAGCATACATATCACTAAACGGGTTCATGAATAGATTGTCCATCTTGCACGTACCTGAAAAATCAGTAAACACTTAGAAAAATTTTTAAGTTTTGAAAATCAGAAATTTCAAGCGAAATCAGTTTGATGCGAAATCAGCTTCAAGCGGAATCACAAGAAAATTTCAAGCGAGATCAGCTTTCAAGCGGGATAAGAACTATACTTTCAAGTGGAATAAGATTTGATCTGATTTCGCTTAAAAATACAAAATTTCAAGCGGGATCACAATTTCGAACGAAATCAGATACAATGTTCAAGCGGAATAAGAATCTTCAAGCGAAATATGCTATTTCGCTTCAAATGACCTTTGATTTTCAAGCGGAATAGTCAAACACCTTTAAAGCGGAATCAGGTCTTTGTGTCATTTTTACCATTTTTAATCCGAATTTAACTCTGATTCTTTGTAGGGTTTGTTAATACTATGTTTTACACAACATATGTGAAAATCAGGTCATTTCAACTGTTAGAACTTGTTCAAATCAGAAAAGTATGAGAAGAAGTGAGTAGAAATGAGAAAATCTGGTAGAATCAAGCTGAATTAGTATGAACTCCTCGTCCTGAGCTCTGATACCACTTGTTGGACCGTGTGCGTGACCCTAAACAGTCAGTAAAGACAATTCATCATTGTTTACAGAGGCAGAATCAAAGTAAAGAACGTCAATACAGCTTAGATCCTTTTAACTTTCTTTCTATTGCTTTTCTAAGACTTTACACCTGTTTCTGAACAAATTTTGGCAGCACCTCGTCTCTACACACAAGATCTAATTCCGCTCCAATGTTACAAGTGACAACTCAACACACCTATATATAGAGCCTTTGATTCCGCTAGAAACTACAAGACCAGTTCAAGCGGAATACTGATGTTCACTCAAGCGGAATCTCTAGACTGCTGTTTGGAGCGGAATCACAATGATATCCTGATTTCGCTTGAAATGACTTTTGGTCATTTCAAGCGGAATTACATCATAAAACCCACTTTTTCATTTTCAACTCCTAAACAACCTATCTAGACCCAAGACTCGATTAAGACGTAGTAAATAGACATTCAGTGCACCAACAATCTATATCAATATGACTAAACCTAATCTAAATCTAATCTTCTAAATTCTAAAAAAGGATTCCAATTAATGCCACATAAAATTCTCTACTTTAACCTAAAAAAATATTTATGTTTTTTAAAACATTTTTAACATTTAGTTAATACATGAATATCACTTATCTTTATCAACTAGTGGGGGAACCCGTGCGTTGCAGCAGAGTCGACAATGTGGACCGAGAACATAATTCAAACCTAAAAACATTGAAGAATCATATATACGTTATGTGAGTATATATATAAAAGCACTCGCGCTTCGCGGCTGCAACGCACGGGAAACCCTTATGATAAATAGGGAAAACCTTATGATAAACATTATAGTATACTGCAACATTTTTTATCTAGTGGGAAACCCGCGCGTTGCAGCGGAGTCGACAATTTACATCTTAATTTTTAACTAACCTCTCTAAAATTACAAAACACATTTTATGTTAAGGAGTTAACTTCCGTTTTGCTACATGTGATTTGGACGTTTTAACGGTTTTGCCCCTGTTATTTAAAAATAGTCATTTTCCTCCCCGATGTTTTGATTTTGTCTCCAGTTTGCTCCAAGGCTCTAAATCAGTTAAAAATTTCAATTTAAGGTAGCGGTATTTTGGTAATTTTACTGATACATGTATTTAATTTTATTTATTCCTTAATTTTTTTTATTTTATTGATATTATATATAAAATTCTATTTATTTATTCATATATATCACTAGACATCTAAAATCACCATTCACCATCAACCTCCACTCCAGCTAACAGACCACCACCACCAGACATCATCATCACCCATCCCCTGCTGCTGCTAACAGACCACCACCATTGCCAGCACATCATCACCACCCCTTCGATTCTGCTAACAGACCACCACTACCACCATCACGTCATCATTACCCTTCCCCTTCTGACGTCGGACCTCACCACCACCACATAACTATCATTGGAGTTAACCACCGCTAAAGTCATCGTACCTAACAGCCACTGCCGCCTCTTGAAAATCTTGTAATCGGCCAAGATTTGTAGTGATTTCCGGTCAAATCTTGTCTAGGGTTTCAAATCATATTCGAGTTTATGGTTTCAAATCTCGTTTATAGATCGAGTTTTTTGATCTCGTGTGGATTTTGTGGATCTAGATCGAGTTTATAGATCTCTTTGCCGCCGCCGCTTGAAGATGTTGTAGTTTCAAACCGAGTTTGTAGATCCAGATCTGGTTTGGGGATAGAGGGTTTAAGGATGATGCTGTTGAGTTGCGATGTGCTTTAGATCTAGGATTGTTCCATCTTGTTAGTGTGGTGGTGCGTGTTGTTTTTGGTGGTAGGTTATCGTTTATTGTCACACCCCGATATTTCCACGTATTACCGGTGGGCCCGGTGGGGAGTACCGTGACCTAGTTGATATCATCATAGTCAATAATCACATTTTAATGCACAACAGAAGTCTTGGAAGAAAAATATTAATACAAACCGAAACACAAAGTATAACTAAATATTATACAAACGGTTGTAAGTGGATCCACAGGCGGATCAAAAACAGAAATATAAAATATTATTCAATAGACTTTAACCGTTCAGAACTTGCAAGATTCTTTACAAACGCCCAGAGCCCCCAGTCGATAAAGTACGGTACCTGTCACTTAGTCTTTTTGAAAAATACGTTAGTTTACACTGGTAAATACAATTAACCGACTCTTTTGAAATGTTTATGAAAATTGATTTAAATGCACAAGGCACAAAGGTTTTTATAACTTGGGATAATTATATTAATAATAATCTTGTATCAGATTTACATGTTTATCCAACATTTAGGGCCGATATTAAATAAACCGAACAAGATTAAACAACACACCACAAATATAAACTCATGGTGGATTACACCAGCAAATGAGTATATCTTTTACATACGCAACTGACAGGTGTATGCCTACACCCCGTGCTTAAGTCGTGGCCATTTACGCTTTTTAAATAAGCGAAGGATATCCAGGACACGGTTGTTAACCCCCAATGTTATTTGTTATCAAGCAACACTGATTAAAACGGGATTATACAATTTAACCATTTCTGATTAAAAGATTTCTACACCCGACCAAGCGGTAATAATTTACCGTATCCCAAGCCCGTATTAGGGAAAATAAGTTAAACATATTTACCTGAGCTTAAATGCAATTTAGTATTCTCAGCCGTAAATTCTACTCAAACAACTGCAAATACTTCTACCGGGGCTCTTAATCTGGAACGAAGGTTTTATTAACCTGTTAGATTCCTAACGGGTCTTATTTAAGTTGTATCTTAGACCGGTTAGTTTTAAAGAAAGGTTTACGGCGCGAAACACTAGATTAAGCGGTGACCGGATTGGAATGTGATTTAGACCCGACAAGTATGAAGTCTTGTATAAAATGGGTAAACTAAATACATTCTGGATTTGAAGTAAAAATGATAAGTTTTGACCCGTTTCGGCTAACTTATGCAAACTAGTTACATAAACCGTACCGAACGCGTATAGGCACAACGGGTAACCGGATGAGTCAAGTACAAGTTCCATAATTATTTTGCTTAAATATGTTGTGATATCAGTTGGATATCAACAATTATGCCCCAAATGAATTTAAGACCAATTTAAGTCCCGTAAGGGTAGGTTGGTCATTTTAAAGTTTATAAAAGAGGTTTAAACATAAACTGAGGTTCTGGTCTAAAACATTCAGTAAAAATATTTATTTTATCATGTTACATCAGTAAGATATCATACATATGTGAGATTTATCATTTATGGCTAAACTATGCACCGTAGGGGCATTTTGGTCATTTCACATATGTTTTAAGGACCAAATTGGAAGTCTGAGTTTATGACTTATAATTAATGTTAAAATATTAAAATTCATTTATAAAATCAGTAGGTATCATGTCTTAGATGCTAAATACGGTTTTAAACCATAATATGTGCTTAATTTGCGTAAAAGTCGATAATTGACGATATTTGAGATGTTTATTGAAATCTGAGATTTTGATCAGCCTTTGAGGTTTAAAATATTTTATTTAGCATATAACATTAGTAGGAAAAGGTTTGCCATGTTAATCATGTGTTAATCTCATTTTATAAATGAAATGGGTATTATCGTCATTTATCGAATTATACGAGAACTCAATGATATGGTCAGTTTATAATTTGAACAAAAATTCCAAAAATCCTTAAAAATAATATTGAAATAGTAGGCAATGGGTTTGGTGCCAAAATTTGGGTTTAAACATTATTTATGCTAAAAATGTAATTTAATTAACAAAAAGTTTCATTTTACGATATCTTGCATAACTTTAGTTTGAGACCAGAAACTGACGTCAAATTTATTTGACAAACTTATATATCAGTAATAAAACTTTTTGTCCTCTTACATTTTCAAAAATCTCGTTTTTATAACATAAGGGCATAATAGTCAATTTTTAAGCATTTAACGGAAACATGCAAATGAACTATGATTTCTAAGGGACTGATGTGTGTTGGTGTGAATATATTTTTAGTTATATTTTAAGCCCTTTTAACACTTTAGTCAAGTTTTAAATTTATAAAACACGATAATTTACTAACACTAAACACACATATGGGCAAGTGCACCCATCGTGAGCGTAGTATAGCGTTGGTAAGATACCGAGGTCGTCCAAGGACACAAGAGCTTTTAGTACCGGTTTATCCTCAACGTCTAATCAAATCAAAGTTTTAGAAAAAGGTTTTAAACATGAAAATACAAACTAAAAATGCTGAAAAATAAAATAAAAACAGATAGACAAGATGAATCACTTGGATCCGTCTTGCCTTTAGTGTAACCTTTGATGATTTCTGCACTTATGCACTTTTTAAGAGATTATCTTAGTTATAGTAGTAGGCCCCTCTTTTGAAGGTGACGTTACCCTCAACCCAGTAGTTTGAGTCAGCAAGGATACAATTCTAAAGGTTGGAATATTGAAAGATAATTAATTAAGTTATTAATGCGTAATGTGGTAGGCCCCTCTTTTGAAGGTGTCGTTACCCTCGGCTAAGTGGTTTGAGTCAGCAGGGATACAATCCCAAGTAGGCGGGTTAATATATTAATAGTAGTTTACATATGAGGGGATCAAGCCATTCGCACCCCCGCCATCCAATACCAGTGGGTATTGAAGGAGGTCCTAGTAAGCTTGACCCAGGTCCTTGCAGGATCTATACACTGAACAAGGCAAGAACCTTACCAAACCATTCCCTTAACCCCCGACCAGGTAGCCAACATATCTCTATATAGACCATAGAGATATGAATGGTGTAAACCTTTTATTTTATATAGACAGTAAAATAACGACAAGACACCACAGACAAATGATAAGGAAGTTTCACCTTCAACATAAGAAACTAGTTATTTAAAGTCATTAATACAAAACCAAAAAAGTGCAAAAAGATTAAAAATCAAAAGTATTACACTAAATGCTTGTCTTCACCAAGTGATGTAAGAGACTTAGGCAAACATGGCCTTTGATTGTCAAGAACTCTTACTATCAATCTTGGATCTCGAGACTACTACACACACTCTATGATGGATGATGGATGATGGATGATGGTGGTGGATGTGGGTTGTAGTGGTGGTGGAGTGTGAGTGAAGTGGGAGAGAGGTGGTTTGCTAAGGGATTCCTTTGAAGTGAACCAAGAACCTCTATTTATAGACTGCACAGAAGCCCGGACACGACCCCGTGTCCATTGGGCATGGCCCCGTGTCCATCCAATTTCTGTTTCTTCATTAATTTCACTTTGTCTGCATTAGCTCCACATGCCCTCGTGTCCGCTGGGCATGGCCCCGTGTGCAGAAACGTATCTGTACTATCAAAATTTGCTTGGATTCTACGAATCTTAGCGTTGACCACGACCGTGTTGAGCTGGGCACGCCCCCGTGTCGGGAATAGAAGCTTCTATAGCTTTGTCCTTTCTGCAGACATCTGGCCATGCCCCCGTGTCCGCTAGGCACGGGGTCGTGGTCAGCCTTCTGTTCTCTTGTTTTTGCTTGGGAAGATGTTGTCCAGGGGTCGGGCATGCCACGTTTATTCCTTTTCTTGTAATTATGTTAGATTTTGCTGCATATTTGCTCCTTTTGTACATTTACGCTCATTTAATCCTGAAAATACAAAAGGAAGACAAAAGCACACTTTTTCCAACATTAGTACTAAAAAGGGTTAGTTTTATGCCTCATTTGATGTAATTTATATGTTGCATTTTACACACATAAAATACCCCCACACTTGAATCTTTGCTTGTTCTCAAGCAAAACTCTTTATAATGTGGCTTACACTCCTAAATGGAATGGGTAGAAGAGAAGTTTTTGGGCTTGTCTTGAGTGTCGGGCATTGTTGCAAAACAAGGTTTCCAAGGCCGAGTACTCCCCGAGTAGTCGCTACAAGGTAGACTGCCAAGGCGACTTTCTTTGACTCCGCCTAGTTACTCGAAATAGGTCAAACGCGGTCAACCTTTGCCAAAATCGTATCTAGCAAGTCAACTCGGGCCGAGTTTGACTTAAAAAATAATAATACATAAATTCTATGCCTATCATATTAAAGAATTAATATCATTTTCACGTATTTTGTTTAGATATTAGTAAATTTATGTTATTTGACAAATATATAATTTCCAAAAACTAATTTCTTTATAATTTAACATGTCCGAGTACTCCCCGAGTACTCTCCGCCTAGGACGAGTACTCTTAACTCCCCGGTCCACCGACTAGGGAGCGCCTAGCGACTTTTGCAACCATGGTGTCGGGAATCCAAGATCTTAATTAGGCTTTATTTTTATGCTATTTACAATCCTATTCGTTATGATTTACTTAGAACGTTTCTTAAGAGAAATTACTTATTTGGGCATAACATGCCTCTTTAAAATTCCATTTATATAAAAGTTCACATACCTCACGGGAGATCACTCAACACTCGGCCGAAGATGTATTTTTGTGAAACACTCGAAACCGGCATGGAACTTACTTTTACCATATGCTTGCCAATGTATCGCCCTGCGTTTTCAAATTTTCCATATTTAGAAACCATTGCTTGAAACTCTATTTTTGAAAATCGTGTGTTCTTGTAATCCCTTTCTTTGTAACCGTTGTAAAATCCGAGACTTGGATCATAAATGAAACTCGTATTTTGTTCAATTTATATTATACATACTTTATACATGCTCATACATTCAATTTTGTGAAACAAATGATGCTTATTGGTAATTCTTGGAACTATGTGCTAAACTTGCAATTATGTGAAACTTATGCATAAAACGTGTTTTGAATGTAAACGATATTTAAATACGACTTTCATACGCTTAATTATACTTGAATTATGTTCCTCATACTTTATTTGGCCTTAAACTATGCTTAATTGGTGAAAATGGCCCTTAAAACACCCTAAAGGCCCTAAATAGCAAACTAGAGGGGCCTAAGTGCAATTTTATGAAACTTCAGGCCACACCCTCATACCAGCCACGTAGACTTATGTCTATGTCTACGCTGGCCGCCTAAAACCTCCCAGAACCATCAGAATGTTTCTCTTCACAATTTTGAGCGGGATTTGATGTTTTCTTGAGTTTAAACCAAGTTTTAGCATTAATTATCCCCCCAAAATCAACCCTAATCACTTCCTTATAAATACCCGAGGCCTCCCAAGTCTTTTACACTTTAGAAACACTCTCACAACTCTCGCAATCACTCAAGAACGCAGCTGCAAGTGCAAGTTCGGACAGAAGTACCAAGCTCCACTAAAATGAGCATAACTTCTTCATTTCTCATCCGTTTTCGCTCATTCTTTTTCCAGAACGCTTGGCTTGACCTTAGATTCGATTCCATGGGTGTTTCATAGAGAATAAGGCCCTGGAACTCCAGCAAATAGGCTCCAAAGTTCACTGTTTTCATTAAGCTTTACTAATCCTTGTTTATACTTATGCAAACTTGAGTTTAACTCACTCAAACCCACGTCCTTATGCTTATAACCACTTCTATGGTTAGTTAAGCTTAAAACTGGGGCTGAGACATACAAAATCAGAGGTTAATCCTCAAATACTTTCTGTTTTGTTTAGGGTTTTTGACCCACAAGTGGTGTTCAAGCTTCAAGCTTGATAAAGGTGTGATTATGGGCTAACTTGGGTTGTCCAACATAAAATCCCCACATCCCTTGATGATTTCTCATAGAGTAGATGTTTATTATTCTTGTATTGATATTAGTTCATGACCCTCCTTGTATGTTTTACATCAAGTGTAGTGGTGAACCATAAGAGGTACCTAAATGGGAGCTTGTTCTTCCTACCTCCTACATGAATTCTATGACACAATAGAGGTACCTAAATGAAGATTAATCTTCTACCTCATGCTTGATTAATGGACTAAATAATACATATAATACTTATACATATATTTACTATTCGAACTCTTGATGGTGGACTTGTGTTCATTCGTCAAAGTATTAGAATACATCATCCAAGACATAAGACTTGTTACGATTCTAATGAGTATACTACTCATGAAAACATTAACCCTTGAGGTTTCATAGTGTCAAGAACAAGTACTTGGTGTTAAAGGATGATTACTTTCAAATATATATATTCTTGTGTTTTAACTTCCTAAATCCCTAAACGAACATATTCAACCTTCTAACCTCATCAACTTCGTCACATTGGATAATCGGAAAGCCTCTGCAAATTTGGGAGTATACTCGCAACCCCCTTTTTATGTTTACCACTTTTGAGGTGTAACATGTTACCTTATTAAAACTACACTTAAACTTATTCTTTATGCAATGCACGAAAACAATCCTTATACATGAATACTATGTTGTGATACTTGATGCTTACGTGGACCATACTTATGTGATATGTTTTAGTCATTAGCTTTCATGAGCCTCCATTCGACATGTATAGCGCTATAGGAGTAACGCACTGCCCCCCTTAAACTTGTGGTCATGTCGAATTAACTAAACTTTCTTGCGTAAACAGAGGATTGGCTAGAAATATTGCATACCATGTTAGGTTGATCTTGTATAAACTAAGTTGCCATGTGGATTCGTTTTAAACTTTTATACTTATACATATTCCTAAACTTGTATACTCGCCTTTGCTTTTGCATTGAATTGTATTTTAAACATGTTACCAAGTTGAGGATTGATGATGCTATGAAAACGGACTAGCAAAGATGCATAGATACTCATTTAGACGTCTTAGGTCAAATACGTTGTATAAATTTCATATTTGATGTTGTATTGTTTTCTTGTATGTTTAATGTATTGTAACATTTATTTATGAATGAAATCAATTTATCTTTAATTCTATTATCACAATTAGCGTTATCTGTGATGAGCAATCTTTCTTCTTCTCACTCTGATGTTTCCGCCATCGGTTAGGGTGTGACAGATTGGTATCAGAGCCATAACTATAGGGAATTAGGTAGAATTGCCATTCTTTTTACCTAGTCTATAGTTCTAGATCCTTATTCTTATGTTTTGGCTTGAACCACTTGCATGATACATTATTTACTCCTTAGTTATTTGTTTTTGGCCTTTTAAACATATATGTCACTTTTGTGTTAATACTTGCTTTGTTTGTTAATACTTGTTGCATCATTCCATCCTTTATGTGTTATCCTTGAAATGTCTTTTACGT
This sequence comes from Helianthus annuus, assembly GCF_002127325.2. NCBI lineage: Eukaryota > Viridiplantae > Streptophyta > Magnoliopsida > Asterales > Asteraceae > Helianthus > Helianthus annuus. The sequence goes on along the minus strand of NC_035449.2, from coordinate 152,402,918 downwards.
ATTATTTCTTGAAATACTTATTATGCTCATACTTGTTATTATTATTCTGAACATACGTCTTTTACTCGTTTATACTAAAATCAAAACCACTCGTAATACACAAACGAGACAACTTCACCAAGCTAGGCGTGAAACCCCATAATTTGGTGGACGACTCTCAATCTACCTATTCTTTTTACACGAGATTCATCATCAAGTTAGGAGTGAAGTCCTCATCTTGATGAAGAATTTCACTTTCAAAATTCTAGTGGACCCTCGTTAACGTGTCGAAATTAAATTTTGACCCGACGAGTACCAACCACACTTAGGGTACGAAATCGCCAAGCTAGGGGTGAAACCCGCACCTTGTCGACTAGTTCCACTCCTTGATTTTCATTAATCCCGCCGAGTCTCGAAATTTCAATTGAATTGGGGACATGTAGTAACCGGAAGGGTAAATACCGTTAACCGACTTGTCGGCGAGAGTATTTCACCTATTAGGCCAAAGCATGATCCTCAAATTCGAAAGACTTTTCAACCACTTTGGTTAGTCAAAGTTCCGTTTTGGAACCATCCCAAATTTTAATCAAACATGTGTTTTACTATTTATTTTATACAATGCAATCTTTCAAATTCTAATTTACTTCCGATATTTACTCCTCTCTCACACACACATGTTAAATCTTTTTCATACATTTATACATATGCATGATTTCAAAACATCACTCAAATTTTGTTTACATTCTTTGTAACACCAAAATGGAGGCATATCATCGAGATAGGAGTGATTTCCTTACCTTGACGATTAGCTCCACTCCTTCTTCTCTTAAAACGACCTCACCGACGAGTTAGGGGTGATGCCCTTACCTAGGTGATCGTTACCAAAACTTTACCTCAAAATAACTTATTATGCAAATCCGATCATGTTTTATACCTAAATCTCTTATCATTTATCGAAATACCTACCTATATTAAATTCAAAATACATTGTTTTATCAAACGTACTTCTTATCCTACAACCTACTTTCACTTAACCCACATACACGAGATTCGTAATCATGTCTTAAACATTTTACTACACGAATTTCCAAACCTTACGAAATAAAGGGTTAAAAATAAAAAGGGTTTTGGTGGGTAAAGGGTGTTTGTTTTGTGGGTTTAGAAACGAAAAGGTTTAGGCTCAAAGGGGTTAACTAGGGGGATTTTGGGTAGGTGATAAAAAAAAATTGAAAAATAATGATGTAGAAAAGAAAAAGGGTTAGTCCTAATGCCTCCATCATTTACTTACTTGGGTTTAAGTTGGTAAGGACCGGGAATGTATCGTCATGGCAAGTTCTAGAGTTGTAAGAAACCAAGCGGCTATTCACACAAGAAACGAAAAATGAGCATTTAATTTAAAGATGTATGCTTTTATGCTCAATAAAGGCTCAAAACTCACTTTTTTTGGGAATGGGTTTTTAATGTGATCAAGTATATATAATTAAATTTTAACTAGATTTGCCAGGCCGTTTCATAATTTTCTTATGTTGGTTCTTTTTATCATGACACTATCAGTTGTAAATTTGTAAAAATATAACCTTTTTAGAACTTGTTATTCCCAAATTACACCAAGACAAATTAAAAAAAAAAAAGAAAAGTTTTTGAAAAAATTTGGGGTGATTAGCGGTTCCAATAGAGTTTTGTGTAAGACTTGTTATTAGGACTTGCAAAATTCAAGGTTTTAGCATCTCCCCCCCCCCCCCCCCACACTTAAATTACACATTGTCCTCAATGTGTCCCAAAAATAAGTTTTAAGTTGATTGAATGCGTAAAAAGGTGTTATAAACAAGGTTTTGGTGTTACTGGGCATCTGGACACGGCCCCGTGTCGGATGAGCACGGCCCCGTGGTCAGACTGCCAGTAACGAAAACTTACAGAAGGTGGACACGGGGGCGTGCCTGATGAACACGACCCCGTGTTGGGCAGAAACTAAACAAACAGCAGGTACTGGGCAGTGGACACGGGGGCGTGCCGGCTGGGCACAGCCCCGTGTGGACAATCTGCAATTATTGAAAACAGGTTTCGGCTTTCGGTTCTGCTTTCCTGGCTTTTGTAGCACTAATATTCAGTGCTTCAAGCCTCGTAGGTACCTGTTTTACTTATAAATACCACACCAAACAAAATAACCAACATCCTACTTTACCATAAGTTCACAATCCACAACACAAACTAAAAAAAATGCAGGAAGTTAAAAGTGTTAAGAAAAGTAAATTGTTCAACAATGGCACGCAGGCCATGAAATTGTTTGTGAGAGATAAAGGTTAACCTGTTACGACCTTCAACCGTGTAATACCACCTCCAACTTCTCCAGCTCAATCCATGTCCTCATCCTCGTCATCATCCCCTCCTTGGCCCGCCATGTACTCCCGGATGTTGCTGATATCATCCTGCATGATAGAGATGTTTCTTTCTATAACTCTGACCCGGGCGTACGTGTTGCTTGCCATATTGTAGGTGTTCCGGGTGCACATGAGATTTTCCTGCAATAAATCATGTAAACTTTGGAAGTTAGGAAAACCACCTCCTTGAGAGGAGGATTGGCCCGGATCACCATGATGCTGGTAGTGGTACTGGGGAGGAGGACGAATATGTGGAGCGTGAAGGACGAGAGCTTCTTGAGGGTTCCACACATGCCCTTGAACCGTCTGAAATCTAACCGTCCTGTCATCTGCTTCGTTGATTAAGTTCATGGAGCGACATATGACAAAGTCCACCTTTCCCGACCATGGGCCCTTCTGGAAGGACCTTGGCATCCTTTGCACAAAAATCTTGAAGAGGCGGTAGATCCACCCTCCAAAAAGGATAGGAGTCGGGGGAGTGGCAAGTTAGGTTAAATGCATGTTGCGAAGTAGTAGGTGTGGAACATCAAGGTTGATATGGCTGTGAATGCTTTGGAGGACAATCAGATCACGCAACCCTACAACACCACTGTTATGTATCTGGCAAAGGGAGTAGCTGAGAACCCTATGGATGTAGCGGTAGAGAGGGTCCCTCAACTGTGTGCTCTTGGTCTGGCTCGGTTTATAGTGTCCCTCCCCAATCTGAGCCCATACAGCTTGAAGTTGATCTTGTGGAAGTTCGCGAAGACCACCAATGTTTTCCTCCTCTCCAGCATCCTCTTCCGAATACAACCCAACGATTGCCCCAAATTGTGCAATTGAGATTGAGTACATATCCCCGCATAACGGAATTCCACCCCCTCATTGTCAAACGGCTCCACTTTTGCCTTGAAGGCAAATGTGCTATAAAATTCCATGTTATACTCGTGCACGGAGTGAAGCCGAGTGCAAAGAGCTGCTCGTAGTGGACCAGTAACAAGGTTGTTGAAACGGTCGATTTGGCCTACTACTGCTAGAGTATCCAAGTAAACTTATCGGGGGTTTTCTTCGGGCCTTGTCTTGAGAACTTCAAACCGTGCTTGAGCAGCATACTCATTCAGGTTGAACTTAGTAAACTTCTTGTCCATCTAAAAGAAAACACCAAACAATTAGCACGAAACAAGAAAATTCTCGAAGAAAACTGAAAACAGTCAGCTGAACACGACCCCGTGTTTAGTGGACACGCCCCATGTTCACCAGAAATTAGCTGAACACGCCCCCGTGCTCGCTGAGCACGACCCCATGCTCACGCGTCTGTTTTCCAAAAATTTGATTTTTCGTCCCGGTTTTGAAAACTTGAAAATTTTTGGTCATGTAGGGGCGGTTTTCCCCGAAAATGAAACCCCAAGAGCCGTTTTCTCAAAACAAACCACTTACCCTTTCAATTTCATCTTTTTCGGTTTAAAAACAAGGGTTTGAGGTTTTTTTGTGAGAAATCGGGCAAAACTACAAACAATTCAAGTTGATTTACTTCCTATAACATGCATCTATACTAATACTAACAGATCTAAGCAAAAATTTGGAGTTTGATTCGGTTCAAGTTGAAGAACCCAAGATTTTTCCCCAAATATTTGATGTTAAACTACATGCAAGAGATTAAACTAACTGATTATGATGATAGAATCATACCTTGACATTGTTAGAAGTCGGGGGAACGTTAAAATCTGTAGAAAATTCACCGGAACCAGAGAGTTTTTGGGGAAACGGGGCGTGTTGAAATGAGAAAATGAAAGAAAAAAGGGTTTTATCCCCGACAGTTGCGCGAACACAGCCCCGTGTCCGCTGGACACTGCCCCGTGGGCGGGCAAAATATATACTTTTTTTAAGTGCTCGCGTGAGTGCCATGTTTCCCGAAGCTTGGTTTTAGAAACCTTACCGATTTAGATGCTTTCCCGATGTTCATAACTTATAAGATATAATGCTGATGCTCAAACCTTCGTTTTATTCTTCGGCAGCTTGTAGCGAGATTTCATCCTCTTCATCCTCAATAAATCCCTTATAAAGCTTTAGCCGTTGGCCATTGACTTTGAATGGAATTCCATTCCGAGATTTAATTTCAATTGCACCGTGTGGAAAAATGTGGGTGATGGAAAAAGGTCCGGACCACCTAGACTTTAATTTACCAGGAAATAATCGAAGTTGTGAATTAAACAATAGAACTTGATCTCCTATCTGGAATTCATTTGGTTTAATGTGTTTATCATGCAAACTTTTCATTCTTTCCTTATAAATTTCGGAGTTAGAGTATGCGTAAATTTCGTAATTCGTCTAATTCATTTAATTGACAAAATCGATTTTTACCGGCTATTTCTAAGTCTAAGTTTACGTTTTTAATTGCCCAGTAAGCTTTGTGTGCTATTTCTACCAGCAAATGACAGCTTTTTCCATAGACAAGCTTATATGGGGTTGTACCTATTGTTGTTTTATATGCGGTTCGAAAAGCCCATAAAGCGTCGTCTAATTTATCAGCCCATTCCTTTTTATTTAATCCTACGGTTTTTTCAAGAATTCTTTTTAAACCTCGATTAATCACTTCAGCATGTCCATTTGTTTGAGGGTGATAAGCTGTTGAGACCCGGTGATAGACCCCATACCTTGTTAAAATTTTTTCAAGTTGATGGTTACAAAAATGGGTACCTCTATCACTCATTAATGCTTTTGGAGTTCCAAAACGAGAAAATAATCATTTCAGGAATTTTACCACAACTCTTCCATCGTTTGTTGGAAGTGATTCGGCCTCGGCCCATTTAGATAAGTAATCTACTGCCACAAGTATATATTTGTTTCCTTTTGACGGTGGGAAAGGTCCCATAAAGTGTTGGGTTTTTCACATGTTTATCAAAGTTATTTTATCCATATAAAATAAAAACGCAGCGGAAATTTATTTATTTAAAACATGTTTACTTACAAGATATAAAACTCATTTTATATGTAAAACCCAATCCCGGATCCATATACGAACATGCATGCTATCAAAATTAAAACACAACCATAGGGTGTTTAGAATACTACCTTCCAAGGAGTAATGGATATGAAGAAGATGATGCTTCTTGAATGGTTGCCTTCAAGTGTAGAAGACCTCAAGCTTGTATACCCCAAGCCTTCCAACAAACACCTTATGTTTAGCTAGGATTTCTACACTTATGAACTCACTAGAAAAATCCCTCTTGGAACCAACTCTTGGCCAAAAATTATCAAGGGAAGTTATGGAGTTCTTGCACTTGATATATCAACTTGAAAGACCCTTCTTGATCAACCACACCATGGCCGAAAATTAGAGATAGTATTACAAGTTCTTCACTTGAAATTATCTCCTCATTTGGCTCTTATCTTGGCCGATTTTTAGAGAGAGTTCTCTAAGTTCTTTCAAGTTGATTCAAGTGTTGCACCTTCTTGTATTTGACATCTTGGTATTTATAGAACCATAAGAGAGAATTGCCACCCATCTTGACCAATCATGTGGCCACTTACACATGCATTTGCATGTAATGCTATTGGACAAAATTGCTTGGGAAGATCACCCAATCACAACCCATCTAACTTGTAAGACATGCATGTAGTGTGATTGGACCAACAATTTTGGGAAGACCCCATGGGGTGGCGGCCTAGTTTTTTATTAAAAAAAAATAAATCAATTTTTCTTTTAAATAATATAAGTCTTGTATTTTATAACTTTTATAAAATATAACATCATATGTTCACAAGACTTTATGAAACTTTTATTAAGTTATTTAACCCATTAAATAACAAATAAAGTACTCTCTCAAAATAAATTATCCATATAATTTATTGGTTTGTCAAGTGCAATTATTTAGAAAACCAATTTCTAAATATTGTAAGTGTTAGTATTTATTTGTTTGATCATATCACAAATAAATAATATAAGTGTTTGTCTAGCTTGTTATTGGGTATGACTCGACTTGGATCATAACGTACTAGCCACATCAATTTAATATGTGTCTTAGGCATACAGAGTCCAACATAAAGTAGAGTCCCCACACATCAAAAATTTCACAAACACGAATGCCATTTTGTGGCATTTCGTTTTTGGAAGAAATATTACCTGATCTTTGGCAAGCATCGCATGTCTTGATAAGACCTTGGGCGTCTTTGTAAATGGTTGGCCAATAAAATCCTGAATCAAATACCTTTCGTGTGGTACTAGCGGCACCATGATGTCCTCCGTATGGACCTTCATGACAATGGCGAAGAATTCTTCTTACTTCACTACCATGTACGCATCAACGGATAAGTGGGTCGGCACACATTTTGAAAAGATAAGGATCTTCCCAAAAATAATGCTTTACATCGGCAAAGAATTTTTTTGATGATGTGACCATCCTTTTGTGACTATACCGCTAGCTAAATAGTTAGCATAGTCGGCATACCATCGCTCTTCTCGGTATTCCACCATTTCTAGGGACTCCGTTGGGAATTTTTCATTGATTAGCTCGTCCCTAGTTGCCTCCAAAGCTGGATCTTCCAAGCGAGAAAGATGATTTGCAGCGGTGTTTTCTGCTCCTCTTTTGTCTTTTATTTCAATGTTGAACTCTTGGAGGAGCAGAATCCATCTAATTAACGCGGTTTAGCATCCTGTTTCTTAAAGCGATAGCGAATGGCTGCATGGTCTGTATAAACTATTTTTTTAGAAAGAACAAGATAAGAACGAAATTTATCAAAAGCAAATACTACAGCTAGTAATTCTTTTTCTATTGTTGTGTAATTTTCTTGTGCATCATTAAGTGTTTTACTAGCGTAGTATATCGGGTGAAAATGCTTATCTTTTCGTTGTCCTAAGACGGCTCCAACCACAAAGTCACTTGCATCACACATGATTTCGAAAGGTAATTTCCAATCAGGCGCTATCATGATAGGTGCATTAACTAACATTTCTTTTAGTGTTAGAAATGATTGGTTGCAATCCTTGTCAAAGATGAAAGGGGCATCTTTTTCAAGTGTTAGAGGTCTTGAGATTTTTGAAAAGTCTTCGATAAATCGTTTATAAAACCCGGCATGCCCAAGGAAACTTCTGATAGCTCTTACGGAGGATTGGGGGGGGGGGGGTAACCGAGAAATAGTGTCTATTTTTGCTCAATCAACCTCCATTCCTTCGCTTGAGATTTTGTGACCGAGTACTATTCCCTCCATTACCATGAAATGGCATTTTTCCCAGCTAAGGGAGAGGTTGGTTTCCTCACATCGGGATAGCATTCGTTCAAGGTTATCGAGGCATTGGTCGTATGAATCTCCAAAGATAGAAAAGTCGTCCATGAAGACTTCCATTTTCTTTTCTATCATGTCATGGAAGATGGCCACCATGCAACGTTGAAAGGTCGCGGGGGCATTACATAGACCAAAAGGCATGCGTCGATAAGCAAAAGTTCCGTAGGGACATGTGAATGTTGTCTTTTCTTGGTCTTCGGGTGCTATCGGTATTTGAAAGTTACCTGAAAAACCATCTAAGAAACAATAAAATTTGTGACCGGATAATCTTTCTAACATTTAATCAATAAAAGGTAAAGGAAAGTGATCTTTCCTCATTTAATCGACGATAATCTATACATACTCTCCATCCTGTGATGATTCTTATTGGTATTAATTCATTTTTCTTGTTAGTTACTACTGTCATACGTCCTTTCTTAGGAACTACTTGGACGGGACTTACCCCAGGACTATCGGAGATTTGGTAAATGAGTCCTGCGTCAAGTAGTTTGATGACTTCGTTTTTAACCACTTCTTGGACGTCTGGATTTACTCTACGTTGTGGTTGCATTACCGATTTATAGACATCATTCATTAAAATTTTGTGCGTGCACATGGAAGGACTTATTCCTTTAATATCTACAAGCTTTCAAGCGATCGCGTTTTTGTGTTTTTTCAAAAGCGTAATTAATTTTTCTTTTTCTAAACTAGTTAATTTTGACGAAATAATTACAGGTGATTTACCATCTTTGTCAAGAAATGCATATTCCAAACCTTTTGGAAGTTCTTTGAGCTCAAGAGGTGGGTCTTTAGGAGACTCCTTATTTGGTTGCTCGCTTTGGTCAAGAACCAAAAAGGTTTGTTCTATGGCGACCTCTTCTTCAACAAAGTGGTCAATTTCTTCTCTTGTATCGTGTGGTTTATCTTCATCTTCAATCAGGGGGTCATTATTGCCGAATGGATATTTCATTGAACGCTCAAGATCGACACTTTTTTTAATGCCCCTAATTGAATGGGTAGATTGTTGTACTTCCGATTTTTCAAAGCTTCGTGGGTCTTTATAAAAGGTCGTCCCAACACTAATGGAGCGTCATCAAGGATGAAGAAGTCGGTTGGGATTACTATTTGATTGGTTTGGACCAACACATCCTCAACTATCCCTATTGATTTTATTGTTTTCTGATTAGATAGAAAAATGGGTATTTGAAGTGGAGAAAAATCACTAATACTTAATTTTTCGAAAATGTAGTTTGGCATTATATTAACATAAAGATCTTTATCAATTGTAATATTACTAATAAAGGAGTTTTGAAAGAAACATGGAACCGGTGTGATGTAATTTCAAATGGATCTTCTTTTATTAGCGTAGTTTAATCATTTGTTAACTTAATGCTTACCATTTCGTCAATTTTAGTGTTAGTGTTTAACTCTTTTAAAAACTTAGCATGAGTGGGTACTAAACAGTGATTTTCGAAAGAAGGTGACAAGAGATTAATTTCTTTAAAATTAGGCTCTTCTTTAATTTTAACGTTGTCGGACTCACCTTCTTCGTTGTTTAACTCATGTGTCGGTTTTTCACTTACTTGTTCTTCCATTTTTACCTTTTCAACAATCTCTTCTTTTTTACAAGTTAACTCTTCCCTTGCGCGGGATTCTTTTATGTAGCGCTCGATAGTTTTAAGGTGTTCTATTATTTTATCGGCTATAGGTGTGATAGAATAAGGATCTTCAAAGCTTGAGTTCGGAAGTTCGATCCTTGGTTCCTCATGATACTCATATGAGGTACATGGTTCACACCATTGTTCCTCATTATAGGTATATGATGGATAAGGGTCGTAACTTTGTTCTTCATAATACTCATATGAGGTGGGTTGTTCACGCCATGGTTCCTCATAGTAAGTATATGAAGATTGAGGCTCATATCTTGGTTCCTCAAAGTATGAGTATGAAGGCTCATACCTTGGTTCATCAAAATATGAGTATGAGGGAGAAGGTTCATACCTTGGGTCTTCATAGGATGTATATGAAGTGGATGGCTCGTACCTGAGCTCCTCATAGTAGTTGTATGAAGTGGATGGCTCAAAGAGGTCACAATATTGCACCAATTAGGGTTTCCACAAATGGTGCAATAGTCTTCCCTATAATCATCCTCCTCATAGGGGTAGTTGTAATCTCCTGAGTATTGATCCATAAGAATCACTCAGCAGACCACAACAGAGTCTGGGGACCAGAAAACAAAAACAAAAACGAACAGAGGTTGGACACGGCCCCATGCTCAATAAGCACGGCCCCGTGTTCAGGTTCTGTATCTGGGCGTTTTAATTAAAGTAACTGGTTTTATGCAACACGGGGGGCGTATTCAGCGAACACGACCCCGTGTTCAGACTCTGTGTCTGGAAGCTTGTTAAAAATTATGCGGCACGGCCCCGTGTTCGGTAAACACGGCCCCTGTTCAGTCTACTATAATGTAAAAACTAACTAAAATGTAGAAAATGTGCGCGCGATTTTAAAAAGGTTTTTGAAAACTGATTAGGTCATCGATTTTAAGCTTTCTTAAAATCCTTGTGTCCCAAGCAACGACGCCAAAAACTTGATGTTTGTTGGTGTGAATATAATTTTAGTTATATTTTAAGCCCTTTTTAACACTTTAGTGAAGTTTTAAATTTATAAAACACGACAATTTACTAACATAAACACACATATGGGCAAGTGCACCCATCGTGAGCGTAGTATATAGTTGGTAAGATACCGAGGTCGTCCAAGGACACAACAGCTTTTAGTACCGGTTTATCCTGAACGTCTAATCAAATCAAAGTTTTAGAAAAAGGTTTTAAACATGAAAATAAAAATTAAAAATGTTGAAAAATAAAATAAAATAAAAACAGATAGACAAGATGAATCACTTGGATCTTACTCGCCTTTAGTATAACCTTTGATGATTTCCACACTTTTGCACTTTTTAAGAGATTATCTTAGTTATAGTATGTGACAACCGGATCTCTCAAGATTTGTACCTTTCAGTCTTGTGATCCTGATTCCTCTTTATTTCCTTTGGCCACGTTCTCGCTATGCTAATTACTAAACGTTGTGATAATAAATTCATTAAACCTAAACGTAAATGACTGATTATGTATGGACTTGTGCCAAAGACATCAACTATAGCCCACACACTTAAAGATCATGTAATCCGTAGACAATCCGCGTAACCCAGTTATTTGAACGAGTCAATTGAGTTGACGGGTTATATATATATGGGTTGTAATCAAGTTAAATGCTTTAAACGGGTTGGTGAGTGAAGTGGGCCACACCTTGTGTGTCTTTGTGTCGTGAGCGGCCCAGATCCCTGAAGCCCAAAACAAACCTTCACGAATCAAAAGAAAAGCCTAACCGAACTCAGAGAACTCAGATATATTGCATGCGATCAGTTCTTAGGCTACGCAACACAAAACATTCTCAAACCCTAACCGCACCCCCCTCCTTCTCGCATCCAACGGAAGCAGCCCCCCCCCCCCACATTCGAAGTAAAGCCAATGGCAGTCTACTCATACCTTTCGAAGTTCTCGTCATCTTCCCATTTGATTCGGTTAGTGTTAAGTATTTTATTATTGTATAATAGTTAAGCATAGCACTGGTTGATGATTGATAATGTGATTCTTGTGTGTTTATGTATGCATGATTGTGTGTTAATGATTGAGTGATCACATGAATAGAATGATGATGCCATCGATCTAGATTTGGTAGAAAGCATTTTTAAACTTATTTTAGCTATATAGAAAATAATCTGGTCAACTAGGGTTTGACATAACATTAAGAACTTGGTGATTTCTTTTGTGATAGTAAATTGATTAGATCCAAACTGGAAGTCTTTATGCTGTAAATCGGTGATCTAGGGTTGCATGTAAACTGGAATATTTATTAATTAAAGTAATGGGGATGTCCAGATTCATTGCATGGAAACTCAGATGTGAGTAATGGTTCACAGCTAGGTTGGGTGATACAATTATGAGTTAGAGCTACATGATGAATAATTATTTAAATTATTATGTTATTCGATAGAATTGATTATGTTTCATGACGAAATGGTTAGGGCATGATTGGAGTTATGGGTTATGAATGAGTAATGGAATGATCGAAGGTGGATGTGTGTGTGTTGTTGTTGATTGTTGTTAATTGATATTAATGGCTAATTAATGAAAATAAACAAACGATTGGTGACATGAGGAGTATGGGAATTGAGTTATAATAAATAAATAACGATACTGTGTATGAGGAGTTGGTATATGAAAACTTAGTAATTTAGTATTGATTGGGAATTAATACATGAAACTGTTAGAGATGTTTAGAGTTTTGTAAACCACACAAAATATGGCCACACACTAAAAAGGGTAATCGCCCATTTGGATTGGATCGCACAAGTCAAAGAAATGGGCTTGACATGAATTATATGGTCCATTGGGTCCTAGTTTTAATTGGGCCACACAAACACTAAACTGGATCACATATGGAATGGGTTACACAAGTAGGTATGGGCTGGGGAAACAAGTTGGCCATACATATAACAAAACTGAATTGGGCCTGATCTGCTGGGCCGCAAGAGGAAACAGGATTGTTTAAGGATTGCGGGCCAGGATATGTTGGGTCGGGTAGGATGTTTGCGTCAACATGTTGAGTGATTTTGTGTTAACTGTTGGGCCACACCTAAAGTTATTGGGCCGCACAGTTTACTGGGTTTATGCATTGGGTTGTTAAGTGTTAGTGTGAGACGTGACGGATTATGTGAAATATTTGTGACTTGGATAATTATTACGTGACTATGTGATAATTGATGCAAATTGATACATGCGTGGTTTGATATGTGGTTTAATAGAATGAGATTCTAACTGTTAGTGGTACCCACAATAGGAACTAATTGACCAACTCGGAACACGTACCGTATTCTACCGAGCACTCTAAGGTGAGTTCACTGCTCTTTTCCAAGCATGCATCCCGGGGAGGGATATCGGGTAACGTTCCGGGGAGGGACGTCAGGTTAATGGGATGCTTATTATTACACTCATTGTCTATCACATAAGACCCCTTACATCTACTGATAGTTGCCCGGGAGGCAACGAGGTTATTAGTTGATAGCGCTATTAGGTTTGGCACCCTCACACCGTACCGGGGAGGATGGGCGTGACCTAATTTCCTTAAAGCATGACCAATGCTTTGATAGAGACATTGGGGTTGGGCAAATACATCTTGTAGCCATCTGCGGTAATCGAGTTAATAACAACATCAAATCAAATTATTGAACCGTTGAACTGTTTTATACACATACCTGGTAACTAAACGCGTTAACAAAACTTTGAACTCACCAACGTCGTCTGACACACTTGTCTGCATGCTTGTAGGTCGTTAGATGTCTTGGATTGGAACTTGCTGTCTGGAGTAGCTGGAGTGGTCATGGGTCGACTGGAGGGATTCATGTGATTGAATAATTGATATTATACATTGGTTTTGAAACAGTTTAACATTGGTTTACTATTTGCTTCCGCTGAACATGTAGGTTTTCATTTAAACTCGTTAATGGTATTTTTCAGTAATAAATGAGGACTTTATTTTGAAACTTGTATGGGTTCAAGGTAATTAGTGGCTCGTTGTTGGTATGTCACACGCCTAACAGGGACATTCCGTAGGTGGTATTTTGGGGGTGTGACAGTTTGGTATCAGAGCCACTGGTTATAGTGAACTTGGTTTTAATACGTTTTTGTAAAACCAGAATATAACTGAACAGTTCTGAATACGTGAATACGACCATGACACTCAGCTCCAGACTGCAAGGTTCGTCTCTCGTATACTCATCGTACTGCATAACTAGTGAGCACTTACATATGATATTGCATGTGATTGCACGTTTAGCACAACAGTATGAATTCATGTATTACTTGCAGGTGTTATGTGACTGATAGGGAGGTATTTTCCTAAACATTCATGACTTACGTTTCGTGATGCTCTTTGTTTGCTACTAGAGGTTGAGGAACCATTTGACATGAGTTAGGGGAAGTTGAGATGAGCATGCAAATCACAATATTATTGTGGGTGCACACATAATAATAATGTGGGGTGCATGCGAGTCCCAGTGAGGCTTAACAAGTGAAAAAGGGGTTTCGTTCCGTTATTTGATCGATATGAAATACAACAGTCTAAAGGAGTCGTGGTAGTGATTGTCTCCTACCTGAACGTGATCTTTTCACTCCTCTCTGAATCCTTTCGAACCTTGATGCTATCGAGTAGTACCTGAACACCCATCTGAACGCCTAGCGAACTGTGTAGAATGTTAGGTGCTTGTATGAACATCCTTGAGTTGGATGTTGCAACGACAATGATTGGTCTATATCTCTCTCACCTTTCTTCGTTTGCTGGAACTTAACGTATTGACATCTTAAATCCCGAAGTGCGATCACTTCTACAACACTCTCACGACATACCGTGTATTACTCAGTCAACTTGCAAGAACGATGGACAAGAGGGTAAACATAGCATTTAAACGACTCTAGTTACCGGCAACGAACAACAGCAATTTGACTCTAATTGAATCCTTAACCCTAGTCAGTGACTCATGGGAGTCAACTCTTACGAAACAATCGGGACATAAGCAATGACAACTGATTATAGTGTGGAATGTGTGACTACCAGCACATGATTAGCGCTTTAGGACGTGGCACAGAATGTGAAAGAATGGACTTGGTTGGTGAAAGATCGTAGGGCTCCGTTTCAAGCAACAACATTAGGGGCAACACTTATGGCAACATCAAGGCACTTATAATCATAGCCTACAGTATGGAAATGAAGGTGCGTACAACATGGATTGGCTGTGGTTAAAAGAAGACGACAACAACCAAAGGAACGACGGCAGTACTGGGAACCCTCGTAACGAAAACAACAAACACCAGAAATGAAACTCATGGAAAGGCATCTAGGGTTGGCATGGGCGACGCCGGGATTATAGCAACATGGTGGCCTGCACGTTCTTGGTAACTAATCGTTTCGACTCTATTCTGCTTAACCCTAATGTTTCTTGAAACCGAACTTGTTGTGGCAACAACGGATGGCAAGTCAAATGAAACCTCATATGTCCGCTGGGATGTAAACTCCACCTTGTGGGACAAGTGTTTAACGTCAACCTTCCTTCCACTACCCTTGATGGTTGTAATACAGTAGTTAGTATGGATTGGTTATTAAGAGATCGCGTAGATATACCTTGTGAGGAGAAGATTTTGCGTATCCTTCTCCCTAGTGGAGGACCGTTGTCTGTTCTAAAGCGTTAGAGGGGTGCAAGGGTTAGCACCATTTCAGCTATGAAGGCCCAGAAGTGTCTACGGAGGGATGACCCCGCTAGGTTAGCAACCGTTTCTGATGATAAGGCTAAGGAAGATAGGATCGAGGATCCACCAATTGTTTATGACTCATCTCAGTGTGCAATTCGAGGAACTTTCAGGTTTACTTCCACAACTGTTAGTCAGAATCTTAGTAGATCTCACGCCAGAGGCAGCCCTGACCACACGCACTCTTACCGTCTTGCACCAGGAGGGTTGCAAGAGCTGTCTAATCAACTGCAGGAATTGTTGAACAAGAGTTTTGTCGGGCCTAGCTTTTTGCGTTAGGGAGCCCAAGTTATATCCGTGAAGATAAGCCTTTTCGTATGTGTACTGATTTTCAAGAACTCAATAAGGTGACAGTTGAGAACCGTTTGCCACGACCATATATTGACAACCTGACGACCAGTTGCGGGGGTCGAGCTTCCATTCAAGAAATGAATAATAAACGAGCTATTGTCAGAAGGTAGTCTAAGGGGAGAATGTGCCTGCAACGGCATACCAAGCGCAGTGCGGCCATTTCGACGTTGTATTCCAAGACCTTCGAGCTAATCATCTCACCAGCAGCTGTGTGGATCACATGAATCGGCCATGCTTATTAACGACATGTTGAATCATTTTCAGGAGAAAGGAACATCATGGGCAGCTTTGTATCTTATTTGAGAGCTCCTGAAGGAGGATCCACACCGCGCGAAGTCTTGATAAATGTAACTTCTGGATGCGAGGGATATTTTTGGTCATATAATCAACGAAGTGGGAATACACGCGGATCTTGCTAAGACCCGTTTTGGTTAGAAACTGATCGACACCAAGGATCCCTTCGAGGATACAGCAATTTCTTGGTCTCACTAGATGCTATCGCAGATTCATCACAGGATTTTCGAAGATCGCGCAACTTAAATCTCTTTAGCACAGCAGGGTGTTGTGTTCGTGGGAGTCACAACAGGAGGACGTCTTTTCAGGTTTCGAATCCCAACTCTGCAATATACTAAGCATCGTCTCTACCCGAGGGTGCGGGTGATTTAGTGGTATATCATGATGGTTCGAATCAGAGTCCCAGTTACACGCTGATGCAACACGAGAAGGTGATAGCTTACGTGATAGACTTACAAGGAGAATTGCACGACACACAATCTGCGGTGGAAACCGTGGTCTTTGGATATAAGTTGGAGGCATTACTTGGACGGTACCGAATGCACTACTTAGATCGATCACAAGGGCCTCCCGTGTACCCTGGTTTTGAAAGAGCTAAATCAGTTAATGGCATCGCTGGATGGAATTTTTGGATGATTACAACTGCGAAACTTGAATGTGCACGAGCTCTACATCTCATTATCGACTCTAACCAACCTGATCAAACTCGCTCTGTTCAGACTGGAGAACTGAAGGAGGAGGATTTTCAAGTAGAACCCATGTGGGGCATGGAGGAGCAACCTTCGGCAGGTTGGATGATATACGCTACCTCATGGAACGAATATGGATCTTATTATACGGAAACTGTAGGAACTCGTGTCTAACAAAGCACACCGACCTCGATATTCCAGTCGTCTGGGTTTTGATAAGAGATATTAGGATCTATAGGATCTTGTACTGGTGATCGGACATGAAGGCCTGCCTAGCTACGTATGTGAATGATGTTTGACTTGTGGGAAAGTGAAGGTGGAATATCAGCAACCAGAAACACCCATATGGAAATGAGAACAGATTGCCATGGATTTTGTCACTGGGCTACCTAGAACTCGAAACGGAAACAATATCACCTGGGGATCATTGATTGTCTCACGTAACCAGCACACTCTCTTGCAATCAAGGAAACCGACGAGTCCTCGCAAGTGGTGAATATTTCTCTGAAAGAGGCGGTTCTTAGGCACGAGGTGCCAACATCCAATACTTCTAATTTTGAACTATACCTGACTTATGGCGGACAAAACACAACACTCTCCACTCACGTCTAGACATGAGCATTGCTTATCACCGTAGGGTAAGCGGTTTGAGTAAACGAACTATCCTGACACTCGAAGACATGCTTTGAGCATGTGTGTGATCGACTTTAGTAAGAGTTAGAAGGACACTTACCTATGGTTGGGTTCTACTGCAGCAGTCACCATATAAGTATTTAGGCAGCTCTGTTTGAGGACTGCATGGACGATAATGCCAATCTCATTGTTTGACTAAGGTGGGTGACAACCTAATCACAGGTCCAGGACTTGTACTTGAAACCTCTGGGAAGATTGTCTAGAGCAGGAATCGTATGGCGGCAACGCGTGACTGCCAGGAAAGCTGATAAACTTGGGAAACCTTGGAAGATCGCTGTAGGCGATCGTATCATGTTGAAAGTCTCACCCTGGGAGGGTGTGGAACGCTTGGGAAGCGTGGTGAGCTTAATTGACGTCATGATGGACCATTCAACAGTCTGAGAAGAATCAGTGACGCAACCTACAAACTTGAGTTATCTGCTGAGCTGGGTAAAATTCATGATGTCTCTCATGTTTCGCAATTAAAGAAGTGTTTGTCCGATGAAACACTTGTGATTCCACTTCAAGAACTAAAGATCGACCACAAATTGTAGGTGTCGAGAAATCCATTGAAAACTTAGTAGAATTTCAATCGCGAGAGTTCGTTGGAACTCAATACGAGGACCGAAGTTCACGTAGTAACGCAAAGATCAGATAAAACACAAGTATCCTCCATTGTGCAAACAGTTGAATTAACTCCTGATGTCACTGGCAAATTTCGGGGCGAAATTTCTTTCAAGTTGGGGATGATGTGGCACCTGAGGAAAATTTGCTGCAATCTTGATTTATCACTTTGCTTTTCTGTGCTTACTTGTCAAATTTCAGGACGAAATTTCTTTCAAGTTGGGGATGATGTGACAACCCGATTTCTCAAGGTTTGTACCTTTCAGTCTTGTGATCCTGATTCCTCTTTATTTCCTTTGGCCACGTTCTCGCTATGCTAATTATTAAACGTTGCGATAATAAATTCAGTAAACCTAAACGTGAATGACTGATTGTGTATGGACTTGTGCCAAAGACATCAACTATAGCCCACACACTTAAAGATCGTGTAATCCGTAGATAATCTGCGTAACCCAGTTATTTGAACGAGTCAATTGAGTTGACGGGTTATATATATGGGTTGTAATCAAGTTAAATGCTTTAAACGGGTTGGTGAGTGAAGTGGGCCGCACCTTGTGTGTCTTTGTGTTGTGAGCGGCCCAGATCCCTGAAGCCCAAAACAAACCTTCATGAATCAAAAGAAAAGCCCAACCGAACTCAGAGAACTCAGATATATTGCATGCGATCAGTTCTTAGGCTACGCAACACAAAACATTCTCTAACCCTAACCCCATCCCCCTCCTTCTCGCATCCAACAGCAGCAGCCCCCCCCCCATTCGAAGTAAAGCCAATGGCAGTCTACTCATACCTTTCGAAGTTCTCGTCATCTTCCCATTTGATTCGGTTAGTGTTAGGTATTTTATTATTGTATAATAGTTAAGCATAGCGTTGGTTGATGATTGATAATGTGATTCTTGTGTGTTATGTATGCATGATTGAGTGTTAATGATTGAGTGATCACGTAAATAGAATGATGATGCCATCAATCTAGATTTGGTAGAAAGCATGTTTAAACTTGTTTTAGCTATATAGAAAATAATCTGGTTAACTTGGGTTTGACAAAATATTCAGAACTTGGTGATTTCTTTTGTGATAGTAAATTGATTAGATCCAAACTGGAAGTCTTTATGCTATAAATCGGTGATCATGGGTTGCATGTAAACTGGAATATTTATTAATTAAAGTAATAGGGATGTCCAGATTCATTGCACGGAAACTCAGATGTGAGTAATGGTTCACGGCTGGGTTGGGTGATATAATTATGAGTTAAAGCTGCATGATGAATAATTATTTAAATTATTATGTTATTCGATGGAATTGATTATGTTTCATGACGAAACGGTTAGGGCATGATTGGAGTTATGGGTTATGAATGAGTAATGGAATGATTGAAGGTAGATGTGTGTGTGTTGTTGATTGTTGTTAATTGATATTAATGGTTGATTAATGAAAATAAACAAACGATTGGTGACATGAGGAGTATAGGAATTGAGTTATAATAAATCAAATAACGATACTGTGTATGAGGAGTTGGTATATGAAAACTTAGTAATTTAGTATTGATTGGGAATTAATACATGAAACTGTTGGAGATGTTTAGAGTTTCGTAAACCACACAAATTATGGCCACACACTAAAAAGGGTAATCCCCCATTTGGATTGGATCACACAAGTCAAAGAAATAGGCTTGACATGAATTATATAGTCCATTGGGTCCTGGTTTTAATTGGGCCACACAAACACTAAGCTGGATCACATATGGAATGGGTTACACAAGTAGGTATGGGCTGGGGAAACAAGTTGGCCGTACATATAACAAAAATGAATTGGGCCTTATCTGCTGGGCCGCAAGAGGAAACAGGATTGTTTAAGGATTGCGGGCCAGGTAGGATGTTTGGGTCAACATGTCGAGTGATTTTGTGTTAACTGTTGGGCCACACCCAAAGTTATAGGGCCGCACGGTTTACTAGGTTTATGCATTGGGTTGTTAAGTTTTAGTGTGAGACGTGACGGATTATGTGAAATATTTGTGACTCGAATAATTATTACGTGACTATGTGATAATTGATGCAAATTGATACATGCGTGGTTTGATATGTGGTTTACTAGAATGAGATTCTAACTGTTAGTGGTACCCACAATAGGAACTAATTGATCAACTTGGAACACGTAACGTATTCTACTGAGCACTCTAAGGTGAGTTCACTGCTCTTTTCCAAGCATGCATCCCAGGGAGGGATATCGGGTAACGTTCGGGGGAGGGACATCAGGTTAATGGGATGCTTGTTATTACACTCATTGTCTATCACATAAGACCCCTCACATCTACTGATAGTTGCCGGGGAGGCAACGAGGTTATTAGTTGATAGCGCTATTAGGTTTGGCACCCTCACACCGTACCGGGGAGGACGGGCGTGAACTAAATTCCTTAAAGCATGACCAATGTTTTGATAGAGACATTGGGGTTGGGCAAATACATCTTGTAGCCATCTGCGGTAATCGAGTTAATAATAATATCAAATCAAAATATTGAACTGTTGAACTGTTTTATACATATACCTGGTAACTAAACGCGTTAACAAAACTTTGAACTCACCAGCGTCGTCTGACACACTTGTCTGCATGCTTGTAGGTCGTTAGATGTCTTGGATTGGAACTTGCTGTCTTGAGTAGCTGGAGTGGTCATGGGTCGACAAGAGAGATTCATGTGATTGAATAATTGATATTATACATTGGTTTTGAAACAGTTTAACATTGGTTTACTGTTTGCTTCCGCTGAACATGTTGGTTTTCATTTAAACTCGTTAATGGTATTTTTCAGTAATAATTGAGGACTTTATTTTGAAACTTGTATGGGTTCAAGGTAATTAGTGGCTCGTTGTTGGTACGTCACACGCCTAACAAGGACATTCCCTAGGTGGTATTTTAGGGGTGTGACATAGTAGTAGGCCCGAGGTGACGTTACCCTCAACCCAGTAGTTTGAGTCAACAAGAATACAATCCTAAAGGGGGGGATAGTGCACGGTCCTCCCAACCGCCGGAGTGATCTCACTCCGGGAGCCGCTACCCGACCAAGCTAGCTCCGCGGTGACTTCCCCATGCCGAGTTCTTACCCTGGGTGACATATGCCACTCCCAAGACTCGAACCCGGTACCTCTGGGAAGAGGTGGGTGTCGGTGGCCAACTGGGCTACCCCAGTTGGTTAATCCTAAAGGGTTGGAATATTTAAGATAATTAATTAAGTTATTAATGCGTAATGTGGTAGGCCCCTCTTTTGAAGGTGACGTTACCATCGGCTAAGTGGTTTGAGTCAGCAGGGATACAATCCCAAGTAGTCGGATTAATATATTAATAGTAGTTTACATATGAGGGGATCAAGCCATTCGCACCCCCGCCATCCAATACCAGTGGGTATTGAAGGAGGTCCTAGTAAGCTTGACCCAGGTCCTTGCAGGATCTATACACTGAACAAGGCAAGAACCTTACCAAACTATTCCCTTAACCCCCGACCAGGTAGCCAACATATCTCTATATAGACCGCAGATATATGAATGGTGTAAATCTTTTATTTTATATAGACAATAAAATAATGACAAGACATCACGGACAAATGATAAGGAAGTTTCACATTCAACATAAGAAACTAGTTATTAAAGTCATTAATACATAACCAAATAAAAAGTGCGAAAAGATTAAAAATCAAAAGTATTACACTAAATGCTTGTCTTCACCAAGTGATGTAAGAGAATTAGGCAAACATGGCATTTGATTGTCAAGAACTCTTACTATCAATCTTGGATCCTGAGACTACTACACACACTCTATGATGGATGATGGATGATGGTGGTGGATGTGAGTTGTAGTGGTGGTGGAGTGTGAGTGAAGTTGGAGAGAGGTGGTTTGCCAAGGGATGTCTTTGAAGTGAACCAAACACCTCTATTTATAGCTGGCACAGAAGCCCGGACACGGCCCCGTGTCCATTGGGCACGGCCCCATGTCCATCCACTTTCCTTTTCTTTATTAGTTGCACTTTGTCTGCATTAGCTCCACACGCCCCCGTGTCTGCTAGGCACGGCCCCGTGTGCAGAAGCATATCTGTACTATCAAGATTTGCTTGGATTCTGCGAATCTTAGAGTTGACCACGGCCGTGTTGAGCTGGGCATGCCCCCGTGTCGGGAATAGAAGCTTCTATAGCTTTATCCTTTCTGCAGACATCTGGCCACGCCCCCGTGTCCGCTGGGCACGGGGCCGTGGTCAGCCTTCTGTTCTCTTGTTTTTGCTTGGGAAGATGATGTCGAGGGGTCGGGCATGCCAAGTTTATTCCTTTTCTTGTAATTATGTTAGATTTTGCTGCATATTTGCTCCTTTTGTCCATTTACGCTCATTTAATCCTAAAAATACAAAAGGAAGACAAAAGCACACTTTTTCCAACATTAGTACTAAAAAGGGTTAGTTTTATGCCTCATTTGATGTAATTTATATGTTGCATTTTACACACATCAGGACCATGTAGTATAACCTCAGAGGGTTATGCTAACATATAATATGGTCACAAAGGAACCCTAAGGCACAAAGAAACTAAGCTAAATCGGGTCAGAACTGAAAGTCAAAGCAAAAGTCAACTTTTGCGACTTTCGGTTGTGAACCGAGCCTAAACTCATAATTGTCAGGTTGAACATGTCTAAACATGTTCTTATATTATTTACCAAGTTATTAAAGTGATAAAACTGATTTTATAGCTTCTACATTATCAGTTGTGAATTTTATTTAAAAACTGACCCGTTTGACTTTTATTTTAACTACTTTGACCCGACAATTAACTAAGTAAACGTGATAATTAGGAGGTGTCCTTTTGAGGGATTATCACCTACTTAATTACCAACACATAGCCACTTTCAATTCGAATCATGGCTGGACCGTTAATGATTAATCACAAAGTAAGTATAATTACAATATCTTTGACTTTAGGTCCTTAAACTAATAAAAACTTAACTATAGAAGCTAAGAAAACTTACAAAGGTCCTTAGCACGAAGATTAAACTTGAGAAAGCTTCCTAAATGATCAGGATGCTCCAGAGAAGAGTTGAGAGTGAAAATTTGAAGTGTGCAAGTTCAAGTGATCAAACAAGGAGCTATTTATAGGAATTTGGCGGTTGCTAAGATCATTCCAGCTGTTTAGGGAGTTCACCAGATGATCACAGGTCTCCCCATGGCAGTAAAAACCATTAACCTGCCCCTGGTATCGCTCAGAAGCCATGCAATGGTGGTGGACAGGCTGCAACATGCAGCTGTCCAGTTTTTGGTCGCTGGTGACTCAGTCGCAGCCCGCGTAGACATCAGAGGGAGTCTAAGCGCCCCGCGAGGACCTCTGATTCCGGTAAAAAGTTCGCAAACTTTGCATTTTCAGTCCCTGGTCCTTTTTAAGTTTGAATAACTTTTGTTTATTGCAATATTAATCCCCATAGTTAACTTTTAAGAGTCTTGGGTCATAAAATAAACACCGTTAAGCTTCCCGTTTGTTACGATATCACCCAAAATGTACAAGATTCTCTTGTTGACGCGTTTAATCCTTATTTCTTGGAAATTACAACTTCAATCACTTATTTGCATCAAAACTCTCACGAAATCATTATCCGATATACGTGAGAGTATATTGAAGTATTACAAAGTCTCGGGATTGTTAAAAGGTCACTCAGAGGTAAGAACTAACATGTTGACACGTTAACCCCTGTGCTTCGTAAACTTTTGATTTTTAAATATGAACAGCTTCTTGCGTCTGACAATTTATTCATTAAAGAATACGAACGTCGTGTGAGGTCAATCAGACGCACAAGTTTGGCATGTTGACGCTTTTAGTCCTTCCACATACATCTTTACACTCTTTGACAATTTTAGTCCCTCAAAGTCATCTTTCAACATGAACAGGGTTTATGACACGTGTCGTCACTGTTTTGGACATGATTTTGCGAGGTGTTACATCCTCACCCCCTTAAAAGAAATCTCGACCTCGAGATTTACTGAAATAAACAACGGTATTTCTGTTTCATCGTGGATTCGACGTCCCACGTATATTCTGGGCCTCTGCGGGCATCCCATTTCACTTTTACAATTGGCACATTCTTCCTTCGAAGCCTTTATCGACAAAGGTTTTTCAACAAACTTCAAGCTTTCGTCAATCTGCACGTCCTTATGAGACATTACTAGCGACTCATCGGCTAGACATTTCTTTAAATTGCAGATGTGGAATACTTTATGAATTCCACTAAGCTCTTCAGGTAGATTTAGCTTGTAGGCCACGTGGTCCAATATATCTTGGGCTCAGCTTGCCCTTTTTTACCAAACCTCATCACTCCTTTCCAAGGTGACACCTTGAGTAATATTTTATCACCAACTTCAAATTTTAGAGGTTTGCGCCTCTTATCTGCATAGCTCTTCTGACTATCCCTGACAGCTTTCAGACGATCACGGATCTGCATAATCTTATATGTCGTCTCAAGCACTATATCAGGTCCTGATAGTTGGGTTTCTCCAACTTCTGCCCAACAAACTAGCGTTCTGCACTTTCTTCCATACAAGGCCTCAAAAGGCGCGACTTGGATGCTCGAATGATAACTGTTATTGTGTGAAAATTCAATCAGAGGAAGATGGTCATCCCAGCTTCCACCTAAGTCGATAACACAAGCTCGGAGCATGTCTTCCAGAGTTTGAATCATACGCTCACTTTGCCCATCCGTCTGAGGATGATAAGCAGTACTGAAATTCAGACGAGTGCCTAGGGATTGCTGAAAGCTTTTCCAAAAATGAGATGTGTATCTTGTATCCTTATCATAGATAATAGATACTGGCACTCCGTGGAGAGATACAATCTCGTCCACATAAAGTTGGGCTAGTTTATTGGAGCTATGCATCTCCTTTATGGGTGTAAAATGAGCTGACTTTGTCAGTCTGTCTACTATAACCCATATTGTATCATTCCCATGTTTCGTCTTTGGTAACTTGGTGATAAAATCCATAGTTACCATTTCCCAATTCCAAGTAAGAAGTTCAGGTTGTTGTAGTAAATGATGCGTGTGTAGTGTAATATAATTTAGATATATAATTAAGCCCTTTTTACAAGCCAAGTTTTAAATTTATAAAACACGATATTCACTAACACTAAACACACATATGGGCAAGTGAACCCATCGTGGACGTAGTATAGTGTTGGTAAGATACCGAGGTCGTCCAAGGACACAAGAGCTTTTAGTACCGGTTTATCCTCAACGTCTAATCAAATCAAAAGGTTAGAAAAAATGTTTTTAAACTAAGAAAATAAAAACTAAGTAAATGCTGAAAAATAAAAATAAAATAAAAACAGATAGACAAGATGAATCACTTGGTTCCGACTCGTGTATTAGTATAACCTTTGATTATTTTCGCACTTTTGCACTTGTTTAAGAGATTATCTTAGTTATTGTAGTAGGCCCCTCTTTTGAAGGCGACGTTACCCTCAACCCAGTAGTTTGAGTCAGCAAGGATACAATCCTAAAGGGTTGGATTATTGGAAGATAATGAATTAAGTTATTAATGCAAATTATGGTAGGCCCCGCTTTTGGCGGTGACGTTACCCTCGGCTAAGTAGTCTGAGTCAGCAGGGATACAGTCCTAAATAGCCGGGTTATAGTATTAATAGTAGTTAACTTATGAGGGGGTCAAAGAGTTTGGATCCCCGCCATCCAATACCTATGGGCATTGAAGGAGATCCTACTAAATTTGACCCAGGTCCCTTGCAGGACCTCTAAACGCTGAACAAGGGCAAGACCCTTACCAAACTGTTCCCTTAACCCCCGACCAGGTAACCAACATACCTCCATATAGACCGTGGAGATATGAATGGTGAAAATCTTTTATTTTATATAGACAGTAAAATAATGCCAAGACACCACGGACAAACGATAAGGAAAGATCACCTTCAACATAAGCAACTAGTTATTAAAGTCATTAATACAAAACCAAATAAGAAGTGCAAAAGATTAAAAATAAAAAGTATTATACTAAACACTTGTCTTCACCAAGTGATGTAAGAGACTTAGGCAAACATGGCCTTGATTGTCAAGAACTCTTACTATCAATCTTGGATCCCGAGACGACTCACATACTCTACGATGGACAATGGATGATGGTGGTGGATGATGGTGTTATGGTGGTGGTGGGTGGTGGATGAAGTGTGAGAGAGGTGGTGTGCCAAGGGATGAGTTGAAATGGCTCCAAGCACTCCTATTTATAGGCTGAACAGAAGCCTGGGCACGGCCCCGTGTCCGCTGGACACGGCCCCGTGCCCGTCTGACACTCTCTCTCTTCATTAATTGTAATTCGCAATTACAATAAATGCACCTGCAGCACTCTGACCACGCCCCCGTGTCCGCTGGGCACGGCCCCGTGGTGGGCAGTAGAAGCTTCTATCACTTTGTCTTTTCTGCCAGGGCTGACCATCCTGCACACTGCCCCGTGCTCGCTGAGCACGGCCCCGTGTTGAGCTGGACACGCCCCGTGTTGAGCTGGGCACAGCCCCATGCTCAGCTGGGCACAGCCCCATGCTCAGCTGGGCACAGCCCCATGCTCAGCTTTCTTCTTATTTTTGCTTTGGGAAGATGCTGTCGAGGGGTCAGGCATGCCATATTTCTTCCTTTTCTTTGTATTTATGTTGGATTTGGCTGCATTTTTGCTTCTTTTGTTCGTTTAAGCTCTTTTAACCCTGAAAATACAAAAGGAAGACAAAAGCACACTTTTTCCAACATTAGTATTTAAAAAGGGTTAGTTTTATGCCTCATTTGATGTAATTTATATGTTGCATTTTACACACATCAAATACCCCCACACTTGAATCTTTGCTTGTCCTCAAGCAAAACTCTTTAATATGTGGCTTACACTCCCAAATGGAATGGGTAGAAGAGAAGGTTTTGGGCTTGTCTTTGAGTGTTGGGAATCCAAGATCTTTATTGGGTTTTATTTTTATACTATTTACAGTCCTATTCGTTATGATTTATTTAGAACATTTCATAAGAGAAATTACTTATTTGGGCATAACATGCCTCTTTAAAATTCCATTTATATACAAGTTCACATACCTCACGGGGGATCACTCAACACTCGGCCGAAGGTGTATTTTTAGTGAATCACTCGAGAGCGGCATGGAACTTACTCATACCATAAGCTTACCAAGCAATCAATCCTCCTCCTTTTTAACTATATACCTTTGTAAATATCAAGAGGACTTTTTTTTGGGGGGGGGGGGAGGGAAGGGTTAGGCTTGGGTTAAAGGTAGGTGGTTGGGTTAGTGGTTAGTAGAAAAGGGCGAAAGGCGTAAAAAGCGTCGGTTTTCGTAAGACATTTTTTTTTTTGACTTTTTATTTCAATGAAGCAATTTTTTTTTCAAACAAAGTTCTTTTTGATAACCTTGTTTGTTTATTTCTTTTGGCTTCATTATTATCATCATTTTTCTCTCTCTCTTTTTTTTTTTTTTTGATAAGGAAGTCATAAGAAAAACCGCGCTTTGTTACTAAAATAAAGGGTTTAAAATGAAAAAGGGGTTTTGGTGGGAAAAAGGGTGTTTGTTTTGGGTTAAGAAATGAAAAGGTTTAGGCTCAAAGGGGTTAACTAGGGGGATTTTGGGTAGGTGGTAAAAAAAGAAAAAAGAAAAATAATGGTGTAGAAATAAAAAGGGGTTAGTCCTAATGCCTCCATCATTTACTTACTCGGGTTTAAGTTGGTAAGGACCGGGAATGTATCGTCGTGGCAAGTTCTAGAGTTGTAAGAAACCAAACGGCTATTCACACAAGAAACGAAAAATGAGCATTTAATCTAAAGACGTGTATTTGTATGCTCAATAAAGGCTCAAAACTCACTTATTGTGGGAATGGGTTCATAATGTGATCAAGTATATATAATTAAATTTTAACTAGATTTGTCATGCCTTTTCATAATTTTCTTATGTTGGTTCTTTTTATCACGATGCTATCGGTTGTAAATTTGTAAAAATATAACTTTTTAGAACTTGTTATTCCCAAATTAAACCAAGACAAGCAAAAAAAACGAAAAGTTTTTGAAAAAAATTTGGGGTGATTAGCGGTTCCAATAGAGTTTTGTGTAAGGCTTGTAATTAGGACTTGCAAAATTCAAGGTTTTAGCATCCCCGCACACTTAAATTACACATTGTCCTCAATGTGTTCCAAAAATAAGTTTTTGGTTGATTAAAATGTGTAAAAGTGGGTTAAAAACAAGATTTTATGTTACTGGGTAGCTGAACACGGGGTGGTGTTGGCTGAGCACGGCCCTGTGTCCAGAATGCCAGTACCAAAAGTAAACAGAAGGCTGGGCACGGGGGCATGTTCAGTGAGCACGGCCCCGTGTCCAGGTACCTGAACTGGGCATTTCTGCAGATTTTTGGGCACGGGGGCGTGTTGGGTTGAGCACGACCCCGTGCTGAACTTGCTGTAATGAAGAAAAATTATCGAGAGGCTCTGTTTTTGTGCTTGGGGTGTTGGTTCAAGCTTCCCTTAGTATCCTTCACCATCCCGAGTGTGTTTTATTCCTGCAAATTAAAACTAAACTAGAAGGCATAAAAGTTAAACTAATCTAAAACTAAGGATAGTTCCGTGGAATGCCTCCGTGGTGCGCCACGTTTATAAGGGTCCTTGGCTAGACCCTCCTTATCGGGTGGTTCTGGCTCATCTTCAATTAGGGGGTCATTATTGCCAAAAGGATATTTCATTGAACGCTCAAGATCTATGCTCCTTTTGAATACCCCTAACTGAAGAGGTAGATTGTTAAATTTCCGGTTTTTCAAAGCTTCATGAGTTTTTACAAAAGGTTTTCCCAAGACTAGAGGAGCGTCATCGAGGATGACACAGTCGGTTGGAATAACCATTTGATTTGTTTGAACCAAGACATCCTCAACTACACCGATTGATTTTATTACTTTCAGGTTGGATAGAAAAATGGGTATTTGAAGTGGAGCGAAATCACTAATACTTAATTTTTCAAAAATGTAGTTAGGCATTATGTTAACACAAAGATCTTTATCAATGGTGATATTACTAATAAAGGAATTTTGAAAGAAACATGGAACCGGTGTAATGTTCATTTCAAAAGGATCTTCTTTTATTAGTGAGGTTTGATCATTAGTTAACTTAACACTTACCATTTCTTTGATTTTAGCACTAGTGTTTAACTCTTTTAAAAACGTGGCAAGAGGGGTTACTAAACAATGATTTTCGAAAGAAGGTGACAAGAGATTAATTTCTTTAAAATCAGACTCTTCTTGAATTTTTACATTATCGGACTCACCTTTTTCGTTGTTTAACTCATGTGTTGGTTTTTCACTTTCTTGTTCTTCCATTTTTACATTTTCAACTATCTCTACGTTATTGTTACAATTTAATTCTTCTCTTGCGCGGGATTCCTCTTCCCTTGCGCGAGATTCTTTTATGCAACGTTCGATAGTTTTAATGTGTTCTAATATCCTATTGGTTACTTCGGTGAGAGAAAAAGAATTGGGATCTTCAAAGCTTGAATCCGGTTGTTCGATCCTTGGCTCCTCATAGTACTCATATGAAGTAGATGGTTCACACCATTGTTCTTCATTGTAAGTATATGATGGGTAAGGGTCGAAACTTTGTTCTTCATAGTACTCATATGAGGTGGGTTGTTCACGCCATGGTTCCTCATAATAAGAGTATGAAGGTGGTGGTTCATATCTTGAGTCTTCAAAGTATGAGTATGAAGGCTCATACCTTGGTTCATCAAAATATGAGTATGAGGAAGGAGGTTCATACCTTTGGTCTTCATAGGGTGTGTATGAAGTTGATGGCCCGTACCTGGGCTCCTCATAATAGTTGTATGAATTGGATGGTTGATATGAGTTATTATATTGAACCGAGCGTGCGTTACGACAATTAGTGCAATAATTACCCCTATAATCATCCTCATCATAGGTGTAGTTGTAACCTCCTGAGTATTGATCCATAAGAATCACTCAGCAGACCACAACTGAGTCTCGGGACCAGAAAACAAAAATAAAGACGGAAACAGAAGCTGGACACGGCCCCGTGTCTGTTGAACACGGCCCCGTGGTCAGGGTCTGTATCTGGGCGTTTTAATTAAAGTTACTGGTCACGTTGAGCACGGGGGCGTGTTGAGTGAGCACGGCCCCGTGTTCAGACTCTGTATCTGGGTATCTAACTAAAAATATGCAGCACGGGGGCGTGTTCAGCGAGCACGGCCCTGTGTTCAGGCTACTGTAAATGCAAACTAAGCTAAAATGCAAAAAAGTTTGCGCGCGTTTTGAAAAGGTTTTGAAAAACTGATTAGGCCGTCGATTTTAAGCTTTCTTAAAATCCTTGTGTCCCCGGCAGCGGCGCCAAAAACTTGATGTGTGTGTAGTGTAATATAATTTAGATATATAATTAAGCCCTTTTTACACCTTTAGCCAAGTTTTAAATTTATAAAACACGATATTCACTAACACTAAACACACATATGGGCAAGTGCACCCATCGTGGACGTAGTATAGTGTTGGTAAGATACCGAGGTCGTCCAAGGACACAAGAGCTTTTAGTACCGGTTTATCCTCAACGTCTAATTAAATCAAAAAGTTAGAAAAAATGTTTTTAAACTAAGAAAATAAAAACTAAGTAAATACTGAAAAATAAAAATAAAATAAAAACAGATAGACAAGATGAATCACTTGGTTCCGACTCGTGTATTAGTATAACCTTTGATTATTTTCGCACTTTTGCACTTGTTTAAGAGATTATCTTAGTTATTGTAGTAGGCCCCTCTTTTGAAGGCGACGTTACCCTCAACCCAGTAGTTTGAGTCAGCAAGGATACAATCCTAAAGGGTTGGATTATTGAAGATAATGAATTAAGTTATTAATGCAAATTATGGTAGGCCCCGCTTTTGGCGGTGACGTTATCCTCGGCTAAGTAGTCTGAGTCAGCAGGGATACAGTCCTAAATAGCCGGGTTATAGTATTAATAGTAGTTAACTTATGAGGGGGTCAAAGAGTTTGGATCCCCGCCATCCAATACCTATGGGCATTGAAGGAGATCCTACTAAATTTGACCCAGGTCCCTTGCAGGACCTCTAAACGCTGAACAAGGGCAAGACCCTTACCAAACCGTTCCCTTAACCCCCGACCAGATAGCCAACATACCTCCATATAGACCGTGGAGATATGAATGGTGAAAATCTTTTATTTTATATAGACAGTAAAATAATGCCAAGACACCACGGACAAACGATAAGGAAAGATCACCTTCAACATGAGCAACTAGTTATTAAAGTCATTAATACAAAACCAAATAAGAAGTGCAAAAGATTAAAAATAAAAAGTATTATACTAAACACTTGTCTTCACCAAGTGATGTAAGAGACTTAGGCAAACATGGCCTTGATTGTCAAGAACTCTTACTATCAATCTTGGATCCCGAGACGACTCACACACTCTACGATGGACAATGGATGATGGTGGGGGATGATGGTGTTATGGTGGTGGTGGGTGGTGGATGAAGTGTGAGAGAGGTGGTGTGCCAAGGGATGAGTTGAAATGGCTCCAAGCACTCCTATTTATAGGCTGAACAGAAGCCTGGGCACGGCCCCGTGTCCGCTGGACACGGCCCCGTGCCCGTCTGACACTCTCTCTCTTCATTAATTGTAATTCGCAATTACAATAAATGCACCTGCAGCACTCTGACCACGCCCCCGTGTCCGCTGGGCACGGCCCCGTGGTGGGCAGTAGAAGCTTCTATCACTTTGTCTTTTCTGCCAGGGCTGACCATCCTCCACATTACCCCGTGCTCGCTGAGCACGGCCCCGTGTTGAGCTGGACACGTCCCGTGTTGAGCTGGGCACAGCCCCATGCTCAGCTGGGCACAACCCCATGCTCAGCTTTCTTCTTGTTTTTGCTTTGGGAAGATGCTGTCGAGGGGTCAGGCATGCCACATTTCTTCCTTTTCTTTGTATTTATGTTGGATTTGGCTGCATTTTTGCTTCTTTTGTTTGTTTAAGCTCTTTTAACCCTGAAAATACAAAAGGAAGACAAAAGCACACTTTTTCCAACATTAGTATTTAAAAAGGGTTAGTTTTATGCCTCATTTGATGTAATTTATATGTTGCATTTTACACACATCAGTAAACCTAGCGGTTTTTGATGCTCAGCTTTAACCTGTGCGCACGTCAGATATTTAGCCACATAAGTGGCTACAGATTTCTTCAAACCTATCCACCAGTAGTTGCCTTCAGATCCTGGTACATCTTATCATTGCCCGGATGAACTGAATATTTAGAACTATGCGCTTCTTGGAGGATTACATCTCTAGGTCCTCCATGAACTAGAACCCAGATTCGACCATTCAATCTAAGGATTCCATCTTTGCCATAAGACAATTGATCAGCAATTACACCTAACGTCTCATTCGGAAAGTTAGTTTCCAATATAGCTTCCTTCTGAGCCGCTAACAGTCTTTCATTCAGACTATTCTTTAGTTCAATACTTTTGGCATTTATCCTGATAGGTTTAATCCTTTCTTTCCTGCTTAGTGCATCGACGACCACATTAGCTTTGCCCAGGTGGTAACGGATTTCACAATCATAATCGTTCAATGTTTCCATCCAACGACGTTGCCTCATATTGAGATCTTTCTGGTTAAATAAATGTTGAAGGCTTTTATGATCTGAATATATTACACACTTGGTTCCATATAGGTAATGCCTCCAAAGCTTGAGTGCAAATACAACATCATCCAATTCCAAATCATGGGTGGTGTAATTTTTCTCATGCACCTTTAATTGACGAGAAGCATAGGCAATGACTTTACCTCTTTGCCTAAGCACACAGCCCATACCACTGTGTGATGCATCGCAATAAACAACAAACTCTTCTATCCATTCTGGAAATGTCAACACAGGAGCATTGCTTAATTTCTGCTTAAGAATCTCGAAAGATTCTTGTTGCTTGAGACCCCAATCAAACTTCACGTTCTTTCGAGTTAACGAAGTTAAAGGTGCAGCAATTCTTGAGAAATTTTCGATGAAACGCTTGTAGTAACCTACCAAACCTAAGAAGCTGCAAATTTTCGTGGGCGTC
Source organism: Helianthus annuus (assembly GCF_002127325.2). Lineage (NCBI taxonomy): Eukaryota > Viridiplantae > Streptophyta > Magnoliopsida > Asterales > Asteraceae > Helianthus > Helianthus annuus. The sequence goes on along the minus strand of NC_035449.2, from coordinate 152,370,219 downwards.
TTAGGTGCTTGCCAATTCATAATTGCTTCAATCTTAGTAGGATCCACCTGGATACCACGCTCACTTACTACATGTCCAAGAAATTGGACTTCACGGAGCCAGAACTCACATTTGGAAAATTTGGCGTAGAGCTTCTCTTGTTGCAGAAGTTTAAGGATACACCGGAGGTGTTCTTCATGATCAGCTTGGTTCTTGGAGTAAATGAGTATGTCATCAATAAAAACTATGACAACTTGTCCAGATATGGCTTGCAGACACGATTCATGAGATCCATGAATGCTGCAGGTGCATTAGTGAGCCCGAAAGGCATCACTAGGAACTCGTAGTGGTCGTATCTTGTTCTGAATGCGGTCTTGTGCACATCTTCGGTTCTAACCTTCAACTGATGGTATCCCGACCTTAGATCGATCTTTGAGAAGAAACTTGCCCCTTGAAGCTGATCGAACAGATCATCGATCCTGGGCAATGGATATTTGTTCTTGATTGTAACTTTGTTCAGCTCACGATAATCAATGCATAGACGCATTGAGCCATCTTTCTTTTTCACAAATAGAATAGGCGCTCCCCAAGGTGATGAGCTTGGTTGAATAAATCCTTTCTCCAACAAATCATCCAATTGTGTCCTTAATTCTTTCATCTCGGTCGGTGCCAAACGATAAGGAGCTCGTGCTACTGGTGCAGCTCCTGGTATAATATCGATTCTGAATTCCACTTATCTGTCAAGAGGCAAACTACGTAACTCTTCGGGAAAAACGTCTGTGAATTCCGAAATAACAGGGATATCTTCAATTTTAGGCTTTGGCGTGTCTACAGTCACTTGTGCCATGTAAATGACACAACCGTTCTTCAAACCCTTGGACGCCTTAAGCATAGCTGTTTGATCAGACAATCCATGATGTGTATCTCCTTGAACAATAATTGACTTTCCTGTTGGGGTCTTAATGATAACTTGCTTTTTGGCACAGGCAATTTGGGCTTGGTTCAAGGATAACCAATCCATGCCTATAACCACATCAAATCCTGCCAATTTCATTGGTAACAAGGACAGCGGAAAAGAGTGGTTCCTAATGGCTATGAAACATCCATCTAAAATTGTTGAAGCAGTCTCTAATGTACCATCAGCCAATTCTACCTCATATTTTATGTCTAGAGTTTTAACAGGCAGATTTAATAGTTTACAAAATTTATTGTCTACAAAGGACTTATCTGCTCCAGAATCAAATAATACTCTAGCATAAATATCGTTTATGAGGAAGGCACCTATTATAACGTTATCGTTCTATACTGCCTCCCTGGCATTCATCTGGAAAACTCGAGCATTTGTTTTCTTGGCCTCTTCAGGCTTCTTTGCAAATTTCGAGCAGTTGGTTTTGATATGCCCTTTCTCGTTACAGTTGTAACAAGTCGCATTCTTCAATTCTTTGCATTCTAAAGTCTTATGCCCCTTTGTCTTGCAAATTCCACAGAGTTTAGCTTGTGGGTCAATCGTACACCTTCCAGAATGGCATTTCCTGCAGTTCTTGCACTTGGGCCTTATATCAGACTGATTTGAGTTGTTTCTAAACTCACACCCTTTCTTATGCTCGAAGTTACCCTTCCTTTTCTTGTCGGAGCGATGTGAGCTCTCATCTTCCCTTTTCCTTTTTCCCTCTTCAGAAGTCTTAACAGATTTATTCCTTACTGCATCTAGAGTGAGGGACAAGGACAAATCCACCACGGACCTATAAGTGGTAGGCCGGGAAGTGTTAACATTTCCTTTTATTTCAGGGGCCAGGCCTCCAATGAAACGCGCTATGCATTTAGGTTCTGGTGTAACCAAGTAGGGAACGAGTCTTGACATAGTATTGAAACTCGTGACATAAGATTGGCAATCCAAATTCTTCATGACCAGAGTCAGGAAGTCTGTTTCAATTTTCTCTACCTCATGCTGAGGACAAAAATTTTCTCTGATTAGTGCTACAAATTGTTCCCAAGACAAGTTATAGAGTGGGATTTTCCCCGTGGCTTGGACTAACGACCTCCACCAAGCCAATGCCTCCCCCGTAAATGACTGTGAAACAAACTTCACAACATCTTGCTCTACACAACCGCTGATATCCACAACGGTATCCATCTCATCAAGCCATGTCATACAGTCTATGGCACCTTTTTCGCCTGTAAAATCCCTTAGTTTGCAAGAGACAAAGTATTTATAAGAGCAGGTCTTTGAGCGCGGTTCTTGATTTAACACAGTTTGCTTAGATGGCGGACTTTTCTGATTTGACGAATGTCGGGATTCGTCCTTATGAGATGTATGTGTTTTGGAAGGAGGTTTTGTATGAGGTACAGATTGGGTCTTAGCGTGAGTACCACTTGGTTCTTTGAACATTCTGTCAACGGCTTTAGTGACAGCAGCATTGTCTATCATTGCTTGTAGATCTGCACCCGCTACATTCATCCTGGTGTTGTCATTCCTCATATTTGGATGACTATTAATCTCTTCTGATTCAGCCATTGCAGAGTTTGATTGCTATAAAACAATTGACAACGATATGTTTAGTGATCTATTATGGAATCATCATTTTTGATGATTCATTAACCATGTTATAAATAGACCATATTTGGTTAATTTGTTAATTTAGTTTATTTAAATTTTTCTTTATAATTTATCCCAGCTATAAGCTATTATGGATATTAAGGTGGCACAAAATGGCCTAGTGACAAGGACAGTTTTATTTTGTAAGCCATGATCTTATAGCATCGAAGCATTAAGGTTTGAACATAGTTCATTACCCTTCTTGACAGGGAGTCATAGACTACAACTGTCATTTGTCTTATTGGACAATAAATATGGCCCGTAGGCACTTCATCATTAATGGATGTTTATAATATGATCATCTCATTTGATGATATAAACCATGATTTCTAAATCATTAGGCTAGGTAAGGAATTGGAAGAATCCAACATAAGGATGACTAGTGTGATTTTCTCGAACCACATTTGTCAAGAGTGCTAACACGTTCTTAGGTGTTAATAAGATTTATTATCTTAAAAAGGATTTACCATCATGGCCATGTCTAAATGACATATAGGCTAGGTTATACCTTTAAGATTTTATTTTGAGATTTAATGGCGGATCAATTATAAATTGACATGATATTTTGATTTGTGATTTAATACATATGAATATGTTTAACCAGATGATCACAGGTGTCCCCATGGCAGTAAAAACCATTAATCTGCCCCCGGTATCGCTCAAAAGCCATGCAATGGCGGTGGACAGGCTGCAACATGCAGTTGTCCAATTTTTGGTCGCTGGTGACTCAGTCGTGGCCCGCGTAGACATCAGAGGGAGTCTACGCACCCCGCGAGGACCTCGTAAAAAGTTTGTAAACTTTGCATTTTCAGTCCCTGGTCCTTTTTAAGTTTGAATAACTTTCGTTTATTGCAATATTAACCCCCATAGTTAACTTTTAAGAGTCTTGGGTCATAAAATAAACACCGTTAACCTTCGGGTTTGTTACGAGATCACCCGAAATGTACAAGATTCTCTTGTTGACGCGTTTAATCCCTATTTCTTGGAAATTACAACTTCAATAACTTATTTGCATCGAAACTCTCACGAAATCATTATCCGATATACGTGAGAGTATATTGAAGTATTACAAAGTCTCGGGATTGTTAAAAGGTCACTCAGAGGTACGAACTAACATGTTGACACGTTAACCCCTGTGCTTCTTAAACTTTTGATTTTTAAATATGAACAGCTTCTTGCGTCTGACAATTTATTCATTAAAGAATACGAACGTCGTGTGAGGTCAATCAGATGCACAAGTTTGGCATGTTGACGCTTTTAGTCCTTCCACAAACATCTTTACACTGTTTTACAATTTTAGTCCCTCAGAGTCATCTTTCAACATGAACAGGGTTTATGACACGTGTCGTCACTGTTTTGGACATGATTTTGCGAGTTGTTACATTTATTGTTGGTGTTAGTGATAGGTTATGGCGGTTGTTAGTGTTGGTTGCAGACAATGGTAGTCAACTGTGGTGGCTGTTGGTGGTGGTGTCCGGTATAGAGAGGTAGAGAGGGGTAAGACTAAAAGAGTGAATGTTTTTTAGAAAAAAAACATATAGAGATATATTATATATGAAAAGACGAAAACGCCTTTGCTTTTATTAGTAAAGTTACTAAAATACCCCTACCTTAAATTGAAAATTTCAACTGAGTTAGAGCCTTGGAGCCAACTGGAGACAAAATCGAAACATCAGGGAGGAAAAATGGCTATTTTTAAACGATTGGGGCAAAACCGCTAAAACGACCAAACCACAGGGAGCAAAATGGAAGTTAACTCTATGTTAAATTTGATTAATTTTGGTTCACTGATTAGTCCTTTAGTCCAAATAACAAATATAATATAATGTATTTTTGCATATATGTTCTTGATGAATGTGATGAGTCTATTATCCATAAGCTTAGTTTTTATTATTTATAAACAATCTAATATATGGTATAGATTTATTAAACATAAATGCCATTGATCAAGGGAAGAAGGTATAAATGGAAGAAAATGACAAAAAGTTAGACATTTTACCTAAACTCTTCATATGTAATCTTAAAATGGAATTTACCATTTTGTATATAAGAAATGTTTTATAAAATAATATAGACAATCATAAAATTAATTAATAAATTATTCTAGATAATTAATTAATTAATTAAAAAGATTAAAAAAGTTTAATTAGTTACAAATCATTACATGGGTTAATTTTACATATTTATAAAATTTACGCACAAATATTAATGTATCAATATAATACAATGAGCAATGGATATATTTAATTGAAATATGTTATTAGTTATAATACAGTACAATAGGTTCGTATATATTACAACTAAAAAGGTTAACTTTTTAATCACTAACTAAAGAAATTTACATTTTTTAATAATTAACTAAGTAACGATTCTAAATAATGTCAATCCATGTAATACACGGGTTTGTAATACACGTGTAGTAATTAACTAAAAAAGATTCACAATTTATATTTTTTGTTTTTTGATAATCAACCTTTGTAATATACGAGTTTCCAAAGAATGTTAGGTCTCACTCACTTACATATTTCCAACATATACATTTCTAAGATGAGTATGTCGGCGGGAATAGGGCAATCAAATGATTGGCCAAAATGGCGGCTAGGTTTAATTTTTTTTTTTTATTTTGCTATTGGTTCAAATGGGTAGTCGCCTCTTTCTCATTGGACCAACCAGTTTATTATTTTATACACACTTTAAAATTACGTTTTTGCCCTGCAATAGTGTTTTACTCTCATTGGTTCAAATGAGCGGCAAACAATACCTATTGGACCACCCAGTTTATTATTTTATATCCACTTTAAAATTACGTTTTTGCCCTCAGTTAAAAAATACGGTTTTGTCTCAACTTAAAAATACATATACCCTTTTGCCTCAAGCTAAATATACGATTTCGCCATCCGAAAAAAATTACGCTTTTACCCTCAGCGAAAATTACGTTTTCGCCCTAGTTCAAAATAAAATTTTCTTTTTCCCCGACTTAAAATTACGAATTTCCACCAGTTTAATATTTTATACCTACTTTAACATTACGGTTTTCCCCCACAGTTTAAAATTACGTATTTGCCCCCAGTTTAAAATAAATTTATGCTTTCGCCCCCAGCTAAAATTTACGCATTTTCCCTCGGTTCAAAAATACAATATCACCCTCAATTCAAAATTACGTTTTTGCCCCAGTGCAAAACAAAAGTATGGTTTTCTCCTAGCTAAAAATTTGGATTTTACCCTCGGGAAAAAAATTGATTTTTCCCCCAAGTAAAAATAAAAATATGACTTTGCTCCCAGCTAAAAATCGTATTAAAGAACTGCCTAACACTCTTTTTACTTTTTCTTTCTAACAAAACTACAGTACTTTTTTTTAATTGGCTGAGAATTATTCCGCCATCGCCCCGCAATGTGTGCGGGGCATCACCTAGTTACTATCAAAATACTAATATACTTATTTATTTGTTACTCTCATAATAATTACAAGCAATAAATGACGATATTATATTTTTTAAAACTATTTGTTTACGATAATATTTATTTCTTCAACCCCTTTAATAGATAGTATTTCTTATCGGATTATAGAATTTTTTTAATTGTCTACGTCGTCATGTCAAGTGATAATTGAAACGGATAAACCATTGTATATTATAGATATTATAAAATATTCTAAATGAATTGAAACCGACATTCATTGTTTTTGACATTATATATTCTAAAGAATTGAAAACCGACATTCGTCCGTGCACAAAGTGGTGGTCTTTTTAAATTATGAAATTGCAAATTAATTCACAAGAAAATTGCTGATGAATATATCCATACGTGTAAGTCGGTGACAAACTTTTTGTACTAAAAAAATTACAATCCTAAATTACAATCTACAATGGCGAATCGTGACCTTGTCAATGAGGGTTGGTGGGTTGAGCCTTCTCTCGGCCTGGGATGTGGCTACCTATGTCTTTGTGGCTTCCGGGTCTCAATCTTGAGAGTTGCAGGACCACATCTTACGTAACAGTGGGTTGCTAACACTGATCCGGATTATGCCAGCGCCTTGGAACGCTTGCATGAATCTCTACCTGACTTTAATCTCGGCGGTTTCTCTAACAAGGACACCGCCCCCAAAAAGCCACAGAAAACTTTGGCGAATGCCCTTTGTTGTCGAACCGCACAAAGTTTGGGAGAAGATTTCCATTTGTCACCCCGCCAGAAAGCCGTCATTGAATGCCTACAGAGGCCTCACGCTCAGAATTTCTTAACTGTTATTCCTATTGAAGGTTTGGGTCAACGTATGTCAGCGGTGGAGTACCGGTCAATCCTTAAGTACCGTTTGATGATCCCCATGTTCTAAAATGATGAAACTTGCCCAGTTTGCCGTAAAGCATGCCTGGATAAATACGGGGAGCATGCGTTACACTGTAGAGAGTTGTCGGGGTTTAAGTATCGCCATTACTTTGTGTGAGACGCGTTAATGGATATTCTCAGACGAGCAGGGATCTCGGCGAAAAAAGAGGCACCGGTTAATTTTCTTACAGACCCGTCGGAGGGGAGATCCACCTTATGCCCAACTTACGAGCTAGTTTTTGGTTGGGAGGGCGGGAAACATGCTTGTGTCGATCTCACAGGTGTATCCCCACTAGCCGGGTTCTGGGAAAATGGGTTTGTGGCGGGGCAAGCAGTACTGAAAGCAGAGTCAAAGAAGGTGGAAAAGCACGCGAAAGCTTGTGAGGATAATCAGCATGCCTTTGTCCCCCTGGCGTTTGACACATTCGGCTCCTTGGCGCTGGATGCAGTTCGGTTCTTGTCTAGAGTTCAACGTATGGTCCACAGCAACTTTTAGACCCCTCAGGGCGAGTATTTTTAGTAGATTAGGGTTTTCTATTCAGAAAGGGATGGCGATGCAGTTTGTTGCTCGTCTACCCGCTATCCTTATGTAATTTGCCCTGATGATTGGAATAAAATAAAAATGCTAAATTCTTCTAAAAAAATCCTAAATAAAACTAGTGTGATTTCTCGTGTTTTTAGCAGGCTTTTGGTCGGCTTCGATTCAGTTTGTTACGGTAACAACATGATGTCATCACTCATATTAAAAACCAAAATAGACATGCTTAAGAGGATATCGATATAACAACCCTCGGTAAAACCGACACCCTCATAATAGCTCTGACACCCTAATATATCTTTAAATGTCTCAACATGTCTTTATATGCACCCCGTATGTGAAAACCGAGTCAAAATAGATTATAATATATAAAAATAAATTAAAAACCTTAAAAAGTAAGCTGAGGTGGGCCGCGTAGGGCCTCACCTCAACTTAACGCGGGCCGCATAAGGATGTAACTGGAATCCGCTGAACTCTTTAGTCATGCGGGCCGCGTATGTGTTTGTCTAAGTTAATACGGGCCGCGAGCGATATGGAATGTGGCGCAGCCCTGGGCCGCCACGTGGCCCAACACACGGCGAACCTAGGTGGTGACCGGGCCAAGCTACGCGTTGACCCAGCGTTGACGCGGGCCGCGTAAGCTTAGCCCATTCTTCACGCGGGCCGCCTGGAAGTCCGAATTCAGCACTATAAATAGAAGGCAACGGGCCTTCAGTCTGTCGTTCATTTCCTTTCTTTCTTTCTTAATTTTCTGTAGTGGCGTTACTATACCCGGGCATTATACCCCCTAATTAGCGAGGTTCTGCTACGATGTAAGTATTATAACCCCTAGAGACGTATTAGATACGCTGCCCGATTGATCTAGGGTTCCGTAACGGCTGTCGTGGTTCTGCCCGACGTAGTCGTTGGAATGCCGTCTCGAGGAGAGTATTACTAATGTTAAAATGGGTTATTATACTAACACACGTGCATTTGTGTAAATTATAGATATTCACCAGGAAACCCTAAAGAATAACCTAAAACAGCAATGTGAGTTAATCCTCTTTTTATATGCTCATTTTTGTGAGTTGATCCACCTTTTGTAAACCTTTTTGTTTACTGTTTTTACAAAACCTCACTAAGTTAAATATATAAAAAGCAGTTATTGAGTATTTGTAAAGAATACAATTATAGTGGTTATGTTGGGGTTTTGTATACTAAATTGGTTACTGGCGTGGTAACATCCCATAAGTTGAGTATGACCGTACCACTGATGTTAATTGTGATGTCTTGGATACAAATGTAATTGCGGATGTGCCCTCAATACTGCAAATTGGTTTTTACTTAAACTTGATTAAACTGGGATTCACTCACCAGTATTTCCCACTGACAAAATGTTTTTAAAACACGTTTCAGGTAACAAAATGTGAAAGCCAATTAGAAGCCAGCTGGATAGCACTGGAGGCTTGGAAAAGTGGCAATAAAGTTACCTAAGAATAAAATGGATGTTTTTATTAAATAAATAGGATTTATTCCTATGAAACGTGTGTATTGAAAACTTGGGTTTTACCCATATGTTTAATATTATTAAACGAGGTGGTTTACTCTGATTAAATATTTCCTAACTACGATCCTGATGAAAATTTCCGCTGCCAAATTGGATAAATAAACGTGATACCACCGAAACTGGCTCACGACCGCCCGTTCCCGGGAACCATGGATCGGAGGTTGTGACAGAAGGTGGTATCAGAGCTATGCCACTGATTCAGCCACAGAAGTGTTCTGCTGACATCAAAATTTAAAGTGTTAGGAAATAAATTACGGGAATACATGCATAATTGTATTTTCTTGCTATGTGTTATCTGACTAATTGTTAGTTTACAGTATGAGCGACCAAGGACCCTCTGACGCCTATCGTCAACTGTCTGGTTCGCCTAGGAGTGAAGACACCTCCTCTTCTCAGCCTGCCCTCTCAGGGTATTCTGCTGACACAGAAGAAGGAATCTTTGTGTTTAAGGCTCAATCTGAAGAGCCATTTCCTCATAAAAAGAGGGGATGGTTCAGTAGGGGAGCGCATGAACGTAGGAAAATAATGAAAAAGTTGCAGGAACAGCGAGTGTTAGCCGCAGCAAAAAGAGAGACTGATGCTTATAATCAGGATATGCTCAATAGGGGTATCGCTAATATCCATATTTTAGCAACCACTGCTGCTGACCCAAACCTAGAACAAATGCTAGCACCCCAACCACAAAATCCTGACCAACCCATGGAAGTAGAAAACCAAATAGAAATGCCTGATTACAACCCGGAGGAGATACCAATGGTACCTGCACCAAATCCTCTAGACCCAAACAACTACGACCCCTGGTGGGACGATGTTAGGGACTACGTGCAACAAAACCCAATACAGGAAAATGTGCCAATACCCAACTTAGGAGCTTATCCAGGGTTAGATCCTCAAGATCCCTACAACATTAGTGATGCATATGTTAGGGAAATTTTAGAGAATCCATACCCGTACCAGGCCCCTATGCCTCCTTATCAGGAACCCATACCACAAATTCCAAACCCAGTCCTAGAACCTGCACCCCCAATGAGTGCGAAAATGTCCAAGAACTTAGGACTTTTGGGGAGGAAATTTTAGAAAGCAGTGAGAGAATGCGACAGGTGGGAGAACGCCTCGTATGGAAATACGATGAGCGTAATATGGATTTTTGGATGAATCCATATCAGTGAATGTGATGACAGGAACGGTAGTAGTAGTAGTAATAATAATAATAATAATAAAATAATATATGTGTGTATGTGTTAGAAAAAAAAACTACGGATGCCTACTATTAGTATTGTAGCTTTATATTTCAGTCGGTATTGTAATTTAAATTTTAGTACTTGTGTGTAATGATGCATACTATATAAATAGAGTAAAAGTCGCAATGCTCGACGCTTTTGGTTAAAAATGTGTGTCATGTGATTGGCTATATTCAAATATTAATATTAATATTTGGTAATTGTTTAAAATTCAAATGGCCGACGAGGAAAATCAAGATAATCTGAATAACGATAACTAGAGTAACATTAACGTGGTTAATGAGAATCAGGACAACAATAACAATGGGAACCAAATGGATAATAGTGCCGTTCAACACATAGTGGCACAAGGAATTATAGATGCAATGCCATTTATTATTCAAACGGTTCAAGAAGCGAATAATAAAAGTAAGCATAGTAGTAAACGACCAAGTGAACCGGAACACAGCGTGAACAATGGACTCGTACTTCAAGCGCCCATCCCCAAAAGAAGAAGAACCATGCCATATGGTTGTTCTTACAAAGAATTCTGGTCCTGTAAACCAATAGAATTCTCGGGCAATGAAGGACCAATTGCAGCCTTACGCTGGATAGAGAAAACTGAGGCTGTTCTGAAAATAAGCAAGTGTGCTGAAGAAGATAAAATAATGTTTGCTTCAAATCTGTTTAAAAATGCAGCCCTAGAATGGTGGAACACTATCCTCCAGTCAAGAGGAAGTGATAGGGTTTATAATATGGAATGGGAGGAACTCAAAAGTATGGTAGAAAGGAAATTCTGCCCTCCCAATGAAAAGGAACAGATAGCAAATAAGTTCCTGAATCTTAGAATGACCGGGGTAGACAGTAAGGGTTACACTACCATGTTCTTTGAATATGCTAGGATAGTACCAACCCTTGCTTCACCTGAACCAGTGTTAATCTCCCGTTATATCTGGGGATTAATTGGAGAAATTAGACATGTAGTCAAGGCAGCTAGACCCCAAACCATAGAGGAAGCTGTAGAACTAGCCAATACCTTGACTGATGAACTAGTACGAACTAGAGAAGGAGACCAGAGGAGAAACCTAACCCAAAGGCTTACTCAAGAATTCCGTTCGGGAAATTTTAACCGTAGGAATGTAGGTTCTACCTCCGCACCATACTGCAAAGCCTGCAGAAAGAAGCATTCCGGAAGATGCTCTACTTACTGTAATTTTTGCAAAGCCCCAGGACACAAGGAAGAGAATTGTAAGAAGAAATCCAGTAATGGAATGTGTTTTAATTGTGGAGAAAAAGGTCACATCAGGACAAACTGTCCGAAATTGGCTCCAGCTGCAAATAACAAGAATCCTAAAAATGCTAGAGCATTCGTTCTAACTGCAGACGAAGCTAGAATGATTCCGGACGTCATTGCTGGTACGTTTTTAGTTAATGATATTTTTTGCTAAAGTATTATTTGACTCTGGTGCAAACCAAAGTTTTATTAATACTTCATTTTGCAAACTCCTAAATCAATCATTAACTAAACTACCACAAGAATGTTTAGTAGAGACAGCAAATGGAGAAACCGTTAGAATTTCTGAAGTCTTGCAAGGAGCAAGAATAGAAATTTTTAATCAAAAATTTATTGCAAACCTTTACCCAATGAATCTGGTAGGATTTGATGTCGTATTAGGAATGAATTGGTTAATAGCCAATAAAGATAATATCTTATGTGATCAAAAGTCAATTCAGGTAAAAACACCAAGAGGTGAAAAGATCACAATTAAAGGAGATAAGCCATCTAGATCCACTAAATTCATCTCTGTGATGAAAACTGCAAGTTATGTAAGGAAAGGATCTATAGTATATTTGATTTCTATAATCACTAACACGAAAGGAAAAGAATTAAAAGACATTCCAGTAGTGTCCCAGTTTTCAGATGTCTTTCCAGAAGAATTGCCAGGACTACCACCCGACAGGGAAGTTGAATTCAGAATTCACCTGCTACCAGGAACAGCACCAATTGCCAAAGCACCTTATCGTTTGGCACCCGCTGAAATGCAAGAACTGAAGAAACAATTAGACGAATTGTTGGAGAAGGGATTTATACAGCCAAGCTCATCACCATGGGGAGCACCGATTTTATTCGTTAAAAAGAAGGACGGATCAATGCGTATATGCATTGACTACCGTGAATTGAACAAAGTCACGATTAAGAATCGGTATCCATTACCAAGAATCGATGATTTGTTTGATCAACTTCAAGGAGCTCGATTTTTCTCTAAAATTGATTTAAGATCAGGATATCATCAATTAAAGGTACAGGAAGAGGACATTTCTAAAACCGCATTCAGAACCTGGTATGGTCATTATGAATTTACTGTCATGCCATTTGGTTTAACCAGTGCCCCAGCCGCATTTATGGACATGATGAACCGAATATGTAAACCATATTTGGATAAATTCATAATTGTCTTCATAGATGATATTCTAATTTACTCTAAAAGTAAAGAGGAGCATGCAAAGCACTTGCACTTACTTTTAAGTTTATTGAGAAAAGAAAAGCATTATGCTAAGTTTTCAAAGTGTGAGTTTTGGTTAGAACAGGTACAATTTCTCGGACATTTAGTTAACCATGAAGGAATTCATGTGGATCCAACAAAGATCGAGGCAATTACCAAATGGAAAACCCCTGAGTCACCAACCGAGGTTAGAAGTTTTTTAGGATTGGCCGGTTATTATAGAAGATTTATTCGAGATTTTTCTAGAATAGCCATTCCTTTAACTAAGTTAACCTGTAAATCTGTTAAGTTTGAATGGGGACCAAAACAAGAAGAAGCCTTTAGAATTCTTAAGCAAAGACTAACCCATACACCCATACTAGCGTTACCAGAAGGAACTGAAGACTTTGTAGTCTTTTGTGACGCTTCAAAGTTAGGTTATGGATGTGTATTAATGCAACGTCAAAAAGTTATAGCTTATGCATCTAGACAGCTTAAGAGTCATGAAGAAAATTATTCAACCCATGATTTGGAATTAGGAGCTATAATTTTTGCCCTTAAGATTTGGAGACATTATCTTTATGGTAGTAAATTTACCATATTCACAGATCATAAGAGTTTAAGGTATGTTTTTGGGCAAAAAGAGTTGAATATGAGGCAAAGACGCTGGATGGAGTTACTTAGCGATTATGATTGTGATATCCAGTATCATGCAGGAAAAGCCAATGTGGTGGCTGATGCTTTAAGTCGAAAGTATCACGAAAAGCCAAAAAGGGTACGTTCTCTTAAATTAAATCTACAAGTAGATTTAAATGATCAAATTAGAAAAGCACAAGAATCAGTAATCAAGGAGGATACTGAAAAATTAAAAGGAATGATTAAGGAATTAGAACAAGGAACAGATGGAATTTGGAGATTCCATAAAAAGAGAATGTGGATACCTAAATTAGGAAATTTACGTCACTGTATATTAGAAGAAGCTCATAAGTCTAAATATACGATGCATCCAGGAAGTGATAAAATGTACCAGGATTTAAGGAAAAATTTCTGGTGGATAGGAATGAAATGTAGCAGCTTATGTTTCTAAATGTTTAACTTGCTCACAAGTTAAAGCTGAACATCAGAAACCCTCAGGATTATTGCAACAATTAGAAATGCCAGTTTGGAAATGGGAATTAATAACAATGGATTTTGTTACCAAATTACCCAAAACAAGAAAAGGTAATGATACAATCTGGGTGATTGTAGATAGGCTAACCAAGTCAGCTCATTTCTTACCAATGAAGGAAACCTTTAGTATGGGACAATTGGCCAAATTGTATGTAAATGAAATCGTTTCTCTACATGGCATTCCTTTATCAACTGTTTCTGATAGGGATAGCCGTTTTACTTCTCATTTTTTGTCAAGTTTCCAAAAAGCAATGGGAACTAAGTTGAACTTAAGCACAGCTTATCATCCTCAGACAGATGGATAAAGCGAAAGGACAATCCAGACCATGGAAGACATGCTTAGAGCTTGTGTAATTGATTTCGGAGGTAATTGGGACGAACACTTACCTTTAATAGAATTTTCTTATAATAACAGCTATCACACAAGTATCAATGCTGCACCATTCGAAGCACTTTATGGACGAAAGTGTAGAACCCCAGTCTGTTGGGCAGAAATTGGGGAAAAACAACTATCTGGACCCGAGATAGTACAAGAAACAACTGATAAAATCATTCAAGTCAAAGAACGACTGAAAGCAGCACGTTATCGACAAAAGAGCTACGCTGATAACAGACGCAAACCATTAGAATTTCAAGTAGGAGATAAAGTATTGTTAAAAATCTCTCCTTGGAAAGGAGTGGTAAGATTCATCAAAAGAGGAAAGCTAAGTCCTAGGTATATTGGACCTTTTAAGATTATTAAAAGAATAGGATCTGTAGCCTATCAGCTACAACTGCCAGAGGAAATGGCAGGAGTACATGATGTATTTCATGTATCTAATCTCAAAAAGTGCTTAGCTGATGAATCACTCGTAGTACCTCTCAAGGATATAGAGGTAAATGAACAACTCAAATTTGTAGAGAGACCTCTACAGATTGAAGATAGGAAAATTAAGAATCTCAAGCATAAGAGATTAGTTCTGGTCAAAGTAAAGTGGGACTCCAAAAGAGGACCTGGGTACACATGGGAGCTTGAATCAGAAATGCAAAAGAAATATCCACACTTGTTCCAGTAGATCTCGAGGACGAGCTCTAAAACAAGGTGGGGAGGATATAACAACCCTCGGTAAAACCGACACCCTCATAATAGTTCTGACACCCTAATATATCTTTAAATGTCTCAACATGTCTTTATATGCACCCCGTATGTGAAAACCGAGCCAAAATAGATTATAATATATAAAAATAAATTAAAAACCTTAAAAAGTAAGCTGAGGCGGGCCGCGTAGGGCCTCACCTCAACTTAACGCGGGCCGCATAAGGATGTAACTGGAATCCGCTGAACTCTTTAGTTCATGCGGGCCGCGTATGTGTTTGTCTAAGTTAATGCGGGCCGCGAGCGATATGGAATGTGGCGCAGCCCTGGGCCGCCACGTGGCCCAACACACGGCGAACCTAGGTGGTGACCGGGCCAAGCTACGCGTTGACCCAGCGTTGACGCGGGCCGCGTAAGCTTAGCCCATTCTTCACGTGGGCCACCTGGAAGTCCGAATTCAGCACTATACATAGAAGGCAACAGGCCTTCAGTCTGTCGTGCATTTCCTTTCTTTCTTTCTTAATTTTCTGTAGTGGCGTTACTATACCCGGGCATTATACCCCCTAATTAGCGAGGTTCTGCTACGATGTAAGTATTATAACCCCTGGAGACGTATTAGATACGCTGCCCGATTGATCTAGGGTTCCGTAACGGCTGTCGTGGTTCTGCCCGACGTAGTCGTTGGAATGCCGTTTCGGGGAGGGTATTACTAATGTTAAAATGGGTTATTATACTAACACACGTGCATTTGTGTAAATTATAGATATTCACAAGGAAACCCTAAAGAATAACCTAAAACAGCAATGTGAGTTAATCCTCTTTTTATATGCTCATTTTTGTGAGTTGATCCACCTTTTGTAAACCTTTTTGTTTACTGTTTTTACAAAACCTCACTAAATTAAATATATAAAAAGCAGTTATTGAGTATTTGTAAAGAATACAATTATAGTGGGTATGTTGGGGTTTTGTATACTAAATTGGTTACTGGCGTGGTAACATCCCATAAGTTGAGTATGACCGTACCACTGATGTTAATTGTGATGTCTTGGATACAAATGTAATTGCGGATGTGCCCTCAATACTGCAAATTGGTTTTTACTTAAACTTGATTAAACTGGGATTCACTCACCAGTATTTCCCACTGACAAAATGTTTTTAAAACACGTTTCAGGTAACAAAATGTGAAAGCCAATTAGAAGCCAGCTGGATAGCACTGGAGGCTTGGAAAAGTGACAATAAAGTTACCTAAGAATAAATGGATGTTTTTATTAAATAAATAGGATTTATTCCTATGAAATGTGTGTATTGAAAACTTGGGTTTTACCCATATGTTTAATATTATTAAACGAGGTGGTTTACTCTGATTAAATATTTCCTAACTACGGTCCTGATGAAAATTTCCGCTGCCAAATTGGATAAATAAACGTGATACCACCGAAACTGGCTCATGACCGCCCGTTCCCGGGAACCATGGATCGGGGGTTGTGACAATCGACATCCGTTTTCAACAAAATTATTCTGTCACATCAAGAAAAACATAACAAAAATATGGTACCAGTATCGATGATTTTCAGACGATATTGGTTTAGTTCTTCACGGAAAAGAACAAAAAATCAACTATATTAACTATAAGCATATTGCAACGTTATATTCGAAATTTTATAAAACACTATATTTAATTATGAAAATAACTAAACAGGTAAACATTGTCACTTTATATAATAAGAAAAAAACTAAACTGTATGGCAACTTCGATAACATGTACGTTTGTTTTTCGATCACTCTATTCATACTTCTGTTTTAAGTAGAATTTATTCAAAATGTATATAAAAATACGTACGTCGCAACAATCTACTCTAAAATTTTTAAAACATCGTATCTTATATAACCGAAAAAGAACATATGCTATTTTATTACTATAAGTATCATAAAAATCATAAGTGCAAATCTATTGTACTGTTAATAAAATATAATGTAAACAAAAAGTTTTAGAAAATATAATATCAGGTGTTATTGTATGCTTATAATTATTATGAGATTGATAAATAAATAAGTAGATTAGTATTTGTGGGTGAGAGTTTGCTACAAAGTCTAATTTTCATACAAAGTGTAAAAAGTCATAAAACACCATAATGTCAACCATAAAACACACTCAAAACCCAAAAATAACAAAGTGAAGATTACTAAAACATCATATTCGTGGGTTTTGTGTTGTGTTTTAGATGATAAGTCTTTGATTATCGAATGACTAACATTAGTGTGTTTTATGTTGATTATCATGTGTTTTATATTCATAGTTCTATGATGGTGTGTTTGAAGTTTTTATGGATTGTTAGGGTTTTGCTATTGTGTTTTAGTAATCTTCACTCTGTTATTTGTGGGCTTTAAGTGTGTTTTATGGTTGAAATTGTGGTGTTTTATAACTTTGTACACTTTGTAGGAAAAATGGACTTTGTAGCTGAACCCCACCCTAGTATTTGTTATTATATATATATATATATATATATATATATAGTGACATGTTGCATTTTTTGAAATTAATCCGTGTATTACATAGCTTGAATGTCGAAAAAAGTTGTAAATTATAAACTTTTTAAATTAATTATTACACATGTATTACAAACCAATGTATTACACGGGTTAACATTATTTTAATCATTTATTACTATACGCAGATGATGCCTTATTTATGGGAGAGTGGTCGGAGAATAATGTCCTAAATCTTAACAGAATTTTGAGGTGCTTTATTATGGCTTTTGGCCTAAAAGTAAATATTACTAAAAGTAAGTTATACGGTATTGGAATTAAAGAGATTGAGGTGGAGGCAATGACGAGTCATTTTAATTGTATCAAAGGAGACTTTCCTTTCGTTCACCTAGGCATGATGGTCGGAGCAAATATGAACCGGGCGGGATTTTGGAAGGTCGTGATTGATAAGTTTAATGCTAAACTAACATCTTGGAAGGCTAGAAATTTATCTTTTGCAGGAAGAATCACGCTTATTAAGGCGGTGCTTGGATCGATTCCAAACTTTTATCTCTCTCGGTATAAGGCATTCTAAGCATATTTTTATGGAGCGGTACGTCACAATTCAGAAAAATCAGGTGGGTTGCATGGGAAAGAGTACTCAAGCCTAAAAAGTCGGGAGGTTTGCGAGTCGGGAGCATAAAGAAATTGAATTTAGCATTGATTTCAAAATGGTGGTGGCGATTCAAGAACTCGGGGGACCAACTTTGGACTAAGGTGGTTAGAGCAATACATGGGAGCGAACGAAACAATACTTTTATCCCTTGCAAGAAAACAATCCCAGGAGTGTGGAAGGAAATAGCATCGGTAGATAAAGAATTTTGGAAGTTTGATGTGCAGATTCAGGACTGTTTCGAGAGCAAAGTGGGGGAACGGGGTCGACAGTACAATTCTAGAATGATTTCTGGGTGAACGGAGGTAGGTTATGAGATCAGTTTCCAGCGGTGTTTGAGTGTTCCAAGGTAGAAGACGGGTTTTGTTAGTGAGCATTATAAATCGGTAAGGGGGCGATTTTACAGGATTGGGGATGGAGACGACTCCCTATATCAACTGAAGAAAAATCACAACATATAAAGCTGCTGGATATCTTGAAGGATATAACAATTTCTGAAGGCAAAGATGAACGGTGGTGGAAATCCGAGGGTGAGGGGCGCAAAGATTTCTCAGTTAAACAAATTAGGGAAGATTGCTTCAGATGCAGCAACGCCACAAACTCTATGGGCGGTTTCAGCTGGAATAAAATTGCCACCCCGAAAGTAAATTACTTTGTGTGGAGGGCTGCAATCAACAGGATTCCAACTGCTAGGACCCTAACCGGCAGAGGTATCTTTTTTGGGGACGGAAGATGTGTAGGATGCGGCACTAGTTTGGAGACGGTCGATCATTTATTTGCTAGTTGTATCTTGGCGAGATCTTTATGGTGGCAGATCTGTACTTGGCTCAAGATGCAAGTCCCTTTTCGGTTTGACTCGCTCTAGCAGATTTTAGAGTTTTGCCAAAATCAAGATGGACCGATAAAAAAAAAGAAGGTGATTCAAGCCAAATTCTTTATGACAATACGGAGGCTATGGCAAAGGAGGAATGACAAGGTCTTTAACTCTTTAAGGGATCAAATACATCACAGTCGAAAATGTTCCATGACATTAAGGAGAATACTCTATGGTGGGTGCTCAAGAGATCAAAAGTTAGGGGCATAGATATTGGCAACTGGTGTGCGTTTTCTAATTTAGACCTTTGTTAGGGTGGTGGTAAATGTAATGTCTTTTGGGTAGGTGCGGCTTTTGTTTGGTTTCATTTGGGATGTATTTGTACTTTTTGGTGTTTGTCTCTGCATAGCTTCTTGCAGGTGGAATATATGTTTGGTTTGGTTGTTAAAAAAGATGTTTATCATTATTATAATTTCTATTTTAAAGAATTTTCATGTCTATTTATATTTTCTATTTTTATAGTAAACGTAAGTTTGTGTATAGGAATAGGAGTTAACATTTTATTTAGACAAAATTGCATTAGTCAACCTTTATGTTATACCTAAACTTCACTTCATACCTTTCACTGTGAAATCGATAAAACCCAACCTTTATGTTCATGTTTTGTAACATTCTATAACCTTTACAATTAACGTCGTCCAAAAACTCAGTTAAGTTATGTCAAATGCTTTGCATGTGACGGTACTATGGTCTTTTGTAACATAAAGATTGATTTGTGCAAAAAGATTATATATAACATAAAGGTTGATTTGTGCAAAATGTTATTATATATATATAGTAATTTTCTTTGCAAAAACATTATTATTTGTTAATAATTATATATTTATATATATAAACATATATAAAAGTAGTTTTAAATATATTTTTATAAAAATTCTAATTTTAATATTTTTATAAAGTAAATAATTATGACAAGATAAATTACTTTTTATATAAAGTATAACTAAAACACAAATTCTTTTAAAATAAAGTTATTGTAATATCCGGAATATTTTTACAATTATATATATATATATTATAACAGACGTTTTAAAACTACTCAAACTAAAGGTATTTTTTATGTATATGTAAGTATGTGTTTATAAAATCAAAATATTAGACAAATTTATATAGATAAAAGAAACTAATAAATTAATTTGACGTTTAAAAAAATCTTTAATAAACTTCAGTAAACAAATTCTAAATATATAATATGTTAAATGCAATACGAAATAATAGAATGTCTTAAACTGCATATGTATTTTTAATATTGCATTTGTATTATTTACATATTATATATTTAGAATTTTTTTACTTGAGTTTATTAACGATTTTTTTAAATGTCAAATTAATTTAGTAGTTTCCGTTATCGATCTAAATTAGTCTAATATTTTGTTTTTATAAACACATACTTACATATACATAAAAAATACATTTTAGTTCGAGTAGTTTTAAAAAATCCGTTATAATTATAAATGTATTCCAGATATTACAAAAACTTTATTTTAAAAGAATTTGTGTTTTATTTATACTTTATATAAAAAGTAATTTATCTTGTCATTATTATTTACTTTATAAATCAAATTTTTTATAAAATAAATTTAAAACTTATTTTTTATATGTATAAATATACAATTATAAACAAATAATAATGTTTTTGCAAAAAATTACTATATATATAATAACATTTTTTGCAAAAATCAACCTTTATGTTATAAATAATCTTTTTGCACAAATCAACCTTTATGTAATCAAAGACTATAGTATGTGAGGTGACTTAACTGAGTTTTTGAACGACCTTAGTTGTAAAGGTTATAGAACGTTACAAAACATGAACTTAAAGGTTTGGTTTTGCCGATTTCATAGTGAAATGTATGAAGTGCAGTTTGGGTATAACATAAATGTTGATTTATGCAGTTTAGTCTTTTATTTACTAAGTTAATTGAATTTTGATTATAATAAATATTACTTTATAATATTAATATAATATCACCTTTCTAAGTTAGTTGACTTTCGATTATTATAAATATTACTTGGCCTATTTCGAGTGCACTCGGAGCTTTGGCAACAACCGTAGGAGGTGTGATGTACATGCACTCATTTCAAGGGGTTGCAACACTTCTCAGTTTGGGCCTAATCTTTATCCTATATACCATGTTCGTATGGTGGCACGATGTTCTACGTGAATCCACGTTGGCAGGACATCATACCAAAGTCGTACAATTAGGATCTCGATATGCGTTTATTCTGTTTATCGTTTCGGAGGTTATGTTCTTTGTGAGAAGGATAAGGAAGAACATGATGAGGACACATGTCATTATTTAATTTATTAGCATAAGGAAAAATAAGTAATTTAATAAAAATCCTAATTAAAGATAAATTTCAAAAACTCCCATGCAATGCACATGCAAGTTCCCCCGTCGTTTTTTAAACGTCAATAACTTTTTATACGTAACTTTTTAAAAAAAATTAAACCATAATAACGAGTGTTTTTTATCTTTAATATAAGCACCATATTGCTATACTTATATAGAGAAAAAAAATTACGTTTCAATCGGACGTTTTAGTCCATAGTGTTTTCTCTATGTTGTTTTAATTGTAAAGTGATTCAAGGCGTTGTGTTTTACAGTAAAACACCATAACATTATAAATATCATTTACATTCAATCTTTCAGTCTTGTTTTCTATGATGTTTTACTTTAGAAATTCAAAACAGATTATGGTGTTTTGTAAAATAAAACACCATAAAAACAAGATTGAATATGTTTGTAAAATAAAGCACTATGAAAACAAGATTGAATGTAAATGGTATTTGCAATGTTATGGTGTCTTATATACGTTCATGGTGTTTTATTGTAAAACACAACGCCTTAAATCACTATACAATTAAAACAACATAGACAAAACACCATGGACTAAAACATATGATCGAAACGTAAATTTTTTTCTCTATATAAGTATAGCATTATGATCGAAACGTTCGTTATTATGGTGTAATTTTTTTTGAAAAAAAAAAAGTTTCGTATAAAATGTTATTGACGTTAAAAAAGACGGGTGAAACTTGCATGTGCATTGCATGTGTGTTTTCGAATTTAGAAATATTAAATTTACCTTTATACCCTTAATATAGAAAATTAATTATTTTAATGGTAAACACTATTTATAATTTTGCTATTATAATCTCAACCATTAGATTATAGATCACCTAAGTTTTAAAATTCTAATCTTATAACTCTCTGTAAGTCAAAAGAAAAAAAAAAACAAGCTATTTATTCAATTTACAAAGTAAAAAAGTGGAGACTAGTTAGGCCTAGCGTTGCATTGCATCAGCTAAACAAAAGAAGATGGGTTGTTAAGTGTTCACATTCATATTTCATTTCATGTTAAAACAGAAAAGTTGAACTGGGTTGTTGGGCTGAGACGTTTCAAAGCCCAATCTATAATTACATTGCTTTTAAATTTTTATTGATTTTAATGTTTTAAATTTACTTGATTATTTTTATCTAGTGTTTTGTGTTATGTTGAAATTATCATCCTTGGTGTGACAAAAGAAATGAAAGATATTTAAGGGATAGCACTAACAATTTATAATTCAAAAGGTGTGACAATCTCAAGTTCAATAACAAGGCGGTGAAAATTGAAGATATTCTAAGCGAAATAAAGTCGGCTAGCTTCTTGCGGTTTAAAAATAGTTCGAAATGGAAGGATGTAACGTGAGAAAATTGGTGTAATTTGTAATTATGTAGGTTGCTTTGGCCGCCTGATTTGAGTTAAAAATATATGAATTATCTTTTATTATGTGGAGTACCTTTGAATCTGTAAAAATCTAATTGAATTGTGACTAAAATAATAAAACCAAATAAAGGAATCAATTAATTGTTCAGTTGTGGTTTGGTTAGTTATGGTGTTCAATTAAGGTCGGTTATAACCGAATAACTTAATCGAAACAAACCGAATAACTAAACTTACATTTTAACCACACCGAGCTATTTCATAACTGAACAAAATCAAAATGGTCGTTTATTTTTTTTAACATAAGTATCAAAATGTCTAAAAAATCAACAAACTGAATCAAAGTAATTACGAAATATTGGACTGAAGCTTCATGATCGATATTACAATCTAGCCATGTATGATGTAGGGTAAAGTTCTTGTACAAATAATCTTAACATACTAAACATACAAATTGAAGGAAAACTCAAAAAGACAAGGTGGCATTTTTGTAATTATCAATAACTATCAAAGTTACTCTATAAATATACCAAAAAAAACCTAACCACTCCCCCCACCCCCAAAAAAAACCTAAACCCCCCCCCCCCACCCCCCAAAAACCTAAAAAAACCTAACCCCCCCCCACCCCCCCACCCCCCAAAAACCTAAAAAAAAACCTAACCCCCCCCCCCCCCCAACCCCAAAAACCTAAAAAAACCTAACCCCCCCCCACCCAAGCTAAAATGCTAAAAACTAAACCCCCCAAAAAACCTAAAAAAATCTAAAAAAATAAAAAAAAAAACACACAAATTATTTTATTTTATTTTTTTAACATTTTTTATTAAAAAATCGCTACTTTTAGTAGCAGCCAAAAAAAAAATTTTTTTTTTTTTTTTGCTAACGAAATGTAGCGATTTTTTAATAAAAAATGTTAAAAAAAAATTTGTGTTTTTTTAGGTATTTTTGGTTGTAACTTTGATAGTTGGTGGTAATTACAAAAATGTCACCTTGTCTTTTTGGGTTTTCCTTCAATTTGTATGTTTAGTATGTTAAGATTATTTGTATTTGATCTTTTGCCGTATGATGTATCCATTGTTCAAAATGCACATCAGCTAGACAACTTTTGTCAATTGATTATGATTGTGATTGTGAAACAGACATAATGAGGGAACGACGATGATTAATTGATTGGAAAAAGATATACGAGAGTGAAATATCAACCATCTATTTTCCCTATATTAATTAGTGACTTTAATTTGTGTCTATCTTTTACTATTCATTTCTTTACAATTTTTAATGGTTCATGTACTCATAGTTATTGCATAATTATTTTTTCTTATCTATAGATGATCACTTATATTATTAACAAATGAAATAATAACTAGGGTTTTTTTTTGGGTGAGTGTGTTGCTAGGCAAAAAGAAAAAAAAATGAGAAGAGGTTTGAAGACATGCGTCCACATCTGCCCCAAGAAGGGGACGCGCAGACCTTTTTTAATGAAAGGTCTTCGAGAAAACAAACAGTCTTCAAACCCAAAGGTCTGCGCGTGGTCTACGCGGCGCAGACATAAGAGGTCAGGAAGCTCTTCTTGAAAAAAAACAAACACCCTCTTAGATTCTATCCCTCACGGATTTGAACTGGTGTTTCTTCAACATGTTTCGGTTAGAATTGGTCGTTTGAATAGAATGGCCATTTTGGTTCGAGTTAGAATGAGTTTAGGTTAGAACGTGCTTGGGTCAAAATAAGTTCAGATAAGAAAACGGGTTGTTTCAAAAATGACCACTTTTATTCGGATTAGAACGGGTATGGATCAGAAAAACTAACATGTAGTCCAAATCAACCCCTATTCTTGTATTAAAAGTCCAAACCGACCCATTTTATATGTTAGTTGTCTTTTATTCTATAACAAGTCACGATACCCCATCTTGTATTCATAAACCCTAACATTTAAATATGCCCTAATTCAACATCATGGTATATAATCGATTTCCCAGCCATATTACATCAAATCGTAAACTTTAATGTGAAAAACAATTGAAGATTAGGTCACGTAGAAGGAAAAACAAACATCTATATAACTTACTTCACAACCGGTAGAGAATGCCGGTGATTTAACTGATCAGCAACGGTTTGGTCGACACGCGACCTCTTAAGAAATCCCCTGCATCATATGAGTTTTTTATTTTAAATACCGGTTTGAATAGGAAGACTAAATTGCAACGAAAATGAGTTACCCTACTTATCAATCCAAATAAAGCAAACTGTAATTCCCTGCTACATAAACTGAACCAAAGGAAGAAAGCAAATTTGAATTAGGGTTTTGTCACATCAATAAAATGCATAAACGACAAAATCATAGCTTATTAACAAAAGCATAATCAAACTCACCATATATAGCACCAAAAGAATGCTCGTGCATTGAGGTGGTTCCGGCGATGGTGATGATTGTGGTGCAGTTGAACTCGGGGGTTCCGACCACCTCAGCTCAGATCTATAAGCACTTGGGTCTCAAACATCTGTAATCCCAAAGCCCCCTCTCATTACCCCTTTATAACCTCCGCTATTTCGCCGGAAAACACACGATTTCAGGCGGTTGACGAGTTCTTTTTGGTGTGGAGTGTACTCAGAGGAGAAGAAGATTCAGGGAAAGAAAGAGTTTTATTGGGTCTACGAATACAAGTTCTCTCCCTTTCTCTCTTTTATGACGCGTGTATCACTCAGACTCATCCACCAAATCATCAAATACAAATCATACACACGTGTAAGGTTTAGAAAAGATTACAACTAAATTAACACACATTGCAATAAAGTGATGCACCAAAAACACTTTAAGCCTACGGTACAACACACCATGACAGTAATATGTTGCAAATTTATAATTTATAATAGTCAAACGTACTTTACTATCAAGAAATTCCCATAATCCTAATAATATATAATCCTAATCATATCAAAATGTCCAAATTGAATTTATACTAAACATTTAGTTCATGTTTCATCTTTTTATTTGTGGTTTGATATCCGGTATCAGTTTGCTATACGTTTACTTAACCTTGCGACTTTTTTTATTTGGACATGTTAAAAATTGTTTCTTTTTATTATCGTTTCGACGTCTATTTTTTTACATGGGTTTGTTATCATTTCGATTTAGTTATTCTTTTATGTTGACAAAAAAATGGTGGCTTAACACCCCGCAACATACGTGCAGGGTTCAACGTCTTTAAATCTATTTTTTATTCGATTTGACAGTCCCGCCGCAACACGGAGGTTCTAAAAACTCGTTAAAATATAAGATATAACATTTTATCAACCATTAATTAAAATATGACACGAATGCTAATACAATGATTTATTTGTTTCCTAATTAGTTAATGGTTCTCATCGTACATACGTGTGGGTTTTTTTTTTCTTTTTTTTTTTTTTGTGTGTGTAAACATACATTACAGAATTAAGAATCAAATCATTCACTTTTTTTTTTTTCTCAAATCATTAAGCAAAGTAGGAAGGGATCAGGGGCGGACCTACCCTTTCGTTAAGGTAAGCGGCTGCACCCCTTGAAAAAAAAAATTAGTGTATATTTTAGATAAAAAAACTCCACCGTACCTTTTGAAAATATGATTAATCATCTTATCCACACCCTAGCAAATAATTCTTAGATCCGTCACTAATGTAAATGATCGTATTTATAAAGTGGAAGAGACAACTTTTGTAGGTCACAAAAAACATGATTCAAAGATGATGGATGATAGATTTGACTTGTTTAGTGGTCACTGTCAAGATGAAACAATTTAATATTTTAATGTGTGCACCCAAAAAGAGTAACCTTTTAGACACCGAAAGGGGGATGGTCAACTCTACATTCTTTTATGGGAAAATTACCAGCATAGCCGTTTGACCAAGCCAATTTCGAAAATGGCCATTTGACTGGGCATAATGCACCTTCCCATGAAAGTGAACTCCCATAATTATACACCTTCAATCCAACCATCAGCTAGCCGACACGTGTCCCTGCTGCCTGAAACGGCTTTATGCCGCCTCGCCTGGCAGCCGAGCCGCTTCCCCCCCAAGCCAAGCCGCTTCACCGCCTGCCCACAAGTACAAGCCATGCCGCCTAATTTAGAAGCCAAGCCGCGTTAAGTACAAGCCGAGCCGCTACAGTATCATTTTTTAAAAAATATCAAAATATATAAAAAAACATCAAAAAAATATCAAAAAACTTCAAAAAATATCAAAAAAAATCCAAAAATATCAAAATACTCTTTCTCTCCATATATTTAATAACTCGGTTGAATATTGTGAAGAATAGAATTCATTTTTATCTCTTTTATCTTTGTTTTTTATTAATTATTAATTTAATAA
This sequence comes from Helianthus annuus, assembly GCF_002127325.2. Taxonomy (NCBI): domain Eukaryota; kingdom Viridiplantae; phylum Streptophyta; class Magnoliopsida; order Asterales; family Asteraceae; genus Helianthus; species Helianthus annuus. Next base: position 152,343,227 of record NC_035449.2, on the reverse strand, counting down.
ATTAATATTTTATTAAATTAAATAAACTAATATTTTAATAAATTAGTTTTTGGTTAACAAGGTTAGTAGAAAACTAACCTAGTTAGTAGATCCTTTAATACATTCAAAATAACCTAGTTAGTCCAAATAGGTTAGTTTTTATAAAAGAAACCACTAACTGAGTTAGAAAACTCAGTTACTTCAGTTAAGAGTCAAAAAAAAGAAACAAAAAGGGGGTCCTTCTGTTCGGACCGGCCCTCTGCGTGACTCGAACCCGCGCCGCTATGTTACAATCAAAGTGTCTTAGCCAGTTTTTCCTCCAGGCAGGAGCTGATAGGATACCCAAGTTAATTCCTTTTATATGTTAATTGAAAGTTTTAGAATAGCCAGTTTTTCCGCCGCTATGTTAGATCCTTTGAAATATCGTTTATATAATTTTTTTAAATAACTAATCATGATTTATATCGGAAATTTGTATATATTTTTATCGATAAGAGTTGAATTAGAAATAATAAACATTATACTTAAATCAATATTATACAAAAAATATTACAATATTACACAACCTACTTATTAAATCCTAACAATATTACACAATCTACTTATTAAATCCTAAAAATATTACACAATCTACTTATTAAATCCTAAAAATATAAAACTACATAGCATTAAAAAAAAAAACTACGAAGTAAGATAAATATTAAAGTGGTCAACCAACTTAAAATCCGTATTCTCTTCGTGCCTAAACTCGACCCTCGCGATATACACCCGATCATCGTGGCTCAACCCAGCCGCCGGGACACGGTTGTAGTAACGTTTAAACCGATCCAACTTCGGTTTAAGATCACGCCATTTGTGTTGACACGCGTTTAAGTTGTGTCGCGCGTTGCCGACGTGCTGTTGATAGTGTTGAAACGCTTGCCCCCAGTACGCGGTTTGTCCGCGTTGTAAATTTCGTTTAGCGTCAACGATAGCTGTTACTAATGCTAGTTCTTTTTCTTCTGTCCAATTAACCATCTTGTGTTTTTTTTTAAGTAACAAACTTGTGAATGGTTTGGGAGACTAATCAATTGTGGCTATTTATAGCCAACATTGGCCACCCCACACCGCTACCCCACACCCCACCCCCTACACCGCTACCCCACACCCACCCGCCCCCCACACCGCTACCCCACACCCACCCCCACCCCACCCCCCCCACCTCGGTAATAGCTATCCCCCACCAAAGAATTGTGGCTATTTAAGGTTTTTTTATGTTTTTAAATATTAAAACTTAATAGGTTAGTTAAATTAAAGGGGTATTGATAGTTAATAAATAAAGTAAAATAGAAACTACGAGTGACGAAAAACTCGGTGCAAACTCGAAATTCAACTATTTATTTAATTTTAATTAGAATATTTAACTCTAATGAACAACATAATACAAGACGAAAAAAACCCAGCTAAATAGTAACAACATCTTCACGCGTGTATACTTCACCGCCATTGTTAACGCTTCGTCTTGAAGATGCCTAATTTCACTTGCTTGATTTGCAACGGTCACATGTTGTTGTTCATGCATGAAATGTCGAAATACATCAATAGCTCTTTGGCACGAGGGCCCCTCTGCCCAATCCACAAACCCACAGTGTAACGCCCTGCTTATTTGTACTTTCCTTTTTAGCAAGTCTTGTTCGTATTTCTATTTTTGGAAGATTGTTCCTTTTGCATTTCGTATTTCGTTTCAAACCATTGTAAATCCGAGACTTTGATCGTAATGAAAATCTAATTTTTCTTATACATGCTTATACGTGTCGCAATACTTGGGTTACACGTTACCAATCTCGAATGCATATGCGCGACCAATACTTGTCATACTGATACCTATAACTTATACATGCTTGTTAACAATTAAATACGTGATTAATAATAATAATAATAATAATAATAATAATAATAGTAATAACAACATAATAATAATAAATTTAGACATCAACTTACGTTGATGTATATTGTTACTTTGAAAGAGAAAAAAAAAAAAAAAAAATTAAAGATGGAAGAATTGTGATCGGAAGTGTATGGCTAAATTAGTTGAATGGTTTCAACTAATTAACATTCACAACATATGTTAGTGTTTGTTTTAATTAAATAACATATCATATTATAATATATACTACATTGAATAAAAAAAAATAATAATAAAGAAAATAAACACAACCGAAATGTTTCCAGCAATTGGGTATCTCACTTTTGGTCTCATTTCTTCTAAAAAGAACTCATTGAATGAATGGATTATTATGTTAAATAAATTAAATTCATAACATAACATGTATTAAAATATAACTTTAACATGTCTAATGAACAAAAAAAATATATGTAGAAGCTGCTACACAGCAGTCCGGCCGCAACCTTTATGGTTGTTTAAAGTGTTTTTTTTTTAATTTATTTATATATATAACACTCACCTAATTGCATTCAATGCTCACCAACCCAACCCTAAACTCATCCCCTATAAATACAACTTAATCTCAGCCTCCTTACCACTTTACAAACTCAAATCTTACTCCCAAATCACCGAAAATCGCAGCTGCAAACTCAAGTTCGGACAGATTGTCCAACCTTCACTAAAGTGAGCATAACTCACTCAATACTTGTCCGATTTAGTCCATTCTTTTTCCTATGTGCTTGGATTGACCTTGGCTTCGATTCCATGGGTATTTCACAGTGAATAAGTCCCTGGAACTCCGGCAAATAGGCTCCAAAGCTCACTGTTCATTTCTGATTTTATCTATTCTTTACTAAACTTGTTCAACTTGAGTCTAACTCATCTCAAACCTATGTCCTTATGCTTATAACCACTTCTATGGTTAGTTAGGCTTAAAAACAAGGTTGAGACATACAAAATCAGAGGTTAATCCTCAAATACTTTATGTTTTTGTTTAGGGTTTTTGACCCACAAGTGGTGTTCAAGCTTCAAGCTTGATAAAGGTGTGATTGTGGACTAACTTGGGTTGTCCAATCTAAAATCCCCACATCCCTTGATGATTTCTCATAGTGTAGATGTTTCTTATTCTTGTATTCATATTAGTTCATGACCCTCCTTGTATGTTATTACATCAAGTGTAGTGGTGAACCATAAGAGGTACCTAAATGGAAGCTTGTTCTTCCTACATCCTACATGAATTCTATGACACAATAGAGGTACCTAAATGAAGATTTATCTTCTACCTCATGCTTGAATATTAGACTAAATGATCCATATAATACTTATACATATATTTACTATTCGAACTCTTGATGATGGACTTGTGTTCATTCGTCAAGGTATTAGAATACATCATCTAAAACACAAGACTTGTTACGATTCTAATGAGTATACTACTCATGAAAACATTAACCCTTGAGGTTTCATAGTGTCAAGAACAAGTACTTAATGTTGAAGGATGATTACTTTCGAATATATACATTCTTGTGTTTTAACTTCCTAAAATCTCTAAATCCTCCGAATGCCCAAACTCACGCACCTATGTTTCCTTGTGTAGAAGGACTTGGTGTTCCAACTTCCTAATCAACCAACTCACTCGCGGAATCAAGTAGAAGACTTGCAAAACCGTGAGTATACTCGCAACCCCCTTTTATGTTTACCACTTTTTGGGGTGTAACATGTTACCTTATTAAAACACACTTAAACTTATTCTTTATACAATGCACGAGAACAATCCTTATACATGAATGCTATGTTATGATACTTGATGCTTACGTGGACCATACTTATGTGATATGTTTTAGTCATTAGCTTTCACGAGCCTCCATTTGACATGTATAGCGCTATAGGAGTAACGCACCGCCCCCCTTTAAACTTGGGTCATGTTGAATTAACTAAACTTTCTTGCGTAAACAGAGGATTGGCTAGAAATATTGCATGCCATGTTAGGTTGATCTCGTATAAACTAAGTTGCCATGTGGATTCGTTTTTAAACCTTTACACTTATACTTATACTTATGCTTAAACTTGTATACTCGCCTTTGCTTTTGCATTGAATTGTATTTTAAACATGTTACAGGTTGATGATGACGATGCTATGAAAAGAAGTAGCGTTGATGCCTAGATACACATATAGACGTTTAGGTTTAATATGTTGTATCAATTTTGATTATGTTGTTACGTATTTCCTTTGAACATGTTGTTATTTGAATTTCCTTGTATGTTTGACAATCTATCTATGAAATGAAATCGGTTTATTAAATATTGTCACAAATAGCGTTATGATGTCTCTAGCAATCTTCACACTTCGTCTCATCCCGATGTTTCCGCCATTGGTTGGGGTGTGACAGATTGGTATCAGAGCCATAACTATAGGGAATTAGGAAAATTGCCATGCTTTTGCCCTAGTCTATAGTTTTAGGAACTTTGTCTCTTATTTGTTGTTTAAAACTTTTGTACACTACCATGCATGCTTCCTAGCTACACTTCTTGTTATTAAAATTTATGCGCCTTTCCTAAGGCTAACACGAATACACTTATGCTATTTTATACTCTTGTAACATCAACGAGACAACTTTACCAAAATAGGCGTGAAACCCACAATTTGGTAAACGACTCTCACTCTACCTTTAATCTATTTTTGCACAAAATTTCACCATTAAGCTAGGAGTGACATCCACAACTTAATGGTAATTTCCATTTCAACTCTAGTGGACCCTTGTCAAAGTGTCAAAATTTTATTTTGGCCGACAAGTACCAACCACATTTAGGGTACGAAATCGTCAAGTTAGGGGTGAAACCCGCATCTTGTCGATTAAGTCCCATTCCTTGATTTTTATTCTCGCCAAAGTCCCGAATGTTCCAATCATTTAGAGATGTGTAGTAACCGGAAGGGTAAGATACCGTTAATCGCTTCTCGACGAGAGTATCTTACTTATAGGCCAAAGCACAATATCTCTAAATCGAAAGGACTTTCGACCCACTTTGGAATTGTCGACGTTTCTCTACCCGAAACAATCCTATGTTTTATTGAGCCTCTCTTTTATGTAACTCAATTTATATGTGATTTTATACTTGAACGTTCATCCGTTTCGAAATGTCGTTTTAATCATTTCGCACGTTACCGCAATCACAAACAATAATAATTCTCGTGAACAAACTAAATTTATACCTCTTTACGCAACTTATGTGTTATACTTGTTGAATGTATGTTGGAAACTTATGCTCTATGTGAACTTTACTTGATACATGAACACTTACTTTCTTTTACATACACAAACCTTATTTTCAATTAATGATCAAGTCTCATCCTTTCCTTCTCTTTCAATCTTTTAGATGTCGTCTAGTTCCTCCAAGAGACGCAAGTCAAAGAAGGGTTCGACTTCCACCGCCATGTCTCAAAAAGATTGCATGAAATTTATGGCTAAGCAATTTGCTAAAGTCCTACCCGACATCGTTAGCAAGATTCAAACCGATTCACCGCATGGCTCTGTTGACTCAAAGGCAGACAAACCCAAACCGACCTTCCAGTTTAAGCAATTCATGGCTTGTAAACCCTTAGAATTTACTGGCAAGAATGGCGCTACCGCCATGATGAACTGGTTTGATGCCATCGAGCTTACCTTCTTGCAAAGTGGTTGCCCTGACGAACTAAGAACCTTGAATGCAACTGGGGTGTTTCGTGAAAAGGCACTCGAGTGGTGGACGACTGAACGTAACAAAAGAGGAAACGAGGTCGCACATGCTATGCCTTGGGACGATCTCAAACAGCTTATGAGAGACCACTTCTGTCCTCCTCATGAACTCCAAAAATTGGAGAATGAATTTTGGAACCTTACTCAGAAGGGGAGTGACATGGATGGCCTGATTACGCGCTTCAAACAACTCAGTGTTCTTTGTCCTGGACAAGTCGAGACCGTTCCCAAAACCATAGCTAAATTCGTCCGTTGTGTTGCACCTTCCCTGACAAACCACCTTGCCTCTGCTAATCCCCAAACCATTGAAGATGCTTTTCGTATAGCCACGGAACTTAACAACAACTGCGTTATCCATGGAACCTATGATAAAGTTTCAACGAAGAATGCACGCCAAGCTACAACTGAAACTACCACTGTTGAGCCCTCACCCTCCCAATCGTCCAAGAAAAACCAAGGCAAGAAGCGGAAGGCTTCGAGCCAAAATTGTGCGGTCCTCACTCCGCCAAACCCTCAACCCTTACAAGCCTTAGCCGCCGCTGCACCCGCAAACACCGAACCACCAAAACAAGGTTATGTTGGAACTCATCCCAAATGCACCACCTGTCTGTACCATCATCCTGCCAATGTACCCTGTCGCAAATGCGCCAACTGTCAGAGGTATGGTCATTTTGCTAACCGATGCCGAAACTTCCCGCAAGCTTCAAATGCCCCTGTGCGAGCATGCTACAAGTGCGGCGACCTCAATCATCTCGCCAATGTTTGTCCCCAACGCTATCAACCTCAACAACAGCAGCAACTACAGCAACCGCAACAACCACCACCTCAGCAACAACAAGCTCAGCAACCTGCTAGAGGCCGAGCTTTTGTCATCACCGCTGCTCAGGCTCAAAACGCAAACGACGTCATTACCGGTACGTTTCTTGTGAACCATATTTACGCTTCTTGTCTATTTGATACTGGCGCCGATAAGAGTTTTGTGTCGCTAGAATTCGAGCAATTGCTTAAGTGTAAACGCTCTAAGTTGCCAAAATCTTTCGCTGTCGAAGTCGCTAATGGTAAATCCGTCACTGTTGATTCCGTTCTTCCCAATTGTTCCTTGATTCTCAACGATCATACGTTTTCGATCAACCTGATACCTATGCAAATGGGTAGCTTTGACATCATAGTAGGCATGGACTGGCTTAGGCGAGTTCGTGCTGAAGTTGTTTGTTCTGAAAAGTTTATCCGCCTTCCTCTTCCAAACGGTGATTCCCTACACGTCTATGGTGAAAAGCCTTCTCAAGGCCTTAAGCTTATGTCGTGTATCAAAGCAAACAAGTGCTTGCGCAAGGGTACCTTCGCCTTTCTCGCCCACATTGTGGAAAAGAAGGACAAAGGCCCAAGCATAAGCGACGTTCCTGTTGTACGCGACTTTCCGGATGTATTCCCCGACGATCTTCCTGGTCCGCCTCCTGCTCGTTCTGTCGACTTTCGAATTGATTTAGTGCCTGGCGCTACGCCTGTCGCTAAGTCTCCTTACCGCTTAGCACCCTCTGAGATGCAAGAGCTCTCGAGTCAACTCCAAGAGCTTCTTCATAAAGGCTTTATACGCCCTAGTACTTCTCCTTGGGGCGCTCCCGTTTTGTTCGTTAAAAAGAAAGATGGGTCTTTCCGTATGTGTATCGACTATCGTGAGCTCAATAAGCTTACTATCAAGAACCGATACCCTCTTCCTCGCATCGATGACCTCTTCGATCAATTGCAAGGCGCGGCCTGCTTTTCAAAGATCGATCTTCGTTCTGGGTATCATCAACTTCGAGTACTCGAAGAAGATGTACCTAAAACCGCTTTCCGTACACGTTATGGTCATTACGAGTTCGTGGTCATGCCCTTTGGTTTGACCAACGCACCTGCTGTTTTCATGGATTTAATGAACCGCGTGTGCAAAGCATACTTGGACCGTTTTGTGATCGTCTTCATCGACGATATTCTCATCTATTCCAAGACGCAAGAAGAGCATAAGCGACACTTGCACCTTATCCTTGAACTCCTTCGTGCTGAACATCTATATGCCAAATTCTCCAAGTGTGAATTTTGGCTAAAAGAGGTCCAATTCCTTAGTCATACTGTCAACGAACTTGGAATTCACGTTGACCCCGCAAAAATCGAAGCTGTGAAAAATTGGATCACACCTAAATCTCCGTCTGAAATTCGCTCGTTTCTTGGTCTTGCTGGTTACTATCGTCGTTTCATCTCCAACTTTTCTAAAATCGCTGTTCCTTTGACCTCCTTGACTCAAAAAGAGAGACCTTTTGTTTGGGGTCCCGAACAAGAGGAATCTTTTCAAACGCTCAAGGATATGCTTTGCAATGCTCCTATCCTAACGCTTCCTGATGGTAACGATGATTTTGTCGTGTATTGCGACGCTTCAAACCTTGGCCTTGGTTGTGTCCTTATGCAACGTGACAAGGTTATCGCTTACGCATCGAGACAACTCAAAACTCATGAGAAAAACTATACTACCCACGACCTTGAACTTGGTGCAGTCGTTTTTGCATTGAAGATTTGGCGACACTACCTTTATGGTACTAAATGTGTGGTCTTCACCGACCATAAGAGCCTTCAACACATCTTCAACCAAAGGGAACTAAACATGCGTCAACGTCGTTGGGTGGAATTGTTCAACGACTACGATTGCGAAATCAAATACCACCCAGGTAAAGCGAATATAGTAGCCGACGCTCTTAGTCGTAAAACTCATGTCAAAAGTATCCGTTGTTTCCAACTCGTTCACGATCTTCAAAATCGCATACGTAACGCTCAGTACACATCCGTTAATGAGGGTAACCTCTACAACGAGATGCAATGTGGTGCTGAAAATAGTCTCGTGTCCAAATCTGATGGCATCTTATACTATCTCAATCGTATCTGGATTCCCGACCGTGATGATCTTCGCAAATTCCTGATGAAGGAGGCCCATAACACAAAGTATTCTATTCACCCTGGTGCCGACAAGATGTACCATGATATGCGTACATCCTACTGGTGGCCTGGAATGAAGAAGGATATAGCCACTTTCGTCTCAAAATGTCTCACATGTTCCAAGGTGAAAGCTGAACATCAACGTCCCTCTGGCTTACTCAAACAACCAAGAATTCCTATCTGGAAAAGGGAGAGCATTGCCATGGATTTTATCACTAAGCTTCCTCGCACTACGGCTGGTCATGACAGCATTTGGGTAATCGTTGATCGATTGACCAAGTCAGCTCACTTCCTCCCTATTCGTGAAGATTTCAAAGTCGAGAAATTGGCTAAGGTCTACATGAAGGAGATAATCTGTCGTCATGGTATTCCCATTGACATCATTTCTGATCGTGATGCTCGTTTTACGTCTCGTCTCTGGCAAACTTTTCAATCTGCTATGGGTACTAAACTCAACCTTAGCACTGCCTTCCATCCTCAAACTGACGGTCAAACCGAGCGTACCATCCAAACCTTAGAGGATATGCTTCGTTCATGCGTAATAGATTTTGGTGGCAACTGGGATTCACACTTGCCCTTAGTCGAATTCTCGTACAATAACAGTTATCACGCGAGTATTCAAATGGCACCTTTCGAAGCATTGTATGGTCGCAAGTGTCGTTCGCCTATTTGTTGGCACGAGATTGGTCAAGCCCAAATCACCGGTCCCGAGCTTATACAAGAGACGACGGACAAGATTTTACAGGTTCGAGACAACTTATTGAAGGCCAGGAGCCGACAAAAGAGTTACGCTGACAAGGGACGCAAACCTATGGAATTCGAGACAGGTGACTTCGTGCTTCTCAAGGTATCCCCTTGGAAGGGCGTGGTTCGATTTGGCAAGAAAGGGAAACTCGCACCTCGCTACGTTGGTCCTTTCAAAATTCTCGAGAGGATTGGCGAGGTTGCGTATAGACTGGACCTGCCCGAAGAACTCAGCAATGTACACCCTGTCTTCCACGTGTCCAACTTAAAGAAATGTCTAGCTGGCGAAGGACTCCACGTTCCTCTCGAAGACTTGCAAGTCAACGAAACGCTTCACTTCGTGGAAAAACCGGTCGAAATCATGGACCAAGGAACCAAGCAATTGAGGCGCAGTCGAATTCCTATTGTTAAAATTCGATGGGAAGGAAAACGTGGCGCTGAATTTACTTGGGAGCTCGAAAGTGAAATGAAGTCGAAATATCCACATCTTTTCCCTACGTCTTCCTAAATTTCGGGACGAAATTTCCTAAAGGAGGGGAGACTGTAACGCCCTGCTTATTTGTACTTTCCTTTTTAGCAAGTCTTGTTCGTATTTCTATTTTTGGAAGATTGTTCCTTTTGCATTTCGTATTTCGTTTCAAACCATTGTAAATCCGAGACTTTGATCGTAATGAAAATCTAATTTTTCTTATACATGCTTATACGTGTCGCAATACTTGGGTTACACGTTACCAATCTCGAATGCATATGCGCGACCAATACTTGTCATACTGATACCTATAACTTATACATGCTTGTTAACAATTAAATACGTGATTAATAATAATAATAATAATAATAATAATAATAATAATAATAATAGTAATAACAACATAATAATAATAATTTTAGACATCAACTTACGTTGATGTATATTGTTACTTTGAAAGAGAAAAAAAAAACAAAAAAAAAAAATTAAAGATGGAAGAATTGTGATCGGAAGTGTATGGCTAAATTAGTTGAATGGTTTCAACTAATTAACATTCACAACATATGTTAGTGTTTGTTTTAATTAAATAACATATCATATTATAATATATACTACATTGAATAAAAAAAAATAATAATAAAGAAAATAAACACAACCGAAATGTTTCCAGCAATTGGGTATCTCACTTTTGGTCTCATTTCTTCTAAAAAGAACTCATTGAATGAATGGATTATTATGTTAAATAAATTAAATTCATAACATAACATGTATTAAAATATAACTTTAACATGTCTAATGAACAAAAAAAATATATGTAGAAGCTGCTACACAGCAGTCCGGCCGCAACCTTTATGGTTGTTTAAAGTGTTTTTTTTTTAATTTATTTATATATATAACACTCACCTAATTGCATTCAATGCTCACCAACCCAACCCTAAACTCATCCCCTATAAATACAACTTAATCTCAGCCTCCTTACCACTTTACAAACTCAAATCTTACTCCCAAATCACCGAAAATCGCAGCTGCAAACTCAAGTTCGGACAGATTGTCCAACCTTCACTAAAGTGAGCATAACTCACTCAATACTTGTCCGATTTAGTCCATTCTTTTTCCTATGTGCTTGGATTGACCTTGGCTTCGATTCCATGGGTATTTCACAGTGAATAAGTCCCTGGAACTCCGGCAAATAGGCTCCAAAGCTCACTGTTCATTTCTGATTTTATCTATTCTTTACTAAACTTGTTCAACTTGAGTCTAACTCATCTCAAACCTATGTCCTTATGCTTATAACCACTTCTATGGTTAGTTAGGCTTAAAAACAAGGTTGAGACATACAAAATCAGAGGTTAATCCTCAAATACTTTATGTTTTTGTTTAGGGTTTTTGACCCACAAGTGGTGTTCAAGCTTCAAGCTTGATAAAGGTGTGATTGTGGACTAACTTGGGTTGTCCAATCTAAAATCCCCACATCCCTTGATGATTTCTCATAGTGTAGATGTTTCTTATTCTTGTATTCATATTAGTTCATGACCCTCCTTGTATGTTATTACATCAAGTGTAGTGGTGAACCATAAGAGGTACCTAAATGGAAGCTTGTTCTTCCTACCTCCTACATGAATTCTATGACACAATAGAGGTACCTAAATGAAGATTTATCTTCTACCTCATGCTTGAATATTAGACTAAATGATCCATATAATACTTATACATATATTTACTATTCGAACTCTTGATGATGGACTTGTGTTCATTCGTCAAGGTATTAGAATACATCATCTAAAACACAAGACTTGTTACGATTCTAATGAGTATACTACTCATGAAAACATTAACCCTTGAGGTTTCATAGTGTCAAGAACAAGTACTTAATGTTGAAGGATGATTACTTTCGAATATATACATTCTTGTGTTTTAACTTCCTAAAATCTCTAAATCCTCCGAATGCCCAAACTCACGCACCTATGTTTCCTTGTGTAGAAGGACTTGGTGTTCCAACTTCCTAATCAACCAACTCACTCGCGGAATCAAGTAGAAGACTTGCAAAACCGTGAGTATACTCGCAACCCCCTTTTATGTTTACCACTTTTTGGGGTGTAACATGTTACCTTATTAAAACACACTTAAACTTATTCTTTATACAATGCACGAGAACAATCCTTATACATGAATGCTATGTTATGATACTTGATGCTTACGTGGACCATACTTATGTGATATGTTTTAGTCATTAGCTTTCACGAGCCTCCATTTGACATGTATAGCGCTATAGGAGTAACGCACCGCCCCCCTTTAAACTTGGGTCATGTTGAATTAACTAAACTTTCTTGCGTAAACAGAGGATTGGCTAGAAATATTGCATGCCATGTTAGGTTGATCTCGTATAAACTAAGTTGCCATGTGGATTCGTTTTTAAACCTTTACACTTATACTTATACTTATGCTTAAACTTGTATACTCGCCTTTGCTTTTGCATTGAATTGTATTTTAAACATGTTACAGGTTGATGATGACGATGCTATGAAAAGAAGTAGCGTTGATGCCTAGATACACATATAGACGTTTAGGTTTAATATGTTGTATCAATTTTGATTATGTTGTTACGTATTTCCTTTGAACATGTTGTTATTTGAATTTCCTTGTATGTTTGACAATCTATCTATGAAATGAAATCGGTTTATTAAATATTGTCACAAATAGCGTTATGATGTCTCTAGCAATCTTCACACTTCGTCTCATCCCGATGTTTCCGCCATTGGTTGGGGTGTGACACATAGCCTCCTCGTCGACTGATGCAGCAATAGAATTTTCTTCCCGGGTTTGTAGCGGTCCAGGAAGTTTTTATAATTGTTTGCGATCCACAATTCCTGCATAGCACCATTTTGCTAAGTGTAGTTGATTTTTTTTGGGGGGGGGGGTATATATAGGTGGTGGTAGGTGTAATAAGGGACTATTATTAATTTTTTTTTTGGTATTATATTATATTATAGCAAAAATAGTAGAATAACATATTTTAAACTTTTTTTTAATTCAAATACATAACAAATCTAATAAAACGGTGTCGTTACATCACTATTACGTTCAACACTCTGAATTATTTTTTCAACACTCGACTCTCCTTCTAATTTTGAATCATAGAAAATCATAGCAAGGTGCCGCCTCATATTGCTAGCCGTTACGTTGGGGTCTTCACTGTCATTAATCTGCTTCCCGTTAATTAGCTTTTCCAGGAAAATGCAAACCCATACCCCACAATCTCCTAAAGGCCCTGTTTGTTGAGGCACGTTGTGTGCAAAAGTAACATGAAAGGGGTAAGTCAGCGGTATGGGCATTGTGGTGTAGTAACCGTGCCTACGTAGCCAATTGTCAAAGACAAAATTAATATGAGTGAGCACTTGGTCTCTTCCCCGGTCCAGAAATGGCGATTCTGCAAGGCTACAAAATATAAACATAAAACATATTAGATAATGACAAAGTAAAAAAGAAATGTTACAATTAATAAATTTTTAACTAAAAACACAAACGAAAAAGAATAGTACCTGTCGTAAACAGTCAGAGTACGGTTAACCAGGTTGAAAACCCCCAGAAACCAGTGTGTTTGCGGTATAAGCAAAGGTACATACACCTATATTTTATTTTTTAAAATTAATAAACTTTTACGGAACTATGTAAATAAAATTAAAATTAAATTAGAAAGAACCTCATCAACTGTAGTAATTGCTGGAAAAGGTTCCACGACCCCGGTGTAATAACCCTTGTATGTTTGTTCAGGGAGAGTCGTTCCATAAAAATACATTTGGAAATATGGTGGTAAAATACTCCAACGGGCATTACGATCTCTCGATTCATACAAGTGGATCATCCAACCAAAGATATGCTGTTTAGCAAAAAATCAAATAATATTTTACTTTTGTTAGTAAACAGATAATATATCTAAAATTCCTTACATCATCGCTCAACCACCCCTCGTTATCGTCACCTAGCAGTGCTGACCAGAATGACGGACCTACGAATCCACCCGTCGTTAATCGGAGCTGGACATCGCCACTACTAGGATACCAACTCCTAATTTCAGCGATCTTTTGATCATCTGTTTTTCGCTTCCTTGTTTGCCCTTTTTTCAAATGTTTAAAAACAACAAATGGTGATAGCACACAGGATGAGGGCTTGACAAGCCGTTCAGATCGCCTCAAATTGACCAACTCCGGATCAGCATTCTACGAGAAAAAAAATATATAAGACTATACAGTTGAAAAATTATATTTTAAAAAATTTCATTAGTTTATAACTTACAATATCTTCTTGCATTCTGTTGAAGCTCGGCACACGATAACTATTATCGTACACTTCAAACTGGTCGGCTACACCCTGAAATTATAAATTTTAAAAAATGTCATCAGTTTATAAATTATTAATTATTATGAAAAATTTATAAAAATAATAAATTAAAAAAATTCAAGTATTACCTTATCACTAAAGTTAACTTCTGGCACGGAAAATGGAGTACTAGCAGGAACCGGCCGAACACCATGTAAACCCGCAGAACTTAACATGGCAGTTAACTTGTGGTTGTTTTCATCCATGATCAAACTTAACTTGTGGTTGTTTTCATCCATCAACAACTTAAATTTTTCAATAAGTTCGTCATTAGAACCAACCCCATAAGAAAATTGACCGGGACCAAAATTTTGTTGTGGAATTTCTGTTCGGTCTGGTGCCGGGGAAAACGGTTGTTTCGGCTCATTTAAACCGAAAATATTATTATACACCTCATTTAAATCTTGAGGCCGTACTTGAGCTGTCATATGTGACCGTACATCAGACGACGTGTCAATACCATACAGTTGACGTTGGGTATCCAAATAATCTGAACTGGCAACAAACCACTCAGTTCGCATCTCAGCATCGGTGGGTAGTATGCACATAAGAGGTTGGCATTCAGGTTTCTATATTTTGCGATACAAAAAATTATAAGAACAGTTACCTAAAGCAAATAAATATGTTTTATAATTGTAAATTTAGTGAAAATACCTTAATAGCATTACGGAGATATTTCTCCACACCTTGCTTCTGGTACTTAGTTCCGGCTCCCCAACCTAAAAATCTTGGAATCGTCTGTACTTGAAATAATTCGGGTTCTGCTCGAAATTCTGGAAAAATCTCCATGATCCACATCTGCACATAAATGGGTATAATCTGTAATAATTAATTAATCAACATATAACTGTAATAATTAATAAGATGAAAGTGCTACCTTGAAGGGCCAGACGAAGCCTGTTAAAGAAAAACCAGTTGTATCTTTTTTTTGTCGAATGTACATATTATAAACATTCGTAACCGTGTTTTCCCAAAAATAGTTCCCCCATGGATACTGTCTAAATACCACCAGATCGTCTACAAGGTGTATCAATCTATCATCAAAAACATTAGTTCGTTGAAGTCCCAAAAAACCTAACCCTAACAACATCAAAAGACAAATCCTCGTTTGATCATCTGGATCTAATATCCCTAGAACAACGAATTTTTCTTCAACCATTGCCATGTTAACACGCTTTTTCACATTGAACACTCTCCGTTTGAAGGAATCTTCGTGATCCTTTGGTGTCCACTCTGTGGGCCCAAACTCTAACCCGGTAATTAGACAGAAATTTTTAGGGGTAAACATTAGGGTTCTTCCGGCAAGCTTATAAGGAATACCAAGATGCGGTGTAGGTGTATCTTCTTGAAGACTTGCAACTCCGACTAAAAGCTTGCTATTACATACTCTACTTTTTATATCTAAATAATTACCAAAACAAGTTTCTCTGATATATGATTCGGTTTGTTCGGACATGGCATCCTTCAATCGCTCTATAACCGACCATTTCTGTCTAACTTTGATTTGGACTTTCTAGTAATTTTAGATAAAAAAAAATGTCATAATATTATAAAATAAACTAAAAATGTCATAAAAGGGAAAACATATATACTTACCTTTACAGGTGGAGGCGATTGGTATACTAGATCTTGCATCATCTGATCTTGTTGCATGTTACCTGGTCGGGTCGGGCCCTGGTAAAACTGGTCCATGGTCCCCTACTGTAGAATGGTGGTCCCAACTGCTCTTGGACTGTGGTCCCCTCGTAAATCTTTGGTTCTTCAAAACGGGTGCACGTGTGTCGGGTTCAAAAAAAACAAGAGAATTTATGACTTGGAAAGTGAGAAGTCTTTGTTTTTTTTCGTATTAAGAAGATTGTTCGGACACGTGTCAACACTGGGTGAACCGAGTAAGTGAAACGACATATTTGTAGAGGTGAAGCGGCATTTTTAATGGCGAAGCGGCTTGGGGGTAGCGGTGTACCGGCATAAATACAGCGGTAGCGGCATGGCGACAGGTTACGCGGCATAAATACAGCGAAGCGGCTTGGGGTAGCGGTGTACCGGCATTTTTGTAGGTGAACCGGCATATTGGCAGGTGTACCGGCTTTGCATAGCGGTAGCGGCATAATGGGCATAGCGGTAGCGGCATATTGGCAGGTGTACCGGCTTGGGCAGGTGTAGCGGCATAATGGGCAGCGGTCATGTCACATCATCTTGGAAAGGGAAAGACATAGGTGTAGCGGCATAACCGTCAGGTATAGCGGCATATCCGACAGCTATAGCGGCATATCCGACAGCTATAGCGGCATACCTAGCGTAATTTATATTTTTTAATTTTTTTTTTATTTTACTAACATGGTAAGTTAATAAACAAAATAATTTATATTTATACTTATAAGTAATTAATTCTAAGACTTGGAGTATAAATACAACACACAAAAAAACCACTTTCTCTCATATAGTTGGAAAAAATGTCTAATAAAAACACTCAACCCGTTAACAAATCATCAAGTTGGATTCTTAGCAAATTGAGGAAGCCAAAAAACAATAGTGAAAGTTCGTCCTCTGAACCTTCAAATGCACAAAATGCTGAAGACAACCAGTTTGTACAGAACCGTGAAAGCTTACACCTCCATAGAACAGGTAAATGGGCAATTCTAGACGACGAAACGGAGAATTGGTCGAAAGATGTTGTCACATTTTACAATAATGGAGACGCTCCATTCTGCTACTCGGCTGTTTTCTCAAGATCAATTGAGTTAGACCAAAATTTTTGGGGCACTCTGTTGGGATATCGTAGTAACGGCTACCTAACGGCTTTAGTAAATTTCGTTTTAATCTTTGTACAATATGTTGTTTTTTTGATGTTAACATATCTAAAAATTAATAAATGATGCTTCTACAGCATATTGAAGGTTGGGTTGGAAGACTGATGGCTTGGAGGAGTAGAAAACTTCAAACGGAGAAAATGCTAAACTTGCGTTGGACTATTCTACCACCACAATTCTATGAGAATTTATTAGACTCTGTTACTAAAAACGTGGCTATGTATGGTAATGGTAAATTAAACCCATTTCCTTCTTTCATCGACGTTGATTACGTTTTTTTCCCACTGCCGCTGGAAAATAGAGAATGGGTGCTGCTTCGACTTGAGTTGGTAACTCAGGAATTAGTTATATACGCATGTGAAAACATAAGTGTTGGTGAAAAGTACAGAAATGTTATTCACCCACGGTTGACTAAGTTCGCAGTTTATTTCGGAGCTTTGTTGGTGCATTTGCAATATTGGAAAAAGACGGGCAAACCGGAAAAACGCATGATTTTCGAGGTTAATGAAGAATACATGGTGTCTAACAGGTCACTCTCAGGAAATGAGGGAGTCTATCTATGTATGCTTATGGAGCATTTAGTAGCAGACAAACCAATTATTCGATCCGGACAAACAATTCAAAATTTTTTAGCATACAGACGTTTCATGGCAGATAAACTGTATTTTTGGCGATGTTTACCACGCCCAAATCTTGTTTAATGATATTTATTTTAAATGTTTAATTATTTATATAGAATTATGATGACTTCGTTCTATTATATAAACCCCCCAACATCCACACACACCATTACACCTTCAAAATAAACACAACTCACTATGAACACAAACATGGGTGTAGGTAACCAAGATCCTATCGAACCAGTGGTTTCCGCAACACGTCGGCGATCCACTCGACGTCGACCGAACCCTCCTCCTTCGAACCAACTACTTCCCGCACCTGGGAGATTAACACGACGTCGTCTGAACCAAGAAACTACAAACCCACCACCTTCAATTAACTCAGAAAACCAAGAAACTACAAACCCACCACTAGAAAACGAAAACATTGTTTATGAATATTACCAGCAAGAACATCCTGACGATTTAACAGATCAAGAGTTGAACTTGGCATACGATTTAGCAATGAGCACACTTCAAATTGCATCGCCAAACACTAATCAACCTAACCAGATGCTTGAGCATGGAAGACCGGAAGGCTATGAAACGGACCCGGGAGAGGAGTATGTAGAATGGTGGGGGGAGGAGGACACTCGATGCCCAACACCGGAGAGCCCACGTCGTACATGTTGGTACTCCCCAAGATCTGACGGTCGAGACAGTGATCGTTCGGTCTCGCCGCCCCCATTCTTCTTGGGTGATTGGCCATAGAAATAATCTATTTTTTATTTCTTAGATTTATAGTTTAATCGTACGTTTATATAAATGATTGTCCGTTTGTTTCCTATTCTATCTTAATAAATAAAGTCTTGTGCATTTTTTTAAGTAATTATTAGAAAAAAATTAAATTAAAAAAACATACATATTTGGATGGAGGTGGCTATATATACACATCTTTATGCTTCCTCTTTCCAACATACTGAGGAACTAATAATGTCCAAAAGGAGGTCTTGCTCAACCATTCCTCATCCAGTACAGAACACGCGTTGGATCATTGAAGATGATCGATATGACAATTGGTCTCCAAATGTTCTTGAGTTTTACTACGATGGTGATACACCAACTTGCTATTCGACATACATGGGCGTTACACCGTTAGGAAAAGACTGGTGGGGCGGACTTCTTGGGTTTTGTGGCAATGGTTTTATACAAGAAACGGTATTTAAAAATCTAAACATACGAACTATATATGTTTTTTTTTTAATATTTTAAAATTAGTCTTGCCCTTTAATTTCCAGCACATAAATGCATGGTGTAACAAGCTAATGTATTTACGGGAAACTCAAAGCGAGACACGGCCATGCCAGTCTAATGATTATCGTTGGACAATTATGCCCCCTCATTTTTTCAACATGGTAGTTGAACAGAAGCATGATGCTTACAGCTATGCAGATGGGTCTAGACAAAAATTTCCTGCATTTTGGAATGTGGATACGGTAAAAGTTGTTTATTATTTTATTAATTTCATCCAAAAATAATTTGATCCGGCCATTTAAATATCGACATTTTGTAGGTCTACATGCCAGTTTCACACAAGGATCAACACTGGTTAATCTTACAGATAAACATGTTGTCACTAAAAGTTAAAGTTTATTTCCCAAATAATTGTAATGTAATGCATTGTGGAGAGTCGTTTTGCATACATAAAAAAATACATCAAATTCTACTTGAATTTGAGTCTCCATTCTTATGGTTTTTGGGTCGCATATCGTACTGGCAACTTTCTGGAATAAACGAGACAGATACCTTGGAGTGTGCGGGGGATGATGTGTGGCCAGATAACGGGGATCATACAGGTCGAAATTCAGGTGTAATTATTTGTATGTTAATGGAAAAACTTGTTCGAAACTTTGCATTGACATGGGAAGAGGAAAATCTACAGGATGCTTGTGTCAGATACAGACGGTACATGGCGGATGAACTCTACGCTGGCCGATTCACACCAAAAAAAAAACTGATGTTTGTATCTATGCATGTTAAAATAATTCAAGTTAAAATATAAATATATTTTTCAAGTACAAGGATTTCAACTGAATGTTGTGCATAAAAAAAAATTCCAAAATACTACACTAAAACTAAAAATCTCCCAAATTATAAGACGGAAAATAATTATCAGACGGATTATTTCCTGGGTCTTCGTGAGCAACGGTTTCCTTGCCTTTACGCGAACGTTGTTGCGATGGGATTGGGGCTGAACAAACGTCACGATGGTGTCCATGTGTCTTACACCTACCACAATATAGAGGCGTGGGTTCTTCCCCTCGAGACAAGATTCTGTTGTTTGCTCGCGGACGGCCCGACTGACGTTTTGTCATATGCGGGGGGCGAACATTTATACGATCTTCTGGTATCTCCCATTCAGATTTATGAGGAAGAGGATTAATCGCTTCCTCGTATGTTTTTTTATACACTTCATTGGAATAACATCGGAAAGCATAATGACTGCAGTCAGTTTCACCTAAGAATTTGGATACAGCAATCACGTGCCCACAGGGTAGTCCAGAAACTTGCCAAACACGGCAACTACATGTTCGATCGTAAAAATTTACAAAACCACGTTTTTTCCTGTCGTCAACATCAAAAGTGTTCAACCCTACACCAGCGGCAGTCCAAGTTCTAGACCCATCAATTTTCTTTGCAATTTTTTTTTGAGCCCACTGGGTAAGCTCATGTCTTTCCTTAATTCCCTCCAGCCGACGATCATAGAACCATTTTTGAACAGATTGACGGAAAAATTCAATAAGTTGGGTTACTGGCAATTTACGATAGTCTTTAGACAAAGCGTTAATTGACTCTGCACTGTTAGATGTCATATAATGATATCGATTGCCGGGACAATGCGCTCTTGCCCACCGTCCAAACCCGATACTTATTAAAGTGTTCCGTATTCTAGGAACTGCAAGACATAGAGTGTGGAAAGACTCATTAAAATCAGAAAACCGGTAAGATTTACAGGTCTTCCACCAGAGGCTCTCGTATTCCTTTTTTTTATTCGACGGTAAACTTAAGTTCACCATTAAATGTCGACAGCAGAGACCATGATAAGCGTGTGGAAACACGTTGCTTACAGCTAAATGTATTGAATTGGCCCTATCCGATATGATCGCCATATCTGGAATTTCACCAACACAACCTTTAAGCTTTGAGAGGAACCATGTCCAAGAAGCACCATCCTCTGATTTGCCTATTCCATAGGCAATTGGTAAAATCTGGTTATTTCCGTCCATGCCAACTGCTAAAAACAATGTTCCTTTAAATTCACCCTTCAAATGGGCAGCGTCTATAATAATAACAGGTCTTAAATTACGCATAAAACTACGAACCTGAAAAAAAAATCAGTGAATGACCATCATATTTTAAGATAAAAAAAATATTATTAAGGTCCATGCCGACTTACCGCTGCACCAATAGCCACAAATACCATTTCAAATCGACTCTCGTCGTCAACCCAAATGTGAGTCACGGTTCCCGGATTCGCCCGCTCCAAATTGTAACAATAGATTGGGAGTTCGGCAAAAGAATCTCTGCTTGTACCTTGCAAGAGTTCTAAAGCATGACATTTTCCACGCCATGCTTGCATGTAACTAATATCAATTCCTAAATTTTGTTTAAAATCGGACTTTATCTCGTTTCCGCGATAAATTCGACCACCGTCTTTTAATTGAGGCACTAAATAATGACCCACAACTTGGGGGTTTGCCTGACGAAAATGTGGGTGTGTGAGCGTCTTTGAACAAGTGTGTTTATCGTTAAAATATTTAACGTAAAATGCGCTATCACCAGCAAAGCTGTATGCCCTAAAACGCCACTCACAACCATCAACACAACATGACACTTCGTACCGTGATTTAGACGATCTATCAACTTTAAACTCAAATCGTTCTATCAAACATTTTTTACCCAATTCAAGTTTCATTTCCTCTTTGCTATTAAAAATGTGGCCTGGCTCAAACACAATAGAAGATATGCCTTGGGTATTACTCGGTAAATATAATTGGGTACAGTTTTCATTAATTTTTTTATCACTATCATCAAAAGATAAATTCAAATCAGGAACTTTGAAATTGTTTAAAAATGCGCAATCAGAAGACTCAACACCGGGTTCTTGAATGACATATAACTGAAATAATTCAAATGGTTTACTATTAGCCAAATTAAAGAAAAAAACAACATCATTATCATTCATTATATCTATCGGATCTGTAAACGAAGACATCCGGTAGGATATCCGAGTAATATTTTGAATATCAAACATCTTTCGAATATAACTTAAAAAAGTGATGTAGGAAAAAGTAGTTTCAACTTCTAAACCACGTCTAGTAATACAATCGTGACCGGCAACATACTCGATGTTCCCGTTAACAACCTCCCACTTACCCCCGATGTATATCACACACTTAACACCCATGAGTTATACTAAACGTGACCAAACAATGTATTACTACAAAGATAACGAGAAGACAAAACACAGATGTGTGTAAAAGACAAAAAACAGATGTATATATATATACATACGAAATTATAAATAAAAAAACATGTGTAGCGGCTTGGATGTTGATGAAACGGCTTGACCAGGTTGAAACGGCTTGGCCATAGGTTTAGACGGCTTGGCGGGAAGCTGAAGCGGCTCGTATCCGGGGTGTAGCGGCTTGGATGTTGGATGAAACGGCTTGAGCACAGGTTATAGCGGCTTGGGGGGTAAAGCGGCTTAAATTCAGACTATAGCGGCTTGGAATGGGGTAAAGCGGCTCGGCTTTACCATGAAGCGGCTCGGCTTGGCAGTCCTCAAAGCGGCATAAATCAGGCATTCTGCGAAGCGGCTTGGCTTGGGGGGGAAGCGGCTCGGCTGCCAGGCGTGGCGGCATAAAGCCGTTTCAGGCAGCAGGGACACGTGTCGGCTAGCTGATGGTTGGATTGAAGGTGCATAATTATGGGAGTTCACTTTCATGGGAGGGTGCATTATGCCCGGTCAAATGGCCATTTTCGAAATTGGCTTGGTCAAACGGCTATGCTGGTAATTTTCCCTTCTTTTATCATGGTGAATTATTTGAAGTTTAGTATTGTAAAAGTGAATTAGAATTTTAAACGTATTCGATTTAACTGAGTTATGATACAAATATAAATAAATATTTTTTTTTCAACTTCCAATATTATTTCATTCCAATCATCAGGGCAAATTACATAAGGATAGCAGGTAGACGAGCAACAAACTGCGCCGCCATCCCTTTCTGAATAGAAAATCCTAAGCTACTAAAAACAAAGCCCCGCCCCTGAGGGGTCGAAAAATGATGTCATCTTTTTTCTAAAACACATACATGACCACATACATGTACACATGCATACATAAGTTAACCAATAAAAAGATTTTACCCAATTAAACAGATTTTAAACAAAAATTGTAATTGTTTCTTTTTAACTTTATACGTGCTTAATTAATATCCCTGCAGCTATTTAATTGGGCCAAACCTTCTCCCCCAATTAAAACCTGCAGCTTCTTTGCACGCCCATCTATCTCAGCTTCTTTGCACGCCATCCAACCTCTCCTTCACGCCATTTAATCAGATGAAACTTCAAACCCTAGAGTTTTGAAATTCAAATCACGCTTCCACGCTTCTTTCTCTGCTATTGCATAATCTGAAGAAGAATGAGTTGCAAAACCCTTTCCTTTCAATCTTTCTTCATCAATCGGTATGTGTTATTGTTTGATTTGTGTATGTTTTACATAAATTTCACATGTTTAATCTTCAGATTCGTTTGTGAAGATGCAGAAGACGATTCCGACGATTTAGGTATGTCTCAGTATTCTTCTCAGTATTCTTTTTTTTTTAAACAATGAATGAAGCCCTCTACTTTTCCTGATTAGGGTTTCGTAAATCAGAATATTAAGATGAATGTTATGATCTGTTATGTTTGTATATGTTTTGTAATGTATTGTACATAATCTTGATGTTAAATCGCATTATTAACATCAAGATTATAATGTGATTAGTGACAGAAATCTGTGGAGTATAAATCCATCGCCAAAAAGGTTTCTTTGTAGTCTGATTATATGCTTCAATTCTGAGGTTAGTTTTCTTCTGATTATGTGCTTCTATTTTCTATCACATTTTCATCTACTTCAGTATTACTTATTATAAACATTAAATCAGGTATAAAAAAACAATGTGCTTTTTCGATTCAGGTGTGGAAATTGACGATCCGTGGCGTTGAAATTAGCTACATCTCGGATTAAATTGATGAAAAATAAGAAAGGAGTACAGATTAATCAGATGAAGACGGAGCTGGCTCAGTTGCTTGAGTCTGGCTAGGAACGTATCGCTCAAATTCGAGTATGTTGTTTGATTTTCTAAATATGATTTTGAGAACTACCATATTTATAAATTGAATTTATCATTATGTTTATTATTTTACTAGGTTGAACATGTAATTAGGGAAGAGAAGATGGTGGTTGCATATGATTTGATTGAGATATACTGTGAACTTATTGTAGCTAGATTCCCCATTATCGAATCCCAAAAGTAAGTTAATTCATTTGCTTAGATTAATATATACTATTGAATGATATATGGTTGTAAATTGTAATATTGTAGAACTTGTCCCGTTGATTTGAAGGAATCCGTCACGAGTGTGATATTTGCATCTCCTAGATGTTCTGATATATATGAACTTTATGATGTTTGAAAACAGTTTACTGCAAAATATGGAAAGGATTTTGTTTCTGCAGCGATGTTTGAAAATAGTTTACTTGCAGACAAAAATTAAAGTGTTAAGTGTTGTGGCGAAGGATCACAACATTGATTGGGATCCTACTTCATTTGTGTTAGGACCGGTTTTGACTCCGAAACGATTGCGAACCGACCGTGTAACGTGCGGAATCCGTACACGAACGTGACCGAACACACGAGACGTAATTATAACCGTGATTCTATAATCAGATCTGAAATTGTACAACACCTGAATCACAAACACGAGCTTTCTCTCTCTAGGCTTTCTCTCTCTAGCTCTAGATCTCCTAAGCTCCAAATGTGCAAAAGTTGCAAAAGTCTTAAATCTAACACCTTAGACTCCTATTTATAGGCCAAGGGGATTAATGAGATTTCTCATTAGTTACATAAATGCCACCTTGCCTTTTACTAAAATATTACACTATAAGCACTTGAATTCTTCTGTTTCTGCTACGAACGGAAAATGCACCAACAGACTCCCCCTTGGATATTGTCGTAGTCAATCCGTAGTCGAACTCGTAGCGACTTGTCTTTCTCTTTCTCTTGAGTCTTCTTGAAGATTTAATATCTTCAGCAACATAGACTCCCTCTTGCTTGAACAGAATCCCCG
This sequence comes from Helianthus annuus, assembly GCF_002127325.2. Lineage (NCBI taxonomy): Eukaryota > Viridiplantae > Streptophyta > Magnoliopsida > Asterales > Asteraceae > Helianthus > Helianthus annuus. The sequence continues at coordinate 152,318,232 of NC_035449.2, read as the reverse complement.
TGGATCTGTCTTCAGCTTCAGCTCCCCCTTTCGGTAGACTCTTCAGGCTCCCCCTTTCGTCAAGCTTCCGTGCTTTTGGGATCGACCCCTAGCTTTCCGATTACAAGCTCCTTTAGGATAGTTTCCTGGCACCTTGAATCCACACTTCCTCTTGCGTTGAGCTCGTCTTCAGACTCCCCCTTAGACTCGGCTGTCGGGATCGTAGTCTGGAACAACATCTGCAACACTCATACGTTTATAAGTAACAATGTTTTGAAATTGTCCAAAAATCGTAATCTGGCTCTTTTGAACTTTCTAAAACACTCCCCCTATCAATAATCTTTATTGATTTGGCAGTATTTAAGTATCCAAAATCGAAAACTGGCTCTTTTACAGATTTTAACAGTATAAGCATCCAAATCCTTCACGGTTAATCATCCAAGTCCAAATTAATGACCTTGGAGATATCACAAACTGTTTTTGATTTTTGATTAAAAATTTCAAGTCTCAAATTAATGAACTTGTTTATTTTCAGAAACACGATCAACATACTTAGATTTTGAAACTTAGCATTCAGACATCGGTTGTCGAAAATAAAGCAGAAATCAAAATCTTTTTGTATTCTCTGAAATATAAAGCAATAAAGAAATATTTACAAAATATTTACAGACAATATATTTGTTTGAGTTCGTGTCAGAGGATCATATCAGTTTATGACAAATCACTAGTACCGTTGAGCTTTAAACACTTTCAGTTCTAAACAATTCACTTAGATTGTCAGTATACTGATCCACTTAAATTTTCACACAAAGTTCAACTGTTTCGAGATACGAGATTAGTGTTTTAAGGATTTAAACTTATTCACGTGTACCACCTCAGAATATACTCCCGTATCCAGATCCCAATATTCAGTCTTACAGGTGAGTATACCTAAATGATATTTGTAAGGGGTTAGATGCGAAACTGTGATAGCTCAGGTCAGAACTTCCGTTCAGCAGAGAGATGACGGTTCGAATTTAGGTGTGTTCCCTTTAGAGAATCTTTTCTTCAACAGCACATGATTAGCATTTTTCAATGTTTCATCATTTTTTATGCTGAGGGCGATGCTATATTTCAAGCAAGCAGAAAGTATTATACGGGGACTAGGCTATTGCATCCGCAAAATCAGAAGTCCCGGGATAATACCCCATATATCACTAAGCATAAAGACCTAGTATCTCAGAAAGAGGGGTCTTTCAAACAAGATTTCAGGGGTTACCTATATATCCGAGAGATGTTCCCCACGAAATAAGTAAGTTTGATATTTAGGTTTATATCTCGAAAAAAATCTACTAAGCGTGTAAAAATCTACTGGCATATCATCAGTGAGACCGTTTATCACATTTAAACATTCCATTTCTTTAGCGTACTGTGATTGTCTACTGATGTACTATCATTTCCTCTTTTTACACAAAAAAACTCATTTTTGAATTTTATCATGTTTTTGAATTTTTTAAATTTTCTAATGTTTTTGGATTTTCTGAAATTTTCTTACTCCCCCTAAAATTTAAAACATTTAAAGAAAATTTGACAACCGGATACTGATAGCTTTGTCTCGCCATCCATATTCTGCCTCTCATGCACTGATTTGCAGAAAATATAATGTACCCCCATGATTTACAACACATTGATTTTTTACAGTTTGAAAAACGTTTTTCAATATTGTGAAAGTAATCATGTTGTTCTGCATTGAAGGTTTCGGCATATTCAATCAACATATTTTTTTGAATTTTTAGAATTTTTGACAAATTTAAAAAACAAACATATTTTAGGTTTTTCAAGATTTCAAAATAAAAACATATTTTTGGTTTTTTTAAATTTATTTCAATTTTTAGGATTTTTGAAATATGGTTTATTTATGTACAGACGACAAACAAACTCCCTGTTTAACCGTCGCAGGGACCAGCAGCCTCCTCCTTGCGTGCCAGGCTACCCCGACATTCTTCTTGTTGACATTCAGATTTCTTGAGCACCTGCACGTTCAACTATTCAGTCACTTGAACAATTTAGCCCAGGTCTGTTTGACCTTAGGCATTTCAACACAATATGCTTCATTCAACTTTGGAAAATCTTTGTCGTTTTGTACAAAGACTTTTTCAACTCTAGCATCATTTACCGAAGTCACTTGTTTCTTAACACTCCATGTTTGACCTTTAGGAGTACCTCGTTTGTAAAAATGTGACTCTTTTTGAACATTTTGAATTTGAACAACAACTTTTGGTTTCCAAAACTGGTTTGGTTTTGTTGCATCAACAGTTGTTTTCCAACCTTGTGTTGTTCAAAATTTAGGTGTCACTGGTTTCCATGTTTGTTGTGAGTCAGCCTTTGACATTTTAGGCTTCCAAGTTTGCTTTGAATCAAACTTGGTTGACTTTTGAGTCACAACATCAGATTTCTGTTTTTGAACGTAAACCGACTTCTTTTTCGTTTCAACATCAACAGGTTTCAGATTTGGACACTTGCGTGAAAGATGTCATGTTTGATCACATTTAAAGCATGTTCTCTTTGAGACATCTTTGACCTGTTGTTGTTGATTTTTCTTTTGAGCAAGAAACTCTTCATTAGACTGTCATCTAAATTGGAGTTCTTTCTCTTCTTCTGAACTTGTTCCATGAACAAAATTCATCTTTGTCTGATAATTTGGAGTTTCATTTTTATTCCAATTTTGTTTCTTTTTATAACCCAACCCAGCCTTCATGTTTTTCTTCTTGACATCAGGTTTGTTATAAAAAGTTTTGTGACCTTTTCCAATAAATTTTGGAATTTCAGACTTTTCAATCTCAACCATTTTTAAAACTTTGTCAATCTTTTCTGAAATCACATTCTGAATCGGAAATACAATATCTAAGAATAATTTGTCCGATCCAATCATGGAATAAACCAATCCTTTTGAATCATCATTCAAATCTTTCTTAGATTTTGAGTTTTTCAGATATTCTTCATGAAAACTTCCTTCATTTCCATCCTGTGATTCAGATTTACCTTTTTCAACAGACTCTTCTTTCAACACACTTTCAACGACCTTACCTACCACCTCTGAATCACTTGAATCATCAGATTTGGAATAGGTTACGTCAATATTATCTGGCAATTGATCGACCATGTTGAAAGCTTTTTCGACCTTTTCATCATCATAAAATGCAAACTTTTCCGGTGGTGGAACTTGATGATACTCAGAACCAATGCCCTTTTTGTTTTTCTCAGAACCATCATCACCCGGTTTTATGTTGAAAATTCTTTCAAGCACATATGATGACGCATGATAACTATGTAACTTGTTGTTATCCTGTTCTAAATCAGCAATCTGACGCTTTAGCTTAGCAACATCCTCAGTGTAAGAATTTACAACTTGTTGCTTTATTGAATACTGTCGCTTAAGCGTATCAGATGTTTCAGAACAGTATTTCAATCTGGATTGAATAAGTTTCATTTGACTCTTCACATTTTCATATGACTCTTTTGTAATGTGATATGCCAATTTTATTGAATCATATTCTTTTTTCATTTCTTGACAAGCATTTTCTTTTTGTAAACATTCATCTGTCATTTTCGAAACCTTTTCTTTCAAAATCTCATTTTCTTTTTCTAACTTTTTACATTTTTCTGAAAGTTTTTCATCATTGTCTTTCAAAGCCTTTTTATTTTCTAGCATTTCTTTGCATTTATTTTTGAAAACTTCTTCGATTTTATTGAATTCAAGATCTCTTGTTCTGAATTTTATGTCTTTTTCAGTACAAGCACTGCACGTTTCCATGCATTTCTTGCACTGTTCAACAGTTTCAGTCAAGATGTTAGAATCAGAATTTACCTCAGTGATCGGCACCTTGGTGTTTGCTTCTGTTTTTGTCTGATCAGCTTCTTTCTGCTGTTTCTCATCAACAACATTACCAGCAACATCTGTTGAACTTTCAACCTTCACTTCTATCGAACTTTCCTTCTCCTTCTTGACTTCTTCAACTTGCTGTTTTTCAGTAACAGCTTCTTTCTCAACAACCTTCTCTTTAGCTTTCTCAACTCCATCTTTCATTTTTTCTTCAACCTTGACCTCCTCAGCAGCTTTCTTCAAATCATCAACCAGATTCTCAATGTTCTTCTTCATTCTTTCTTCATTCCTCTTCCTCAATTTTGTTGTCATAGCATCCCTGATGATTTTATCCAGCCTTTTCACATATGTCTTGTCTTTTACAACATTGGAATAATATTCGTCGGATCGAGGAACTACAAGAAGAACATCATCATGAACTATATCTCTCCTGGGAACAACAGGTTCACCTTCTCTGTTGACATAACATTCTCGGTTCTTGTCCCATCTTTTGTTTCTAACAGCATTTTCATACTCTTCCTGCATTTTCTCCATTCTGCATCCAACAATGAATCTTTCTCTTTCGGTTTTCTCTTTCAAAATCTCTTCTCGGGATCTCACTTTTATTTCAGCCATGATTTTATTTCCTCGATATTCACACCTCGTAAATCACAACACAAGAAACAATCAAATAACAATGATCAGTTACAACAAAAATATCAAAAACTTGGATCGGACGAGGTGCTGGTCGATCGGACAGGGTGATGGTCGATCGGACAGAGTGCTGTTCGATCGGACAGGGTGTTGTTCGATCGGTCAGGGGTGCTGATCGATCGGACGGGAAAGCTGTTCAAGGTGTCGGTCGATCGGACGGAAAGCTGGTCGATCGAACGGGTATTCGATCAAGTGAGTCAATGAAAGTCAACTTGTTGTCCGATCGGGTGGTAAAGCTGTCCGATCGGCTGGGATTGTATCTTGAATCGGTTGGTTGTCCGTTCGACCCTCTGTTCGATCGGTTGACACTACACGCCAAAACTCTTAGTCGATCGGCTGACTATGCTTTGAAACGGGTGAAAATCCAAACAACCCACTGATCGATCAAAATCACTACACGACAAATATGTTGTCCAATCAAGTAACCTGTTGACTCTTTGACCACAACCAATAAACTTTGAATTTCAAATCATACTCACATGTAAATTATTTATTGTCCGACAAACAATTGTGATATCAAAATGTGATTGGACCCTTTATAACTAGTGGGCCGGTGCAATTAATGGATCGGGCCGATATTATTATGTTTTTTATTTAAAGATCTGCAATAGCATGTGACTTTTAATCAAAGGTAAAATCCTATTGGACCTAAATCCCACTTAGCCAACAATCTTACCTTTCAACTCAAATTGATTCATTACATGCAATCTGAATCAAAACAAATGGCCGACAATTTTAATTCAAAACTCAATTTCATTGGGCCGTTAATATGTTTTTAAATTGGGCTTACAAACTTCTGATGTAATCACGTGAACTGTAGAGTTGCACCGAATTGTAATAAATGAATCACTTAGATTGGACCTTACTAACATGTAATTGAATCAAGGATCACATGAACTACTGACAACAATGATGAGTGCTTCACATGTAGAGTGTCAACATGAAATCAAATTTAATATTGATGGCCGACAATAACAATGCAATGCACGAATTTGATTGAGCCGTTCAATTTTAAGCACATGCGCCGATCTATGAATACATGAAATCACGTGATGTAATAAACGGTTCTGAACGATTGACTGAATATGTTGACTTTAATGATAAGTATTGCTAACCGATTGGTTGGAAATGTCGGTCGATCGAACAGGAATGCTAGCCGATCGGCTGGCTTGTTCGATCGGTCAGGTTGAAGTCAAAGTATTAAATGCTATGAAAGGTGATGCAGTGGAACGAACAGGCTGTTCAATCGAACAGCGTGTTCGATCGGTCAGTAGTCAACATGGTCAAACAACTTAATGAAGTGTGGTGTAATGGAACGGTTAGGCTGTTCGATCGAACAACTTGTTCGATCAAGTAATCTCTAATGCTGTTCGATCGAACAACATGCATGAACAACCATGAAACACATTTCAGCTAAGTCGGTCAGAAAATCTCAGATTTCTCCCAAACGGCTTGGAATTTTGACCTGAAAATTTGTAGGGTTGTAGATCAGATAATTTCGCACAACATATCCAAAAATCAGCAATTTTTAACCGTTAAAACTCGTTTAATTTGGCGATTTTCAGTTAAAAACGTGAAGAAATGTAAGAGTGAAGATATTTGACAAATCTGAATGAAATTCGGATCTGATTATGATGATTTTCCATGCGTAATCGTGCGTTTGATCCGTGCAATCGAGCTCCTGCTCTGATACCACTTGTTAGGACCGGTTTTGACTCCGAAACGATTGCGAACCGAACGTGTAACGTGCGGAATCCGTACACGAACGTGACCGAACACACGAGACGTAATTATAACCGTAATTCTATAATCAGATCTGAAATTGTACAACACCTGAATCACAAACACGAGCTTTCTCTCTCTAGCTCTAGATCTCCTAAGCTCCAAATGTGCAAAAGTTGCAAAAGTCTTAAATCTAACACCTTAGACTCCTATTTATAGGCCAAGGGGATTAATGAGATTTCTCATTAATTACATAAATGCCACCTTGCCTTTTACTAAAATATTACACTATAAGCACTTGAATTCTTCTGTTTCTGCTACGAATGGAAATGACGGAGGCGATAGACATAAATGCACCAACAGTTTGAGGAGAAAGAGTCTAAGCCTTCGAGTGACTTGTTGGTGAGACTCTTTTTTTTATATCATGAATTACTTTTTTTTTAAAAACTTAGTGTTAGTATCTTTTTGTATAAAAAAAACTGAATTTATTAGTTTGAGCAGAATGGGTCGGTGAAGAAACTGAAGGGTTGAAGCCTAGAGAAGGAGAAATCAAAAAGAAGGGTGTATTGGGATTCTTAAAAAAGTAACTAAATACGGAGGAGGTTTTCAATTGTTATTATTATTAACAAATGCAAAGAGAAATGGAAGAAAGGAGGAGGTTGGAGGAGGAAGAAACAAGGATGAGAATGTTTAAAGCACAACCGATATTGAAAGAGTAAGACAAACACAACTACTTTTAACGATAAAAACTTCTGTTATGATGTTAAATCAGCCTAGATTATGTTGATATGTGGTCATTTTGTCATTTGCAAGGATCTCATTCCGGTTACTAAAAAAGTTCGCATACCTCTAACGGAAGTTCAGGAATTTGATTTGCATGTCGAACACCAAGCTACGGATAGAGCAGAATTTGACAAAAAATTCAAAGAGAAAGAGATGATGTATAAAAGATACTGAGATGAAGCTGAACATGCCAAAATGCTATTTATAATTCAACGTTTTTTTAATGCTTTAAATTCAAGAAAATTAAGTAACTAAATTGGCTGTGATTTTTATCATGTATATGGAGGATGAGAAAGCTTTGACACAACAAGCTTTGACACAACTAATGACTTTGGTGCCTGATGCAAGGCCGGTGCCTAATTTTAGCAAGTCATTTTTGTTGTGAAAGTAAGGATGCTTTTATGTTTAATGTTTTGGAATGTTTATATGAATAGGTCAGCAAATGTCTATTTTTAAAGTATTGGTATTCTCACTTTAGAAAGATGCAACCTAATAATCGCCGGTGAAGAAACTGAAGAGTTGAAGCCTGGATAAGGAGAAGTAAAAAAGAAGGGTGTATTGGGATTCTTAAAAAAGTAACTAAACACGGAGGAGGTTTTCAATTATTATTATTATTATTATTATTATTATTATTATTATATTATTATTATTATTATTATATGTTATTAATAAACAAGTTTAATACATGTTGCCTAAAGTACGGTCTAAAACAAGCCAGTGTAATACACGGGACATAAGCTAGTTTGCCATTTACACACAAGCTAGATTTGGTGTAGACAATTGACAAGTGTATCGATGACCAGTAATAAAGAAAATTTGTACATGTGTAAGTTTGCCATTTATACATGTGTAAATTTGTTATATTTACACATGTGTAAAAAATCTAATAAAAGTGATTTTACATTCTAATTTGAGTTTATTTTTGTTAGGAAATTTAAGCCAGTTTTCTTGGTTTGTGGTTAGTCTAAAGGGTATATTAACCATTCTAACCACTTCTGCGTTAGTGTTTGGGAGATTAGGTTTTTCTTGCTTGGGGGAAGCACTTGCCAGGGAGATATAAGGAAGGAGATTGCCATTGAGTTTAGGACATTAACTTCCACCCCATTTTTTTTTTTTTGCATTTTTATAGATCTGATCAGTGGCAGTCGATCCCATCATTTTCTGTTTCTTTCTAAGCCTTTTTTCTTGGGTTAAAATTGTGTTGTTTACTTTTATTAGCCCACTTGGGTTTTCTGGATACTGGGGAAATCTGGGCTGGTATGGAGATATAAGGTGGAAGGGGTATTATGGGAATAAAAGTTGTATGATGTGGCCACTCATGTTGGTGAGAAGATGTAGTGTGATGGATGTTTGTTATGAGATTATCTGGTGTCACACCCCTTTCTGCGGCGGAAGCACGAGGTGTGATCATGAAAGGTTCTCATTGCATACGAAAGGCAAACATACTAAATGCTCATAAAAATAACTTCAAATACCAAACATTTCTTAATTTGAAAACATAAGTTAGCGTTTACATCGCGAGATAGCATAAAACATTGTCTAAAAGTTTACGACTTCATTTAAAGATAAACATAAGCGACATCCACAAGCATGAGTAAGGCCGCGCGCACATCCACTTCTAGTTACCTGAAATACATGTGAGTTTTGGAAAAAACGTCAACTTAATGTTGGTGTGAATTCATGCAGTTTTTGTATTGAACGTTTGTATACTTTGTATGAAAAACATGGTATGTATTTTGTTTAAATCACGTATTCATGTATAAATCAAGTATTTCTATATGTATCAAGAGTTAATGGGTTGCAAAGCCATTAACATGTGACACGACATAGGAAGTCACCTAACCATAGGCATTTTTCTGTAGTCGATTCACGACTGAGACACAAAAACACTACTTGGTTCTAGTTGTCACCAAGAGTGGGGCTGCCCTGAAACCCATTAGATCTAACCTTTTGTTCTGCGGTCTAAGTATGTACACGATTAATGGTGCTTATGGTACCCTATTCGTGACACGATTTCTCGTATCATGTCTCAAAACGCATCATACTTGGTACTAGTTATCACCAAGAGTACTTCTTGTTTTTGTATCATACCATTCATAAGCATTGTAATATTTGTAACATGTATTTCACCCCCGAAGTTTTAAAACCAAAACAGTTAAAGAAAAGGGGGAGCATGAACTCACAACTTTGCGTTCCTTGCGTCATAAAATTCACCGGATTTGCTTATAGTGCGTCGTGACCTAAACGTGTTTTATTATCGTTAGTCACTAGACTTGTATCGTACAAGCACAAGTCACTATCTTTTGTATATGTATTGTTGTGTTAAAATATTTTATATTTTTAACTATGTATCTTACTTATATTATTTTCTCAAAAATTAATATAAGTATTTTGTACTTTGCACCCGAGTTATGCATCTTGCATGTTGTATGTGTATTTTTGTGTTTTTACTTCTCAAGAGTATTTAGTGTATCTTCAAGTCCTAATACACTAGCACGTATAATACATACTACATACACTTAGCACAAAGTTTGGTGATCAAATAATATATATATTTTTCTCGAAAATATACATACTTAATGTCAAATTTTTAGCCTTGATGAAATCATCGTTTCTTAACTCAAAAATTAGGGAAACCTTGGTAAATACCTTGGTATACATTTTTAGGGAATAAGTTTCTCAAAACTTGTATATTTTTCTAAGTGTCAAAATTTATAAAAATTTTGGCAGAGTTTCCCCTAAAAATGGAGGTTTCCCATGTTTTCGAAACATGTGTTTATTTTCTTTTAAAAATCATCATCAATCAATTTCAACAACAATCATCAACAACATACACTAATTTTTCTATTTCATGAACTTGAAAATTTATAAAAATGTGTAGTAATTTACTATTAGTAAGTCTTGTTACCCTTTAAAGTGTGATTGCTTCTCTAAAAACTTCATTTTTAAAGAATATGATTCTTTACAACTTATGTTCATGTTTTCTAAAAATACTTCTTCTTGTATTTTTCTTGTTACACATGTGTATCTTTACTTTATTAACCACCAAAAATAAGGTTTATTTGTTTAAGAACCAAGATTAAGTAAAACTTGTATTTTTAACTTGGTTCTTTTGAAAAACCACTCATGGATATTTAGATCTACATGTTTAACATCTCGCTTTGATCTTTATTTTTAGGAAAACATAGTGTTCCTTCAAGTTCATGATCTTTTTGTGGATGATTCATAGTCTTAAACATGTTCATCCCCTTATCTTGCCAGATTATGTTTTTAATCATGATCTAGCAAGATTGTATGATGGTCAACATCACTTCTACAATAAACAATAATCAACAAGTCTATCAACACTAAAACAACATGATTTCTTTATATTTAGAGTTTATGTTCATGTTTCACCTTCATGTTTCTTAGTGTTTCTTTAAGTTTATCAATATGAACCTACTTTAACCACTTTCATATGATGATAAATGAAGAGATCAATGTTCTTACCACTAGCACAAGGCTAGGGATGATCAAGAGGACAAATGGGTTGGTTAAAAGCACAAGGAGAAGGTCCTTCAAGATCCACTTGCACCAAGCTTCCTTAATCACCTCCTTGCACCTTCAAGTGAGTGTGGAATGAATGGATGGATGTTTGAAAGATGGAGGTGGTGTGGGGTGGTTTCGGCCGAAGTTGGGAGGAGGGAGGAGTGAAGAAGTTGTGATGGTGATGATGATGCGTAAGTGCTTAAGGGTTATTTATAAATCCATGTCTAGAGTTTAATCTTTGTGTAACATGTTTAGGAAAGTATATACAAGATCCATTAAATTAATCAATTAAAATCATGGTGTGGCCCCCATGTCTCTTAACCGTCCAACATGGGGGGGGGGGGGTTAAGTGAAACATTCCAATTGTAAGTTGCGTGATCTAGTTAGGCTTTAATGGAACTAGTTGGGTATTTTTATGTATTTAATATTTATGAGACGTAATATGATGTTCTGTGTGACACCCCAGGAAAACCAGCAAACGACATAACTTACCTAGCTTTAACTTATCTAGCTTTCTCAGTGAGTGCGTACCAAATTTCGGGACAAAATTTCTTTTTAGTTGGGGATACTGTGACAACTCGTAATTTGAACCTACTTTCTGTAACGCTACGTGCTTACGTGAGCTACTTTAATTGAATGAATGCATGTTTACGTGATATGTGTTTCTATTGTATGTTACGAATTAAATGCTTGTATGTATGTTACTCGAACTAAAACCGCACAACATGGATCAATCACACAAGGCCATTTGGGCCGTAATCCTTGTAACCGGAACCAAGGGGCAACCCAAGTGGGGTTCGGCCCATTCCCTCTTTCCCTCTTGTGCGCATATAAGCAAACACCCTTAGGGTTGTTTTCTCTTTTGGTTACAACAACACAACACACACAAACTCTAGTGCTCTTCTCTCTCTAAGCCGGTGGCCATCACTTTCTTTTCCCTCGAAGACCTTTTCCCGAATCGGATCACCTTCTATCAATCGGTTAGTGCTTGATTATTCGTAAATGATGATTTGATTGTATATGATTATGTGTTAGAATTCATGAGTAGGGATGTTTACATGATAATCGGATATCTTGCAATATGTTGTTCGGATTCTTGTTAAGATGATGTTGAACCGAATGCTTGTTAAATCGGACATGTTTATGTTAAACGTATGTTGCCATAATTCGGGTTACATGTCATTGATTTAGAGCCGTATAGTTGTTAATCAAATGATCCGGTTGCATATTATGTTGATATTGAATTACTGTTCTTGATGATGATGATATGAATGTTGAATGTTGAAATAATTGTGATTTGATTTGATTGTGAAACTGCCAAATCTGTTTGCAACTATTACGGGAATCATAAACTGCAATTAAGGAAATCAGTTACAACAGGGATTGCGAGTCGAGAACTCACTGTCTCGACTCGAGACCAACACACCGACACAAAACAGCACAAACCGAGACCACGGTTGCGGGTCCGGTTGCGACTCGAGACCGTGTGATCTCGACTGGAACATAATGACTCGAGAACACCCTGTTGCGACTCGAGACTGTGAAACCAGGACAACCCGAGACCGCCCAGTCTTGACTCGAGAGCTTAGTCTCGACTCGAGACCATTTACACGTACACTTTGTCATTGGGCCTGCACACTGTTACGAGCCCATCTGATTGGGCCGCATATTTGGACTTTGTCTTTGTGAAGCTATTGTTGAGCTGTTATGCTTATACGTGAACATGATGATCAATGCTTGTACACAACTTGTTACGATACGTGTAGAACATACATGCAACACTTGAATACAAACCTGACTTGTACGATAAACATGCTAGGACGTGGTTGATCACTTTGTAGCTTAATTGAACTATTGTGTATCATACCGAGCAATCCCAGGTGAGTTCATTGCATTTTCTCAAGCATGCGTCCCAGTGGTTTGGGACAACTAGTAAACATTTGGAAGGGAACCTTTGGGTAAACAACTTAATCGGTTTTGGTTATTGAACATGGGATCTATCATCGGATAGCCTGGAGGGCAATGGGGTAATTAGTTGATAGCGCTATTAGGTGGGAAACCTCACACCGGGCCGTAAGGACGGGGGTGAACTAATTATCTGGGTTTCACTATGGTTGTTAAGAGGCACACTCCTCGGTTACGTAAGGGCGTTTTCCCTAGGGTAACTAGCGTGAACAACATAGTGGGTTGCTAAGAGGCACACTCCTCGGTTACGTAAGGGCGTACTCCCTAGGGTAACTAGCATGAGCAACATCGTAACACAACATTGAATCGCATTAACATATATCTGGTAACACAAGACGTTAACAAAACCTTGAACTCACCAGCGTAGTCTGACGCACTTGTTTGCATGCTTGTAGGTCATTAACACTTGGAACCTGGACTTGCTATCTGGGAGTGCTGGGGTGGTCATGGATCGAGGCTCTTGGATTAACTTACATTTGATACATTGGTTTTAAGGATTATTATGAAACATTTGCTAAACGATTAGTTACATGCTTCCGCTACACAACATCTTGAGAATTGATATCATGTTTAAACATTTTCTATTGGTAATTAATGGCGTGTTTTATTAAGTATTTACTATTGGTTCAATGTGATTGGTGGCTCGAACTCTGATGCGTAACACGCCTCGCGGGGTTTCCGCAGGTGGAATTTTGGGGGTGTTACATTCTGTGACCATAACTAGCTTTGAAATACTAAAACAGTGTTTCTAGTAAAAATTTGATGTTTCGGGTAGTGTCCGGTTGTTCGGTTGGATACCGGTTCGTTAAAGTGTTAAATTGCACCGTTTAGTGTCTTTAAGTATCCTTTTGTAACACTTTCAATTCCCGACACTTAAGGAAGTATTCTGGATGATAAAACGAAATTTCTGCATGATATTTATATGTTTAAAAGCTGATTATAGCTGAATTTAATAAAATTCTGCACTTAAAGTGCGTTTCGGGTGCTTTTTAGTGCTTATTTTAGCTTCCGGAATGTTTATATGTTAACCCTTGTATGTACTCTTGGGTTCTAATGTATTCTTGTCGTTGGACCTACACCTAGGCCCTAATTCTAATGTCTGACTACTTTCTACAGTTCTGTTGACACATTGTGTCTTACCGGTGAGTTTACTAGTATTTCTGACGCAACGCTCTCGTTAATGCATAAAGCAGTATTTGGTAGTATAAAACGTGCATGAATTAACTTGTATTGTATGAAATCAGATAATATTGACACTAAAGCACATAATTGCAGTCATTAAATAATAATTAAAGTGTACGAAAATTAACGGTTTGGTGCCAGTTGCCACAGTCTCCCCCCGTTAAAAGAATTTCGTTACGAAATTCAGGCCGTACTAGCTCTGGCAGGAGTCTTCTTGAACAGGTGGGGATACTTTTCTTTGAACTGGTCTTCACGTTCCCATGTGTACTCGGGTCCGTGTTTAGAGTTCCAACGTACTTTGACAAGTTTGACACTGCTCCTTCTTGTCTTGTTGACTTTCCAGTCGGTAACCTCAACGGGTTGTTCTGTAAATCAGAGGGTGTCGTCAATATGCACTTCATCCGCAGGGATGATCACGTTTTCTTGTGTTGGACTCTTCTTGAGGTTGGATACATGGAACGTATCATGTACTCCATTAAGCTCTTCCGGTAATTCCAACTTGTACGCTACGGTGCCAATTCTTTCCAAAATCTTGAATGGTCCGATGTATCGTGGATTCAGCTTCCCACGTTTTCCGAATCTTACTATGCCCTTCCAAGGTGAGACCTTTAACAACACTTTGTCTCCCACCTCGAATTCTAATGGTTTTCGTCTTCGATCAGCGTAGCTCTTTTGTCGATCTCGAGTCGCCTTAATGCGTTCTCGGATCTGCATAATCTTGTCGGTTGTCTCTTGTACCAGTTCAGGACCAACCACGCGTTTATCTCCAGCGTCTGCCCAACACAAGGGCGATCGGCACTTGCGGCCATGCAGAGCTTCAAACGGTGCGGCTTTTATGCTCGTATGATAACTGTTATTGTAGGAAAACTCAACCAAAGGTAGATGAGTATCACAGCTGCCGCCTAGGTCCATAACACATGCGCGGAGCATATCTTCTAACGTTTGTATAGTCCATTCGCTCTGGCCATCTGTTTATGGATGGAATGCCGTGCTTAGATCCAGCTGAGATCCAAAGGCTTCCTGAAAGGATTGCCAGATCCTTGAGACAAAGCGTCCATCTCTATCTGAAATGATTGAGATAGGCACTCCATGACGTGTCACAATTTCTTTTAGGTATATCTCAGCAAGCTTTCCAGTGCTATCCTTCTCTCGGATTGGTAGGAAATGCGCAGACTTCGTTAGCCGATCGACTATCACCCATTTCATATCGTGCCCTCTCGGGGTCTTGGGTAATTTCGTTATGAAGTCCATCGAGATTTGCTCCCACTTCCACATGGGAATCTCTGGTTGTTGTAGTAGGCCAGACGGTTTCTGATATTCAGCCTTAACCTTAGCATAGGTTAGGCACTTTCCAACGTAGATAGCAACATCGCTCTTGAGTCTCGGCCACCAATAGTATTCTTTCAAGTATTGATACATCTTGTCCGATCCTGGATGGATCGAGTATCTCGATTTATGCGCTTCATCAAGGATGACTTCTCGTAGGCCACCATAGAGCGGAACCCAAATACGCTTCTTAAAGTATAAGGCTCCATCTTCATTTGGCGCCATATACTTCAATGCACCCCGGAGGTATTCAGCTTTGCGGTTTTCCACCTTAAGGGCTTCTTGTTGTGCGTCACGAATACGCGAAGTGAGGTTCGTTCGAATAGTCATCTCCAATGCTCGAGCCCTTAGGGTCTTAACCCTTTCTTTTCGACTTAAAGCGTCCGCTACAACGTTTTCCTTTCCAGGATGGTACTTAATCTCACAGTCGTAATCGTTTAGCAACTCGACCCATCGCCGCTGGCGCATGTTTAATTCCTTCTGATCAAGTATGTGTTGTAAGCTTTTGTGATCCGTGAAGATTGTACATTGAGTACCATATAAATAATGTCGCCAGATCTTCAAGGCGAATACCACTGCGCCGAGTTCCAAGTCGTGCGTGGTATAGTTGTTGATGCAGATTTTGTGTCCGATGCTTGTCGAATAGATTAGTTATTATTTTATGCTGAATTTGTAATAGTTAGTGAAACGGTCAAGCGAACGTGTATAGACCCGCTCGTTTGAAGTGGTCAAACGAGAGGGTTGTTGGTTTGACTGTGTGTGTGTGTTGCTAGACAAAGTTGCTGTGTTGTTATTGGTGTCGAAGGATAAGGCATCGAAGGATTATGAATATCCTTCGATGAGCTCGAAAGATACCCATCGAAGGATGGACCTCGAAGGATATCGAAGGATATCATTCGAGGTATGTGAGTATCTTTCGAAGACTGTCTGATCGAAGGATGATGTTTCGACCAGTCAGTCTGATCCTTCGACCTGCAGTGTTTGTTTTGGTATAAATACCAACACTTTGTCATTTGCAACACAAGAGTGAGAGCACAAGTGTGTGCTAGAGAGAGAATGGAGGTCTGAGACCTCACCGGGAGAAATCACCACTTGGTTTCTCCCCGGATGTATATTTTTTTGGTATTAGTTCGGTTGTCATGTAACCGGGCCGACTTGTAATGTTTACTACCGGATTAATACAAAGTTTGTTATGTTTATCCTCTCTTATCTCTTCCATCTATGAACATGAACACGAAAATCACGGGTTGGATCCCGAAAACCGGACCTACAATTGGTATCAGAGCCATGGTGCCCGATTTAGTAAAACTAACCGTTTACTAAGTCACATGTGCTCTAGATCTGTGATTTTTGTGGGTTTTTGTTCAAGATGTAAAAAGGTGAAAATGAGAAAAACCCAGATCTGGACCCGGATATCCAGATCTGTGCTAAACCGGGTGTTGGGTTTTATGTTTTTCTCTAAAATACTCAAGTTTTCTTCATCAAAACAACGTGTACAAGCATTTTCGTCAAATCTGCAGATGAACAGTCCTCCGTGTTCTTGATGTTCTTGACAGCTTAAAATTTCGAAAGATGCTGTTTGTCCTCGAAAGATTGAACAGTTTTTCGAAGGATGAAACAAAATTCAAAATTCAAATTTTCATGCTTCGAAATGTGCGAAAGTTGGTCACCTACCACATCAACTTTTCTGACACCTGTCGTACTTTCTGTCCTTGTGTCAGGACCATCGAAGGATAACTTTCGACCTCGAAAGATCATCCTTCGATCAAGGAGATTCGAAAGATGAACAGGAGTGCTCGAAAGATCATCAGTTCTTCGAAGGATCAAAAAGACTTCGAAGGATCAATTCTGAAGTGTACGAAGGATCAGCCATGTCCAACTTCGAAAGGTGTTCGAAAGATATGTGACATGTGCTCGAAAGATGCTCGAAAGATATGTGAAATGTGCTCGAAAGACTTCGAAAGATCATCTTTCGAAGCTGTCTTGGTGTTTATCTTTCGTTTGATGCAGATGTTTCGAAGGATCCAGATGTTGTGGAATTTTATGAACTCAGACAGTGTATTGGGGTTAATCATTTAATTCACTTGGAGTCGGGTCGGGTGTTCGCAAGGATTATTCATACCGGGCTTCAAAGTTTCAACATCAAAATTCGTACGGGATTTGGGAACACGCGGGGTGATGCAGCATGATGAACACAAGAGATGATGAAGACTTGATGTTTGAAAATGTGGGGTAGTCACGGTTACCGATGCAATGACAAACATGGTAACGTGACTATTATGGGCCAAACACAACAGTTCCGCTTGGTGGAGGGAATTGGTGAATATTTGACGACAGTTTCTTTGAAGTGGAAAGAATCTGTTAAGGTTTAGAGATTTTGCCAAAGAAATGGGGGGATAAAAATTTTTTCATTTGTTGAATTTCTTCGGTAAAATTCTAAACGCAATCACAGGTGGTAGAGTTTATGATCTTCTAGTGATTCAAACGGTTCAGCGTGGAATGTTTTGCACAGACACTTGAAGATCAAGACTTGATGCAGTTGTTTAAGAATGGAACCTTTATCATATGCCGGTTGGAGTTTTGGAAGATCAGCGGAAGATCGGTCAATTGATCCTTTTGAGGAAATTGCACAACACTCAACACGGATACGCGTACTTTGAGGGGGAAATCTTATACAATGAGCATCAGGATGCTACTTACCTGGATCATCGGTCAAGGGGGAATTTGTCTACACAGAGAAGATGAATACTTGGCTGAAGATTGATTGCAATTGCATTTTCAGCATTCGACAGCAACGGACAAGGGGGAATTTGTTGATGCAGATTTTGTGTCCGATGCTTGTCGAATAGATTAGTTATTATTTTATGCTGAATTTGTAATAGTTAGTGAAACGGTCAAGCGAACGTGTATAGACCCGCTCGTTTGAAGTGGTCAAACGAGAGGGTTGTTGGTTTGACTGTGTGTGTGTGTTGCTAGACAAAGTTGCTGTGTTGTTATTGGTGTCGAAGGATAAGGCATCGAAGGATTATGAATATCCTTCGATGAGCTCGAAAGATACCCATCGAAGGATGGACCTCGAAGGATATCGAAGGATATCATTCGAGGTATGTGAGTATCTTTCGAAGACTGTCTGATCGAAGGATGATGTTTCGACCAGTCAGTCTGATCCTTCGACCTGCAGTGTTTGTTTTGGTATAAATACCAACACTTTGTCATTTGCAACACAAGAGTGAGAGCACAAGTGTGTGCTAGAGAGAGAATGGAGGTCTGAGACCTCACCGGGAGAAATCACCACTTGGTTTCTCCCCGGATGTATACTTCTTTGGTATTAGTTCGGTTGTCATGTAACCGGGCCGACTTGTAATGTTTACTACCGGATTAATACAAAGTTTGTTATGTTTATCCTCTCTTATCTCTTCCATCTTTGAACATGAACACGAAAATCACGGGTTGGATCCCGAAAACCGGACCTACAATGTCCAGGTTTCGGGATCCAACCCGTGATTTTCGTGTTCATGTTCAAAGATGGAAGAGATAAGAGAGGATAAACATAACAAACTTTGTATTAATCCGGTAGTAAACATTACAAGTCGGCCCGGTTACATGACAACCGAACTAATACCAAAGAAGTATACATCCGGGGAGAAACCAAGTGGTGATTTCTCCCGGTGAGGTCTCAGACCTCCATTCTCTCTCTAGCACACACTTGTGCTCTCACTCTTATGTTGCAAATGACAAAGTGTTGGTATTTATACCAAAACAAACACTGCAGGTCGAAGGATCAGACTGACTGGTCGAAACATCATCCTTCGATCAGACAGTCTTCGAAAGATACTCACATACCTCGAATGATATCCTTCGGTATCCTTCGAGGTCCATCCTTCGATGGGTATCTTTCGAGCTCATCGAAGGATATTCATAATCCTTCGATGCCTTATCCTTCGACACCAATGACAACACAGCAACTTTGTCTAGCAACACACACACACAGTCAAACCAACAACCCTCTCGTTTGACCACTTCAAACGAGCGGGTCTATACACGTTCGTTTGACCGTTTCACTAACTATTACAAATTCAGCATAAAATAAAAACTAATCTATTCGACAAGCATCGGACACAAAATCTGCATCAACAAATTCCCCCTTGTCCGTTGCTGTCGAATGCTGAAAATGCAATTGCAATCAATCTTCAGCCAAGTATTCATCTTCTCTGTGTAGACAAATTCCCCCTTGACCGATGATCCAGGTAAGTAGCATCCTGATGCTCATTGTATAAGATTTCCCCCTCAAAGTACGCGTATCCGTGTTGAGTGTTGTGCAATTTCCTCAAAAGGATCAATTGACCGATCTTCCGCTGATCTTCCAAAACTCCAACCGGCATATGATAAAGGTTCCATTCTTAAACAACTGCATCAAGTCTTGATCTTCAAGTGTCTGTGCAAAACATTCCACGCTGAACCGTTTGAATCACCAGAAGATCATAAACTCTACCACCTGAGATTGCGTTTAGAATTTTACCGAAGAAATTCAACAAATGAAAAATTTTATCCCCCCATTTCTTTGGCAAAATCTCTAAACCTTAACAGATTCTTTCCACTTCAAAGAAACTGTCGTCAAATATTCACCAATTCCCTCCACCAAGCGGAACTGTTGTGTTTGGCCCATAATAGTCGCGTTACCATATTTGTCATTGCATCGGTAACCGTGACTACCCCACATTTTCAAACATCAAGTCTTCATCATCTCTTGTGTTCATCATGCTGCATCACCCCGCGTGTTCCCAAATCCCGTACGAATTTTGATGTTGAAACTTTGAAGCCCGGTATGAATAATGCTTGCGAACACCCGACCCGACTCCAAGTGAATTAAATGATTAACCCCAACACACTGTCTGAGTTCATAAAATTCCACAACATCTGGATCCTTCGAAACACCTGCATCAAACGAAAGATAAACACCAAGATAGCTTCGAAAGATGATCTTTCGAAGTCTTTCGAGCACATGTCACATATCTTTCGAGCATCTTTCGAGCACATGTCACAGATCTTTCGAACACCTTTCGAAGTTGGACATGGCTGATCCTTCGTACACCTCAGACTTGATCCTTCGAAGTCTTTTTGATCCTTCGAAGAACTGATGATCTTTCGAGCACTCCTGTTCATCTTTCGAATCTCCTTGATCGAAGGATGATCTTTCGAGGTCGAAAGTTATCCTTCGATGGTCCTGACACAAGGACAGAAAGTACGACAGGTGTCAGAAAAGTTGATGTGGTAGGTGACCAACTTTCGCAAATTTCGAAACATGAAAATTTGAAATTTGAATTTTGTTTTATCCTTCGAAATCTGTTCAATCTTTCGATGGACAAAACACCATCTTTCGAAAATTTGAAGCTGTCAAGAACATCAAGAACACGGTGACGGTGAGATCTGCAGATCCGACGAAAACACTTGTACACGTTGTTTTGATGAAGAAAACTTGAGTATTTTAGAGAAAAACATAAAACCCAACACCCGGTTTAGCACAGATCTGGATATCCGGGTCCAGATCTGGGTTTTTCTCATTTTCACCTTTTTTACATCTTGAACAAAAACCCACAAAAATCACAGATCTAGAGCACATGTGACTTAGTAAACGGTTAGTTTTACTAAATCGGGCACCATGGCTCTGATACCAATTGTAGGTCCAGGTTTCGGGATCCAACCCGTGATTTTCTGTTTATGTTCAAAGATGGAAGAGATAAGAGAGGATAAACATAACAAACTTTGTATTAATCCAGTAGTAAACATTACAAGTCGGCCCGGTTACATGACAACCGAACTAATACCAAAGAAGTATACATCCGGGGAGAAACCAAGTGGTGATTTCTCCCGGTGAGGTCTCAGACCTCCATTCTCTCTCTAGCACACACTTGTGCTCTCACTCTTATGTTGCAAATGACAAAGTGTTGGTATTTATACCAAAACAAACACTGCAGGTCGAAGGATCAGACTGACTGGTCGAAACATCATCCTTCGATCAGACAGTCTTCGAAAGATACTCACATACCTCGAATGATATCCTTCGGTATCCTTCGAGGTCCATCCTTCGATGGGTATCTTTCGAGCTCATCGAAGGATATTCATAATCCTTCGATGCCTTATCCTTCGACACCAATGACAACACAGCAACTTTGTCTAGCAACACACACACACAGTCAAACCAACAACCCTCTCGTTTGACCACTTCAAACGAGCGGGTCTATACACGTTCGTTTGACCGTTTCACTAACTATTACAAATTCAGCATAAAATAAAAACTAATCTATTCGACAAGCATCGGACACAAAATCTGCATCAACAATAGTTTCTTTCATGTACCTTCTGGCGTTGCATGAGCACGCAACCCAAACCTTGGCGTGAAGTGTCGCAGTATACCACGAAGTCTTCAGTGCCTTCGGGTAATGATAGTATTGGTGCATCGCATAGCTTGTTTTTGAGTAGTTGGAAAGCTTCTTCCTGTTTGTCACCCCAGTCGTACTTCTTGTCTTTCTGCGTAAGGGTCGTTAGCGGTTGAGCTATTTTTGAGAAATTCTCAATAAACCGTCGATAATAGCCCGCTAAGCCCAAAAATTGCCGAACTTCAGTTGGGGTTTTGGGGGCTTCCCAATTCTTTATGGCTTCAACCTTGGATGGGTCTACGTGAATGCCTTTCTCATTCACGACGTGACCAAGAAATTGAACTTCGCGAATCCAGAATTCGCACTTTGAGAATTTTGCAGAGTTTCTCTTTCCTTAGCAGCTCCAAAATGGTTCTGAGATGTTGCTCGTGCTCTTCTTTGGTTCGCGAGTAAATCAGGATATCGTCGATAAATACAATCACGAATTTATCGAGATATGGTTTGCATACGCGATTCATCAGATCCATAAAGACCGCTGGTGCGTTCGTTAGTCCGAATGGCATTACAAGAAACTCGTAATGTCCATAGCATGTTCTGAATGCAGTCTTTGGTATGCTTTCCTCTTGTATCCTTAGCTGATGATATCCAGATCGAAGATTGATCTTGGAATAGTAGCTTGATCCTTGCAACTGATCAAATAAGTCATCAATTCTCAGTAGTGGGTACCGATTCTTGATAGTGAGCTTGTTCAGTTCTCTGTTATCAATACACATCCGTAGAGTTCCATCCTTTTTCTTCACGAATAATACTGGAGCTCCCCAAGGCGAGAAGCTCGACCTTATAAATCCTTTATCCAACAACTCCTGAAGTTGTGTAGATAACTCTTGCATTTCGGATGGTGCAAGCCGATAGGGTGCCTTGGCTACAGGAGCGGCTCCTGGAACCAAGTCTATACGGAATTCGACTTATCGTTGCGGAGGTAGTCCTGGCAGATCTTCAGGAAAAACCTCAGGGAATTCCTTCACCATAGAAACGTCTTCGAGTTTCGGCTCCACAGCCTTCTTGTCTACGACGTGCGCAAGGAAAGCAACACATCCTTTCCTTAAGCACTTCTGTGCCTTCATGCAACTGATGATTCGTAGAGGCACATCTCGCTTTTCTCCATGTACGATGAGAGTTTCATCATTCGTCAAAGGGATGCGAATGATTTTCTCATGACAAATGATTTCAGCTTTGTTCTTGGATAACCAGTCCATTCCGACTACTACATCGAAGCTACCCAATTGAATAGGTAAGAGGTCGATGCTGATACGTGGTTGAAAGCCGGTGATTGTAATTGTTTAATTTGATGTTTTTACGCAAGTTTTAGTTTCGAATTGCCTACTCTTGATTAGATTTGTGTTCTACAGGTCTATGGGAGTTTAAGGAGCTTTTCGGGAGCTTTACGGGTCACCGGAGCGAAAACGGAACCATCGGGAAGCGACACGGGTCAACCGGAAGCAAGAAATGCGATAAAGCAGAAAAATCAACATCCAGGCACCGTCGCCGACGCCCATTTGGGCCGTCGCCGACGGTCTTCATACATCACCGTCGCCAGAAAATGTCCGTAGACAGGAAGTTAGACCGTAGGGCAAAAATAAACATGCAGGCACCGTCGCCGACGGGGCTTCAGGCCGTCGGCGACGGCTCTTCAATCTTTGGATCGCGAATTTTCTTGTTTTGGGGTTTGGAACGAGAAAAAGGGGGTTGTTGGCCATCAATTCGGGAGTTACAACATTTTTGGAGTTTGAAAAACATCTTTGGAGCCATTATTCATCATCCCTTGACTACCAATTGATCTCCAATCCATACTCCATCCTTTCAACAACCGAATCACGATCCGAATCAAAACCCTAGCTCATCACCATCACAATCATCCTTCCACATTCAATCCATCCATCACCACCAACCATTCCTAAACCCGAATCATTACACCATCCATCCTCAAGCTCCAAGATGATCCAATTGAAGCCTTGTGCATCCGTTGATTGTACCGGTTACACCATGAGCGGCTAATTTCTTGGAGGTTTCACCCCGGTGTAGACTTTTGTAAGATTTAGGGTTTACTATGTTTTGTTGATTGTTTTGTGACAACTTGAATTGCGTTTGAATCTTAGACAATTGTCCTACGTTGGTATTGAATTTGCAAATTGTCGAGTGAATGATTAAATTTGACTTTGTGAAATGAATGCACGTATTTATGCTTTGTCTTTTGGTAGGATTTGTTAGTCCAAAGTAACGAAGTGTATCATGGTCCGTTGTTTACAACGTTGATAGCGATTGACACCTAAGCTTTGTGATTGCGACCCGTTAACGAACTAATTCAAGTAAAGCTAATTAAAATACATAGTAACCCTAGGTCTTGCAATTGTTGAAACCGGGTGTGAGCCTTGTTTTCTTATTATTGTTTAAACAATCATTTTCACTTCTTGCAATTAGTAGTTAATTTTAGTTAATCGCTTTAGTAATTTCAACTCACATCTTTCAATCAAACCAAAATACTCAAAAACAAGTTAGCAAGCTTCATAAAAGTGACAACTATTCATAATTCAATCAAATCCGCACACAAACCACATACTCTTCGTGGTTCGACCCCTTGCTACCACTAGCTATTTGTTAAGGGTAATTAGGGTATATAAATATTATCTTTGACCGGAGCGCGACACTCCGATCAGATGCTAAATCTTCGATCACCAAGTTCTAGTGTGCAGCCTCTAACGACTTTGCTTGATACAACAAGTTTACCATTGGCTATTTCTATGGAGTAAGGAATATCCAATCTACTAGACTCTATCCCAAGCATACGTTTAAATTCAACTGACATGAGACTATAATCAGCACCAGTGTCAAATAATATGGATGCAAAGTGGTTGTTAATGAGAAACGTACCGGTGACCACATTAGGGTCCTCGCGTGCGTTCCTTGCTCCAATCACAAATGCTCGTGCCTGAGCGTTGTTTCCTTTTGGGCAATTTTTCATGAAATAATCGTTGCTTCCACAGCTGAAGCATCCTTGGTTTCTTCCAGCTTCATTACCATTTCGGTTACCCTCGCCATTTCCATTTCCCCCATTGTTTCTAGCACCAGTGCGGTTTGCATTTCCGTTTCTGTTTCCCTTACCCCAACAGTCTTCAGCGCGGTGACCCAATTTTCCACACTTGTCACACTTTGGAACGCGGCAAACTCCTTCGTGATGACGCTTACACCGGTTGCATTTGGGCAGGGTGCCCAGGTATCCCTTAGCTGGAGCGTCATTCATGGATGCAAGCGACTTCGCCTCCTGAGGCGGGTGGGTCATGCTTCTTGTTGGAACCCTTGTTGTTACGAGTTGCTTGATTCAGGTTTGCATGCTTCCTTTTCTTGTCCCCAGACGATTCAGCATGCGTCTCGGTATTTTCTGTTGGGTTCAACAATAACTTCTTCATACGCACACAATCTTCAGTAAGACTGACAACTAGAGTTACAGCCTTAGTGATTGTTTGAGGTTTGGCCGAAGTTACCACGCCGCGAAACTCTGGGGCCAGTCCCCAAATATAGCGTTCAACGCGCTTAAATTCCGGAGTCACCATGTAGGGAATCACCCTAGACAAATCATGGAACCTTCGAGTATACCCAGTGATGTCAGCACCTACCATAGTCAAGTGCCAGAACTCCGTCTCCAACCTTTGGAGTTCGGCACGAGAGCAGTACTTCTCTCTCATTTTCTCTTTCAGTTCATCCCAAGTCATGCCATACGCGGCATCATCGCCCAGAGTTTGAACTTGCAAATTCCACCATGTCAGAGCTTCATCGACAAACAACTCAGTAGCAAAAGTGACTTGTTGATCCGTGGTGCACTTGCTCATACGGATGGTGGCTTCGGTCTTCTCTGTCCAGTGTACAAATGCCACTGCTCCTCCGGTGCCATCGTAATTCAGGGGTTTGCAGTCGAGGAACTGTTTGAAGGTGCAGCCTGTAATTGATCTAACCAATTCACTTGTGAGCAATCGAAGAAATAATGAAACAAAGACCGTTCATAAATTTCTCCATGCTTAGCAAATTGTCTTAAGGTTACCTTGAGCTGCGTTTCCTCCAGACGAATCTCCATGTCCGTTACGCCTAGCATTGCTGGGTCCTCCACTGTCTTCAGTGCGGTTCGCCTCGTACTGGGCGATAGCTGCGGAGATCCTTTCTTCTAGTAGAGCATTCAGCTCTTCAGCAGTCTTTGGCAGTGGGGGAGGGGGAGGTTGATCATGAGCGTTCACAGCTCTTCTTGGTGCCATGTTCTGAAAGAACACAACACAATAGGGTTAGACATTTGTTTGATATCGTCATACGAGACAGTAGTAGTATATATATATACGCAGGCATATACCACATAAGTGACATCAAACAATCCGCGCAATGCATAAATTAATTCATACAGCAACAAGCATGTATAATTAGGTAAACACCTTACTTCACATTGGCGGTTCTTGTCTTTAAACCCTAAGTCATTACTCCAAAGAGAGTATATTTGACCTTTTCCTTTTACTGGGGGAATTTATACGCGACAAGACTTACTGTGGTTTCTGTGCACTGAATTCCATAATTATGTATGCATCCATAATTACGTAATGCCTTGCACAGTCCGCACAGTTCGTTTTGTCCTCGTATCTCTTCCTTCAGTTAGGCCATTGATTCCAGGTAAAGTCATGTATGCTAGTGATATTCTACTTCTAGTATATATATACGCTAATTATCACACATAATTGCAAGTAATTCATAATCACAGACAAGCGCTACTCTAGTGCACCCTAAGTCTCGTAGTGTCTCTTCTTGACTCTTTGTAAACAGTTTCAGATAGTGGATGTCGCGGGATGTTTTATGCAATGAAAACTCTTTGAAAAATTGTTTTCGTGAAAGGATCCTAGAGATTGTAGACTAGACTCGAGAAGGAATCCTGGTTCACTACAATCGCACCTCTGATACCAATCTGTCACACCCCTTTCTACGGCGGAAGCACGAGGTGTGATCATGAAAGGTTCTCATTGCATACGAAAGGCAAACATACTACATGCTCATAAAAATAACTTCAAATACCAAACATTTCATAATTTGAAAACATAAGTTAGCGTTTACATCGCGAGATAGCATAAAACATTGTCTAAAAGTTTACAACTTCATTTAAAGATAAACATAAGCGACATCCACAAGCATGAGTAAGGCTGCGCGCACATCCACTTCTAGTTACCTGAAATACATGTGAGTTTTGGAAAAACGTCAACATAATGTTGGTGTGAATTCATGCAGTTTTTGTATTGAACGTTTGTATACTTTGTAGGAAAAACATGGTATGTATTTTGTTTAAATCACGTATTCATGTATAAATCAATTATTTCTATATGTATCAAGTGTTAATGGGTTGCAAAGCCATTAACATGTGACACGACATAGGAAGTCACCAAACCATAGGCATTTTTCTGTAGTCGATTCACGACTGAGACACAAAAACACTACTTGGTTCTAGTTGTCACCAAGAGTGGGGCTGCCCTGAAACCCATTAGATCTAACCTTTTGTTCTGCAGTCTAAGTATGTACACGATTAATGGTGCTTATGGTACCCTATTCGTGACACGATTTCTCGTATCATGTCTCAAACCGCATCATACTTGGTACTAGTTATCACCAAGAGTACTTCTTGTTTTTGTATCATACCATTCATAAGCATTGTAATATTTGTAACATTTATTTCACCCCCGAAGTTTTAAAACCAAGACAGTTAAAGAAAAGGGGGAGCATGAACTCACAACTTTGCGTTCCTTGCGTCGTAAACTTCACCGGATTTGCTTATAGTGCGTCGTGACCTAAACGTGTTTTATTATCGTTAGTCACTAGACTTGTATCGTACAAGCACAAGTCACTATCTTTTGTATATGTATTGTTGTGTTAAAAATATTTTATATTTTTAACTATGTATCTTACTTATATTATTTTCTCAAAAATTAATATAAGTATTTTGTACTTTGCACCCGAGTTATGCATCTTGCATGTTGTATGTGTATTTTTGTGTTTTTACTTCTCAAGAGTATTTAGTGTATTTTCAAGTCCTAATACACTAGCACGTATAATACATACTACATACACTTAGCACAAAGTTTGGTGACCAAATAATATATATATTTGTCTCGAAAATATACATACTTAATGTCAAATTTTTAGCCTTAACGAAATCATCGTTTCTTAACTCAAAAATTAGGGAAACCTTGGTAAATACCTTGGTATACATTTTTAGGGAATAAGTTTCTCAAAACTTACATATTTTTCTAAGTGTCAAAATTTATAAAAATTTGGCAGAGTTTCCCCTAAAAATGGAGGTTTGCCATGTTTTCGAAACATGTGTTTATTTTGTTTTAAAAATGATCATCAATCAATTTCAACAACAATCATCAACAACATACACTAATTTTTCTATTTCATGAACTTGAAAATTGATAAAAATGTGTAGTAATTTACTAGGGTATTTAGTAAGTCTTGTTACCCTTTAAAGTGTGATTGCTTCTCTAAAAACTTCATTTTTAAAGAATATGATTCTTTACAACTTATGTTCATGTTTTCTAAGAATACTTCTTCTTGTATTTTTCTTGTTACACATATGTATCTTTACTTTATTAACCACCAAAAATAAGGTTTATTTGTTTAAGAACCAAGATTAAGTAAAACTTGTATTTTTAACTTGGTTCTTTTGAAAAACCACTCATTGATATTTAGATCTACATGTTTAACATCTCGCTTTGATCTTTATTTTTAGGAAAACATAGTGTTCCTTCAAGTTCATGATCTTTTTGTGGATGATTCATAGTCTTAAACATGTTCATCCCCTTATCTTGCTAGATTATGTTTTTAATCATGATCTAGCAAGATTGTATGATGGTCAACATCACTTCTACAATAAACAATAATCAACAAGTCTATCAACACTAAAACAACATGATTTCTTTATATTTAGAGTTTATGTTCATGTTTCACCTTCATGTTTCTTAGTGTTTCTTTAAGTTTATCAATATGAACCTACTTTAACCACTTTCATATGATGATAAATGAAGAGATCAATGTTCTTACCACTAGCACAAGGCTAGGAATGATCAAGAGGACAAATGGGTTGGTTAAAAGCACAAGGAGAAGGTCCTTCAAGATCCACTTGCACCAAGCTTCCTTAATCACCTCCTTGCACCTTCAAGTGTGTGTGGAATGAATGGATGGATGTTTGAAAGATGGAGGTGGTGTGGGGTGGTTTCGGCCGAAGTTGGGAGGAGGGAGGAGTGAAGAAGTTGTGATGGTGATGATAATGCTTAAGTGCTTAAGGGTTATTTATAAATCCATGTCTAGAGTTTAACCTTTGTGTAACATGTTTAGGAAATTATACACAAGATCCATTAAATTAATCAATTAAAATCATGGTGTGGCCCCCATGTCTCTTAACCGTCCAACATGCGGGGGGGGGGGGGGGTAAGTGAAACATTCCAATTGTAAGTTGCATCATCTAGTTAGGCTTTAATGGCACTAGTTGGGTATTTTTATGTATCTAATATTTATGAGACACAATATGATGTTCTGTGACCATAACTAGCTTTGAAATACTAAAACAGTGTTTCTTGTAAAAATTTGATGTTTCGGGTAGTGTCCGGTTGTTCAGTTGGATACCGGTTCGTTAAAGTGCTAAATTGCACCGTTTAGTGTCTTTAAGTATCCTTTTGTAACACTTTCAATTCCCGACACTTAGGGAAGTATTCTGGATGATAAAACGAAATTGCTGCATGATATTTATATGTTTAAAAGCTGATTATAGCTGAATTTAATAAAATTCTGCACTTAAAGTGCGTTTCGGGTGCTTTTTAGTGCTTATTTTAGCTTCCGGAATGTTTATATGTTAACCCGGTATGTACTCTTGGGTTCTAATGTATTCTTGTCATTGGACCTATACCTAGGCCCTAATTCTAATGTCTGACTGCTTTCTGCAGTTCTGTTGACATATTGTGTCTTACCGGTGAGTTTACTAGTATTTCTGACGCAACGCTCTAGTTAATGCATAAAGCAATATTTGGTAGTATAAAACGTGCATGAATTCACTTGTATTGTATGAAATCAGATAATATTGACACTAAAGCACATAATTGCATTCATTAAATAATAATTAAAGTGTACGGAAATTACCGGTTTGGTGCAAGTTGTCACATATGGGTTGTTATAACTGGAAGGGTGCAGGGGTACTTTTGGGATTATAGTAATGGGATATATTTTGATGCTGAGAACATCATGGGGTGGGAGTATAGGAAGAGATGTAGCTTGTGTTTTGACCAAGTTAGTGAAAACAAGGTGTTTGGAAGTAATAAAAATGGTAATTTGATGAACAATAGGTTGATTAAGTTGGTTCAAAATAAGGAATTTATTTCTGAAGACTGCTTGCACACTATAGGATATGATGCTAAGTATTGTAGTTGGTATTGGTGGTCGTGTTTGATTGAGGAAATGAATGCCTATGTGTGCCAGTTGTTTAATTCAGGTGCTATAGTGTTCGTGTGGTGCTGGATGTTTGGTGAAGTTTGGAGTCATCGGCAAAACAAGGTAATAGTAGGAATTATTGAGTTACAGAGGCAGGGGTATATTTGGAATATTGAAAGAGTGATGGTTAGAAGGATATGGTGGCTGAAAATATGGTTGGATGTTGGTATGCAGCAGACTATAAAGCTGCTGAGTTCTATGAGATCAAGGCCTGTGTGTCTAGAAAGTTATGTTTGGGAAGGGTATTATGGGAATATTAGGAAAGTTGATATTGGCTGGCAAATGCAGAAGTTCAGCTGCAGGAAATGGTGTCGATGGGAACATAGGAACACACTGGTGGTTATATACTTGATTAATCGGTTCAATGTTATGATTACTGCGTTCAGAAAAAAAGAAAATCTAAATGAAATTATTGAGATATATACTAGGTAGTGTTTGGATAGTGTGAATAGATGTACTGCGTTGTGGTTATGTTTTTGTCATGTTGGTTATGGGTCAATATTAAAGGCTCTTAATGCTGATCTTAAGTCTAGGCCCATTGGAAATTCTGATGTAGTTAAATGCCTATATTGTTCAGCTGGTAAGCAGAAATGGGTGGTTATAAATTGGGTTGTAGATGGGTATAGTGTCATGGAGATAAGTTTTTGGATCTTTGATATGAGTTGGGTTGTTATTTGGGGATGGCTGATGGTTTGCATTATATTTGGCCGAATTGGTTATGGAAAAAATGGGCTTTGCATGCTCTTAACAAGGATGGTAATATTGTTTGGCTGGGAAAGAAGTATCGAGGTTTGAAAGGAGCCCAATCAGTGGAAGGGTTTGTTCTTCTGGGTAAAAATAATTGGGCTGTTGAGGAATGGGCTCACAAATTCTGGGCTGGGTTATTTGTCGAGGGACGTGCTTGGTGGAGCGAATTAATGGGTAATTGGTTAGTGATTGAGAATTGGACCAAAAACAAACGGGCTGAGCTATTGTGGGCCGCTATCTGGGTTCTGTGGAGGGAATGGCATTCTTATAGGCATATGTGTGGATGGCATTCTTATAGATTTGTACAGGATCAAGTTCCTTCATTTCAATCAGATTTGTAATTTTGTTAGCAAGTTTATAATGTTCAGCATATGAAATTTTGTATTTGTATTGATTAATGAATTATGGTTAAAGCATTATGTACTTTTCAAGTTTTGTTGGTTTATTATAGTGTTTTGGTTTCATTCATTGTCTTTTCAAGTTTTTAGGCATATAATTAATAGTGTTTGTTGGTTTAATAGTAAATTTATATGTTTTATTCATATTTTTGGGCATATAATAATTGAATCGCAATAAATTAATGAATAAAACGTAAAGCACTATGAACTTATGATTGTTTTGATTGAAAGATTGATATCATGGTCTAAAACAAACCCGTGTAATACACGGGTCATAAGCTAGTACCTGATAAAAGACCGAACCATCCGATAACATTCTCTTGACGGTGTGCGGAAAGGACCTCCGCACAAGGCCCGTCATTTTGAGGGGCACGCTATTTTTTTTTAAAAAAATCCGATATATATATGTTATTTTTTTTAAATACTAAACACATACCAATTCCAATATAGGCCAATTTACAAATCATTTTTTATGGTTTAGAATTTAGCCTACTTCGCCTTAGTTTTGTTGAGCTCAATACTAATTTGATTTTTTTTAAATAATAGTAAAACATTACGGAAGGACACATTTTTTCAAGTTTGAACAGGGTACGTGAATTCTTAGATACGCCCAGGAGCGGATCCATGTGGAGGTTAGGGGTAGCCCGGGATACCCCTCAACTTTCTTAGCGTAATATAATTTATTTTAAAAATCTCCGTTCTATTTATCAGGGATACGGATACCCCTAAGCAAATGCTAGGATACCCCTAAGGGTAGATGAAGAAAAAATGAAATGAAATTTTACGGATGACACGGAACGAAAATTTTCGATGAAACTTGCAGCGACTGGCTTGAATGGAGAAGATGAAGTAGTTTCGTAAATAATGAAAGAAACATAAAGTTATATTATATTAATACAGTAATACATTCTATTACATCTTAAAAGAAAAGTCGGTGGAAACCCCACCGGCTTTGTCTTCCTCCCCCTCTACTTTTACGGATGTTGCAATTTTAGTCCCTTGACTTTGGTATTTTTAAAGCTTCATAAAATAGCAAATTTAGTCCTTAAATTAGTAATCCATTTTACAAATAGTTTGCTTTGGCCACCCCAACTTTGTGGTAGTTTCCTTTTCAGCCCCAACTTTGTTATAGTTTTTTTTCTTACACCAAAACTTTATCGAATGTTATCTTTACCCTTTCTTAGCCCTTAAGTTTATAAATGCAATTTTTAACCACTTAACTTTTTATTAACTTTGTAATGTCACTTTGACTCCCTTGAGAGTTTTTGTCTTGACGATATAAATTCGAGTTAGTTGGGTCGCGTATAATATGTTACGATTGTACGATATAAATTCGATTTACATTATGTTTTGATCCAATCACAATGCAACTATAGAATACATTGAGTTCAATCGGATACGTCAAAATGTGCGTTTCCATATGGTTAACACATCAAATAACGCTTGTACTAATCCGTTCGATATTTGCGAGGTATCCGCGCCGCAAAGCGTGCGAATCTTATTACTAGTTGGGAATGAAAACAAAAACACACGTCTGAAAAGTCAAACTTTAAATTATAGTATTCCGTTTACTTTGTTTAATTTATTGTTAAATATTAATTATTTGTTTTACTTTTTATTTTTACTTTGTTTATTTATAATTTTACTTGTACAAAAGCTTCGTTGAAAATGTTATGCACCTACATTTTTAAAACAATAGAAAGCTGAAAGGTTAAAATAACACACGAAATAACACTAAAATAGTTTTTTTTTTTTCAAATATATGGTTTAGTAAATTATCTTTTTTATAATGTAAAGAAAATATTATATAACCATGAAGAAAATACAAATGTTTTATCCATATGATTCTACGGATATATATGAATAAGACAGTTTTTAAATCTAGTTATATTAAATTAAAGATAAACAACTTAGATAAGATTCTTTTTAAAGTCTAGCGAATCTTTTCTTTCTATACTAATAAATGAAAATCTTTTTTGCACACGTGTCACACTCTAGTGCTTTCTCACCTTATTTTCCTATTTATCTCTTATATTAAATATTAATAATTTAAAACAAAAATTATATAAGAATAAATATTTGTTTTTCTATAAATGATTTTAAACAAATATTTAAATAAGGATAAAAGTTTGTTTTTTTTTATATAATTATAAAGTTAAATTCCAAGTATTATGAGTAGATATATATATACTTTGGAGTTCGGTGATTCAAACTATGGTAAATTAGGAATCAAAGGTTCCCGCTTGGTATATACTAAATAATTGTATTATTGTTTTTTAATACAATAAATAATTATTCTAGGTTCGGGGTATATGCTTCTATCAAATTATACGTGATTTTAGATGCATTGCTATAATGGTTTTAACCCGCCATTATAGTCGCTTAATTCTTTCAAATGTCAAATCTTGACTACTTAGTTTCACATCTGAAATGTTAAGCGTACTTTTATAATTGGTTTAAACCCATCATTTATCGCACATTATTTCAATGTTTAGAAAGAACACCATTTTTAAATATAACAATTTGATACTCCAGTCAAATAGAACT
Source organism: Helianthus annuus (assembly GCF_002127325.2). Lineage (NCBI taxonomy): Eukaryota > Viridiplantae > Streptophyta > Magnoliopsida > Asterales > Asteraceae > Helianthus > Helianthus annuus. The sequence continues at coordinate 152,284,564 of NC_035449.2, read as the reverse complement.
TAATTCTTGATTTTACGGTATAATTCATACAACTAATGAAATATTTAAAAACGTTGGGATCGATCTCTACCTTTTTGTACCGTAAACCCTCTTGAATACAAATTTGAGACGAGTGTTTTATGAATAAAATAAACAAATAAGCATGCAGGTGCATAAAACTAACTAGAATCATTGTACCTCATAATTTGAACGTATCATAAAACCGGGATTCAACCCCATGTAATACATATGTTTTTTTACCTAATAATAAATAAAAAAACGAACTAAAATGTTATAATAAGTAAATAGATCACCAAAGTTCATTTTTAAAAGATAAATCTTGACGATTGTATGTTTTAACATATGACATTATATTTTATCAACACGAGTTTTTTTTAAAGATATATATTTTTTGTTATTTATTATATAAAATTATATTTATGCAGCCCGTGTAATACACGGGGTTCAAACCTAGTTTCTAATATTTAAAAGTCATTTAAGACTACATGCTATACAAACATTGAAGGACAATAAGTTTCCGGTTCTTTTTGTTGTTGAAGATATTTTTATTACAAACTAAATATTATCTTTAAAAACTTCAAAACAACATTAAAAGTATCATATTGTAACCTTTAAAACTTATTACTAACTGTATAATACTTTTTTATGTAACCCGTGTAATACATGTGTCAGTAATTATATATATAAGCTAATTTTAAACAGGAAACCTCCTCCAGTTAAGCAAACCTTGCAAACTCTATGTTCTATAACTTTTTTTTAAAAAAAATAGGGTACGTAATGTACATAATTTTAATCATTTTGAGCCAAAAAACAACAAAATGTAACGGGTTACAGACCAAAAAATGCGAAGTGCCAGTGTTACATTTTTTTGGTTTTTAATTTTTTAAAATTTTTTACTCGGTGCATTTTGGCTCGAAATGCTTAAAACTATGTATATTACATGTCCTATATTTTTTTTTTACAAAAAAAGTTCAAAACATAGAATTTGCAGGGATTGCTCGATTGGAGGGGGTTTCCAAAATATACACACACTAGCCGCATAGGGCCCCTAAGGGCTCTCGAATTCTCATTGATGACCTTTGGTAAAAGAAAATTTTAAGGGCCCATTTTTAAGCCATACATGGACCTTAGGGACCCTCGAATTCTTAGAGACAGACCTAGATAAAAAAAAGTTAGGATACCCCTGAATAATACTTCTGGGTCCGCCTTTGATTACACGCATGCAGAGTTTACCGATTTTTGGCTACTTCTATTCTATAAAGACACTACAACCCCCTGTCAAGTTTACGTATACAAATTCACTGTTTTGTTACATGCCATTCATTTGCCTGCCATTGATTAGTATACAAAACCACTACGTTTTTTTCGAACAACTTTGTAGCTAATTGTTTATTATTGGCTGTTAAGCCAATGCATTACACATATTTTTATACACATTTTCTCACATTTAACGGGTTTATATTGCAAATTCAATAAATTATATATTTGTACTTATTCGTTCATATTTTGGATTTGCAGGTTTGCATGATGTTCGTGAGGAATTTGGATGAAAACCGGAAGAAACAAGACGTTAACTGAGCAAGACACAAAAAGTCGAAAAAACTGAAGCAATTCTGGACACCTACGGGGCCGTATGTTTTAACACACATATATTTCAACATACAGGTCGAATGTTCCCAAAGTAGCACAACTTGCTCGCCAAGTTATTTAACCGAAATTGTTCCAATGCGACATAGGTATGGCCCGCAAAAGTTTTCAGGTACAACTCGTACTAGGGACCTGACATGCAAAAATCTTAATTTCGGCTATTTAAACCATGACGATGGTTGTTTTCGAGGGAGTTTGATTGGGGTCGACGACCACATGTCCATGGAGTGAGTTTTTAGTATTTTGCAGCATAAACGAAGATATATTGAAGCTCGGATCGAAATCTGTCACCTGATTAACATATATTTGCATTAATCGGCTCGGTTTGTTATTCATCCTTCCTTCTCTACTAATTTCAGAGATGTTTACTGCTGAGTTTGCATTATTCTTGATTATGATTGGCTAATCTCTTGTAATCATCACTGTTTAGATGAATTTTGATTCTGTTTGATTTTTACTTATGCAAGTGTGATTTTAGTGAAATTTTGTTTCTTAAAGTTATGATTTGTATGATTGCATGCTACATGTCAATTTTGTGATTGATTAGTGTGGTTGTGTTGGTCTTTCGAAGAGGTTATGCTTGTTTGACTTGATACATACTATCTTTAGACTGTATTAGTGCTCATTAATCTATTGCTTGAAACCTTATGAAGGTAATATACAAATTGATAACTTAACATGTAAAATGTGTGAGCTACTTAGGGAATGGATCTGAATAAAAGGGTCTTTAATGGTTGTCAAGGGCTGATTTTCCTAGTCCATTGCTAGTCACCTATTCCTTGTGACAGATAGTGCCATCGATGACTGAATATTAGTCCCTATTGTATGGCATTATCTGTGACTAAATATCAGTCACCAATATACAAAATTCAGTCCTTATTCTGTCCCCGGGTACCATGTTATTTTAGTCTCTGATGCATTCCTTTTGTGACTGAAAATCAGCCTCTTCTGATACTCTGATATTTTAGTCCCAATGTAACTCTTTAGGGACTAAATATTACTCTCCAATATACATAAATTTAGTCGTTATTTCGTCCCTAGGTACCACATCATTTTATTCTCCATTCCATTTCATCTGTGACTGACAATTATTCTCTGATACTATGCTAAATTGGTCCCAAATTTAACTATTTAAGGACTGAAAATCAGTCTTTGAAACCATTTATATCTTGTCGCTAATATGTTTCACCTGGTTTGGGTTCCATGGAAATTTAGTCTCTAATAATAAGTTATGGAAACTAGAAATTAGTCTAGTATACTATGTCATTTTAGTCCTTAGTATGTTTATAGTGATTAACCGTAGTCTTTGATACCATATATATTTAGTCCCTAATTAATATTTATAGTACCTAATATATTTATTTTTACCACTGAAAATAGTCTTAAATACTGTATATTCCATTCACAATATGTTCAACCAACAGTATCATAGCACTTCAGTTATAGAGTTTAAAAACAATAACCAATCTAACATATATAGAAATAAAGGAAGAAGAAGTGTTAACATGTCCTAAGACGTGTCGAACTTGTCTATGTCGATGAGCGAATCATTACTTTATTACTCGCAGGTGTGGAGACTGTGTGTTCTCAAAATCAAGAAACTTTGATCTCATGAACATTGACATTTTGCCATATTTCTCGTCACCTAGTCGTAGTTTCTCCTGGTTTTTCTTTAATTCCTTGTTTTTCTTGAGTTACTCCTCGAGTTGAACAATATCCTTAGAGATGTGAGGCGTCTTCACAAATAGATAAGAATACATTGCCTTTCTCTGCCTGATATTGCCTTGTATATCTATGAATCTGCTGTAACCTAAAGTCTTTCATTGTCGTTATTCCCTTCAAACGTATATGCTCCTATATCTGATCAGTTAAAACACTGTACCTCTTCATTAAGGATAGTGATGTAATAGGCATTTGATAAAGCGTTGAACTTCCAATGATTAACATCAAGTAATCAACTTCATTACAAAGATCTTTAACGCAGTCAAACACACTCACTATGATCACCACATGATCCAACAATCTTCAATTAGGTTCTCCTTCATTGTTAATTCCTAATATATTTATTTTTACCACTGAAAACAGTCTTAAATACTGTATATTCCATTCACAATACATTCAACCAACAGTATCATAGCACTTCAGTTATAGAGTTTAAAAACAATAACCAATCTAACATATATAGAAATAAAGAAAGAAGAAGTGTTAACATGTCCTAAGACGTGTCAAACTTGTCTATGTCGATGAGCGAATCATTACTTTATTACTCGCAGGTGTGGAGACTGTGTGTTCTCAAAATCAAGAAACTTTGACCTCATAAACATTGACATATTGCCATATTTCTCGTCACCTAGTCGTAGTTTCTCCTGGTTTTGCTTTAATTCCTTGTTTTTCTTGAGTTCCTCCTCGAGTTAAACAATATCCTTAGAGATGTTAGACGTCTTCACAAATAGATAAGAATACATTGCCTTTCCCTGCCTGATATTACCTTGTATCTCTATGAATCTGCTGTAACCTAAAGTCTTTCATCGTCGTTATCCCCTTCAAACGTATATGCTCCTATATCTGATCAGTTAAAAGACTGTACCTCTTCATTAAGGATAGTGATGTAATAGGCATTTGATAAAGCGTTGAACTTCCAATGATTAACATCAAGTAATCAACTTCATTACAAAGATATTTAACGCAGTCAAAACATACTCACTATGATCATCACATGATCCAACAATCTTCAATTAGGTTCTCCTTCATTGTTAATTCCTCCTTTACAGGATAAGTTAAGAATTGAAACCCAATAGACTAAAGTCAAATAACATGATCTCAATCATTTTGTATTTGGATGAGCTCCCTAGTTTGGCAACCTGATCCTTAGCTCTTCAGAAAATGACAAAAAAAAAAACAACTCTTTAAATATGTTAATAATCCCCAATCCATCATTGTCGAAGAAACAAAAATTCCAAAAATATTGTTTCCATTTTTTTGGACAATAATCGTATTGTTTTTCGCAGTATCCTCAAAAAATTTCATCAAATAAATTTTCTCCAAAATACTCTTTTTTAGTACTTGGGTTGGGTTATTGTCGCCATTAAAGTCACCGGTAATCTTCCCTTGGTGGCACGGAAAGTGCCACTGCTAAGCGTTGCCAATCTAGAGTCTTGGACGACAATGACTATGTTGTCACTTATGTTGCCAAGACTCTTTTGAACTTACGTTTAAGGAGTGTCTCCATGCTCCTGGGCAAAACTCAAGAGTGTCGTCATGTGCCATGGCGACACTTGGAAAGTGTCACCATTCGCAATGCGACACGTGGAAATTTAGATTTGCACTTTTTTAACATCTCTGGCAGGTTTCTGATGAAGATCTGATAAAAGAATAAGCTGAAATGAACCACCATGGCTCTGATTCTAATTGATAGTCCGCTTAGATCCATATCTCAGCCTCGTTTTATAGAAAAAGTAGACACAGGTTGTTTTGAGCCAAACAAACAATCATAAACAAAAAGAAAGAAGAGTAGATGATCAAAAGCTAGAAACTTCATTGATTTTTGTAACACCTCGTAAAATCGTGTCCAATGATGTGTTGACACGTGTAATAAACCCAAATAAAGTCAAACGTTGACAATGAGGGACTAATTTCGTCAAAATCGAAAACCTTGATTATAAAAGGACTGAAAGTATCAACATGCTTAAACTAAGCCTCTGAGTGACCTTATACGGTGTCCGTATTCTCAAATGAGCCACTTGTTGGACGAGAGGAGCCGTTGCGTAATAATGTGAAAGTTTGCACGTCGAAAGGTTAAAAGTGTCAACATGTTAATTCTTACCTCTGAGTGGCCCTTTAACAATCTGAGAGCTTCATAATGTTTGATCATATTCTCGGGAATGCCTAATATTGGCCATTCAAGGCTTTTATGCCAATAAGTGAAGTTACGCGCAAGTTTATGAGTTAGAGGGGTTAAAAGCGTCAACATGTTTAATTATACATCTGAATGGCCTTTTAACGAACCCGAAGCATTTTTATGTGCCATCATACTCTTGAGAATCCTTAATATGGGCTACATAGGGCTTTGATGCTATTAAATGATGATACGCGCAAGTTTGCGCATTAAAGGGACCAAAAGCGTCAACAAGCGAAGCTACGCTTTCGAGTGACCTTTAAGAGAACTAGAGACTCCGTAATGCTCGGTCACATTCTCAGAAATCCCTATATGGGCTATACAAGACCTTGATATCGATAAATGATATTACGCACAACTTTATGCGTAAAAAGGACTAAAAGCGTCAAACTGCGAAAGAATGCATATTCGCGCATATTCTACGTTCTGGCCATACCCGTACATTTATAAATTTTTGTAATCATTAAAATATTATATTTTAGTGATGGGAATGCAAAAATACCATCCGTTGCGAAATCTGGATTGTTTTCGCGTCCGTTCGAACGTTTGTCGTAATTAAGCGAAAACCGCAACCGTACGACCGAACAAACTAACATCCATAACATTTCTGAGCATGGTTCAAGTTAAATATACTTTAACTTCTTTATAGAGCTTAAAAATGGGGTTAACGGGTGTTAGATGTGCCAAAACATCGTTACGAGAAAGTTTGAGGATTCAGGGGCCAAACATGTCAACAGATGAAAGATGTGTCTTGCTGACCAGTAGCTTACGGATCGTATACAGAACCCCTTACGGTCCGTATGCAGCTGACAGATACGAATTTTTGCTTGATCCCCACTCTAATCCATTCTTAACCAATCAAAACCGAATCCTTGGGCTTCAATACAATTGTACAGCTGTTATAACAGGTGTAATGATCTGGTTAACCCTTCAAACACTTGTCTTAATCCAAATCATATCCAAAACCTATAAATAGAATGAGAATTCATCCATTTCATTGCATTTTTTTCATTCTATCATCCTATAACTCAAACCTGGAGCTTCCAAAGCTGAAGTGGAACTTAATTTTTGTAGAAAAGATAGCTAGGACCCTTTGTAAGTATCTTAGCCCTCTCATTAGTTCAGTTTTATGTTTTAAAAACCGAAAAGTCAAGTTATCGTAAATTAACTTTGACTTTCAGTTTAAACTCTAATGGTCCAGCCATTAATCAAAATGAATGTGGGTATAAGACCATAGTTAGGTAGGCGATTAACCCTTAAAAAGGCACCTCCAAATTCCTTCGTTTGCTTAGTTAATTGTCGGGTCAAACCATTTAGGTAAAAAGTCAAACTTGATAGATTTGTAAATAATAATTAAATAAATAATGCAGATGTTATAAATTATATTTTAACACTCTAATAACTTAGTAATTACTAATAGAACATATTTAGGCATGTTCAACCCGACAATTCTGAGTTTAGGGTCGGTTCGCAACCGAAAGTCGCGTAGATTGACTTCTACGTTGACTTTTGGTTATAAACCGAATTAGACTAGTATGCTTCTGATTTTAGGTTCCATTATGATCGTATTATAATGTAGCATGACCCTCTGGGGTTACATTACACGATCATACTAGTAATCCGAGTCTTATGTGTTAGTGCATTTTGTATGTCCATAGTCAGAAATCTGTCAGTATTTGTAACGTTTAAAGTCTTGAGTCTTTATCATACCGGATAAAGGTTTCACTAGGTGTCTTTAGGTAATATCAGGTCGGTATACGGTACGGCATGATGGGAAGAAACTGAACAAGATCAGACATGATGTCATCATGACTAAATGATGACATCATAACCAACATCATAGAATATCACATGCATGGAAATCTGATTATAATCAGATTTATAATATCACGTGCATGGAATTTAGTTGAGTTAAAGGTCAACTTGCATGGATCGAACAATTCTTCTGGATCAAACAATTCTTCTGGAGGTCATCTCAAGGATCAAACAACAATAATGGATTCTCTTCATATCCATCATTTGATCCAAAATTTTCAGCAACCAATTCTAAACCGCAAAGCTCATACAACAATAATGGCCAAGTACTACAATGCAACATTGCATTTCATCTTCAGAATGGTCAGAATTTCTCGAAAGAGGTTGCCAAAGGTCATATGTCTTTATTGGTGACCATATTAGAGTCTTATGAAAGTTTGGTAGCCGGAAGGATTGGTAATCCAATGTTAACCAAAAAGGATTATGATCAGATTGATGCTGAAGAGATGGAACTAATGGATATAAAGTGGTGTATGGCTAGTGTGTTGAGAAGAGCTGAGAAGTTTAAACAGATCACTGGAAGAGATGATTTCCGTGATGCTGGAACTTCACCTTTAGGTTTTGATAAATCTAAGGTTACTTGTTTTCAATGCAGGGAGAAGGGGAACTTTAAGCGAGAATGCACAAATCGCGAAGCAAGTGGAGCTCAAAATCCATTCGGCAACAATGATTATCATCAAAAAGCGATTTATCATCAAATTACTCTACTGTCGCATCAACAACAATCGCCACAAACTTCACATGCTAGGAAGGATCTGATCGAAGAGCCATCAAAGAAAGCTTATTTAGTTCATCAACAAGATGAAAGAATTCCAGAAGGTTTTAATTGGGATCATTATGATGCTAACAGAACTTCAGATTCTAACGCATTTGTTGCTCAAATTTTTGAAGATTCAGCTGCTGAAGATGAAATGGTGTATGCTTATTACGAATCCCAGCAATTTAGTCCTAAAAAGAAAGAAGAAGAACCAATTTCAACAGAAGAGGCTTCAGAAAGAGCACCAATCTTTGATCACTCATCAGATGAAGAGAGTGATGATGACAGTGAAGAAATTCGAAAACTTGAATATTATAAAAGAGAACTTTCACCTGTTAGGTATAATTTGTATTTTGCAGGTAAAATGGAAGAGATCAAAGAAAGACAAGTTGCGAAAAAGAAGAATCATAAGGCAGCAACTGTTAAAGAAAAGGTCAAACCTGAGGAAAATGTTCGAGTAGTAAAGAAGCAGGTTAAAGAAATTCCAGCTATCAAGGTTGAGAAGGAAGCAGATACTGAAAAGATACCTGAGAAGTGTGAAAATTGTGATATTGTGAAAATGCACAACAACAAATTGATTCATAACATGAACATACTGAAAGAATCTTATGATGTTTTAAACAAAGCTATGAATCAATATAGCAAGTTAAGCAATGAACAAGAGATAGCTATGAAGACACTCACTAGAGCGTTCATGACGAAGCAGAAAATCATTAGTCAGTACATCGAGAAATGTGCTGAACTTGAACAAAAATTGGAAACTCAGAGGATAGAAACTGAGAGGGTAAACAAGTTATTGAAAAGTTATTCATGTGCTTCTTACGTGATTGACAGGATTTATCCTACAGTAGAAGGCATGGAAGCGTTTGAAGAGAAGAAATCTGAAGTAAAGAATACTAGTAAGAAACATAGTACCAATTATACAAAGTGTCCACCTCCGCTTGAAGAAGGATATTCTCCACGAAATCCTAATCAGAAAGAGTCAAAAAGGCGACCAATTTAAAGTGGGAATCTGAACCTTCAGATGGATTGCCAGATAATATTGACATCACATTCACAGCGTCTGACACTGATTATGAGTCCGAGTTAATTAAGAAAGTGGTCGATCAGGTGTTGGATAAAGATGAAGAGTGAAAGTCAGAGTCTAAATCTGAAAATTTGAGCTCATCAGACAGAAGTTCGAGCTCACCAGTCAAAAGGGTTTACAATAATGATTTTCTGATATCAAAAAATAATTTGAATGACGAAACATTCAAAGTAGCATATACTTTGAATGACTACGACAAATTATATTCTGATGAAGAATTTCCAATAAGAGGTGTTAAAACTGAAATGATTAACAAGGTTTTCAAATTAACAGAAATTAATATTTCTGAAATAAAAGATGTAAATCTTACTGAAAAACCTAAACAATACACTTCAAGAGTTCAACAAAGGTTAAACAAGAAAAAAGGTTTTGGTCCAAATCACCATAAGAAACCAAATCACAAAAATAATTTCAAAAAGAAAGGATTAGGTTTTATTCCAAAAGAAAATGAAAAATATGTTAAAGATTTTAAATCGAAAGTTGTTTTTGTATCTGGAACATCTTCTGAAGAAGAAAAGGAGAATTTGTTCAGAAAGCAGACGAACAAAGAATTCCTTGCTAAGAAGCAAGAGGGAATGAAGAATGATGTTGCTCAGAAGAAGGAAATGAGAACCTGTTATCAATGTAAAAAAAGTTGGGCACATTGCATGGAACTGTCCAAAGGCAACCCAAACAAAACAGGGAGTCTCTGAAAAATTGAAAGAAAAGTTGGTTGATAATGAACCACCAACCGAACAATTTAAAGTGTTCAAAAATTCAAAATTTGAGGTTGGTGAGAGTTCAACACGTTTCTACAAAAGAAGAGTGAATCTGAACAACCACAAGTGGGTTGTTAAGAAATCAGAGGCACTTTCTGGTGATGAGTTTGTTTCTTCGGAAGCAAAGGAGCCACTGTCGGCGATGAATCTGACTCGTCAAAGTCAGAGGAGCCACAAGTTGAGCTAAAAAGAGAAAATTCAGTTCCGCCAATGGATGACGTAAACTTTCCACCATTGCGGACTGGAAATTTAAAACAAAACGTTGGAAAAGTGGAAATTTCGAATTAATTCTATTCTGAAAAGAAAGATTTTGATGTCGAAAAGGCTTTCAATGGGAAAGTAAAACATATTTTTGGAAAAATGGTCTATGGCAGGGCAAAAGGGGTAAAAGAATTTTATGAATCAAAGAGGAAAACCTACACACCGAGTGAAAATAACTCGGATGCACCCAAGGCTGGTCAGGCTTGGGTGTCACCATTATTTGCTTGAAAATCCTGACTTGCCGGAGTTCCCAAGTTAGTAATCGTGGAGCATGAATCGGCATCATTCTTGAAAAATGTTTCTGTGAAAAATCTACAAGAAATAGTTTTTACAAAGTGGTTGAAAAAAAAAAAACAAAGTGTTGAATGAATCCCCATGATGTGTGAAATCGACAAAACTAATTTTCAGGAACAACCATTTTGATTAAAACAAATTTAAGTGTTTTGAAATCATAATGGGAAAATAGTTTGTTGTCAGGGGGAGTTCTGATTGTTTAAGCCAAGAAAATGGAGAGTTGAAGCAATTCACATCAGTTTGTCATTTTATTTGTATAGCTTATTGCTTTTACTTTCAAATTTTTCCGGAAAATCAAAAATTGAAACATATTTTTGATTTTAGGGGGAGTAAAAAATTTAGAAATTTTGAAAATTTGAAAAATTCAAAAACATGATAAAATTTGAAATATCCAAAAAATTAAAAAATCAAAAATGAGTTTTGTTGTGAAAAAAAGGAAATGATAGTACATCAGTGGACTATCACAACACGCTAAAGAAATGGAAAGTCATATGTGATAAACGGTCTCACTGATGATATGCCAGTAGGTTTTTACACGCTTAGTAGATTGTTTTCGAGATATAAATTGATGTGCACAAAATGCAACATATAAATTACATCAATTGTGGCATAAAACTAACCCTTTTTAGTACTAATGTTGGAAAAAGTATGTTTTTGTCTTCCTTTTGTATTTTTAGGATTAAATGAGAGCAATTGAACAAAAGAAGCAAAAAGGCAGCTAAATCTAACATAAATACAAGAAAAGGAACAAACGTGGCATACCCGACTTCCCGACAACATCTTCCCAAGCAAAACAAGAAAACAGAAGGCTGAACACGCCCCGTGCTCAGTGAGCACGGGGGCGTGCCCAAGTGTCAGCAGAAAAGACAAAGTTGTAAAAGCTTTTATCGCCCACCACGGGGCCGTGGTCAACTATAAGATTCGCAGAATCCAGGAAAATCTTGATAGTACAGATACGCTTCTGCACACGAGGGCGTGGTCAACTAATGCAGACAAATTACAATTAATGAAGAAAGAGAGGAGGAGGAACACGGGGCCGTGCCCGAGCTTCTATTTAGCCTATAAATAGGAGTGCTTGGATCACTTGCAACTCATCCCTTGGCACACCACCTCTCTCACACTTCACCCACCACCCACCACCATCACAACAGCATCATCCACCACCATCATCCATTGTCCATCATAGAGTGTGTGAGTCGTCTCGGGATCCAAGATTGATCGTAAGAGTTCTTGACAATCAAACGCCATGTTTGCCTAAGTCTCTTACATCACTTGGTGAAGACAAGTGTTTAGTGTAATACTTTTTATTTTTAATCTTTTCGCACTTTTTATTTGGTTATGTATTAATGACTTTGATAACTAGTTTCTTATGTTGAAGGTGATTCTTCCTTATCGTTTGTTCGTGGTGTCTTAGCATTATTTTACTGTATATATAAAATAAAAGATTTTCACCATTCATATCTCCACGGTCTATATGGAGATATGTTGGCTACCTGGTCGAGGGTTAAGGGAACGGTTTGGTAAGAGTCTTGCCATTGTTCAGTGTATAGATCCTGCAAAGGACCTGGGTCAAATTTAGTAGGACCTCCTTCAATACCCACCGGTATTGGATGGCAGGGGTCCAAACTCTTTGATCCCCTCATAAGTTAAACTACTATTAAAACTTTAACCCGGCTACTTAGGACTGTATCCCTGCTGACTCAGACTACTTAGCCGAGGGTAACGTCACCTTCAAAAGAGGGGCCTACCACAATATGCATTAATAACATAATTAATTATCTTTCAATAATCCGACCCTTTAGGATTGTATCCTTGCTGACTCAAACTACTGGGTTGAGGGTAACGTCACCTTCAAAAGAGGGGCCTACCACAATAACTAAGATAATCTCTTAAACAGTGCAAAAGTGCGGAAATAATCAAAGGTTACACTACACATGAGTCGGATCCAAGTGATTCATCTTGTCTATCTGTTTTTACTTTTATTTATTTTTCAGCATCTTAGTTAGTTTTATTTTTCTAGTTTAAAAACCTTTTTCTAACTTTTGATTTGATTAGACGTTGAGGATAAACCGATACTAAAAGCTCTTGTGTCCTTGGACGACCTCAGTATCTTACCAACACTATACTACGTTCACGATGGGTGCACTTGCCCTTATGTGTGTTTAGTGTTAGTAAATATCGTGTTTTATAAATTTAAAACTTGGCTAAAAAGTGTAAAAAGGGCTTAAAATATACACCTAAAATATATTACACCTAATGCACATCGAGTTTTTGGCGCCGTTGCCGGGGACACAAGGATTTTAAGAAAGTTAGGAATCAACAGCCTAATCATTTTTTCTAAATTTTTCTATTTTTTTAGGATTTTCATAAATTTTCAGCTTCTGCAGAACTCAGCACGGGCCGTGCCCGCTGAACACGCCCCGTGCCCAATCTTTGGAACTGGCAATCCTGTTTTAAGTCAGACAGTAAGCTAAACACGGGGCCGTGTCCACTCAACACGCCCCGTGCCCAAGATTCAGTTACGGAAAACAGAACCGTCAGATCCCGACGGTTGGTAATTTCTGACACAAACATGAGTGATACTGATACTTTTTACTTTCGGCACTCTTATGGTACGTGGTGTCAATTATGTGGTGGCTCTCATAAAGAATTAGAATGTTATTTTCTAAATTATAAGCCCCACTATATAGACCCATTGTTTTCCTGTAGCCTTAAGAGGGGCGAAAGTAAAAATAATCCCTATCTCTCCCTCGAATGCGCTCAACCAGACCTTCTAGGAGATATGCTTCTTGATGAACTATTTCAATTAGAAGATCTAATTCTTAATTGGTTAAAAGAACTTAGGATGGATTTTATTAATTCATCTCAAGACGATACCCAAGAAAAATTGTTGGGATCGCATTCAAACAACTCCGTTGTTCCCGCTATTACCTCTAACTCTAGCGAGGACTTGAGCGATAGTCGTCCCTATGCCGATTGTGCCGTGAAGGACTCTCCATCGAATTCGTTCGGTGCATACATTGACCTGAGCGATTCGGCATACACCTTCTTTAACGAGAGCCCGGGAAAGGGTTGGACTTGTCCACCTACATTTAGCATAGGAATCACCCTCACCGACAACCTCTTGCGTTCTCGTCTTAATCTAGAGCAATTAAGGTATCTTAGACACTTTGGGGTTGTCCCATCCAGTAAGGAGCCGCCCGATCTGGATAAATTCTTTAGAAATAGGAAAGTCCTTAAGACAGCTTCTAGACACGGGGCCATGTCCAGGTCAACACGCCCCCGTGTCCACCGAAAGATTCCTTTATGATTTTTATCAGAATACGGACACGGGGCCGTGTCCAACCGACACGGGATTCCTTTATGTGTTAGGATTCTGTCTGCACACGGGGCCGTGTCCAACCAACACGGGGCCGTGTGCAGCGTGCTGTCGTTTTCTATAAATGCAGCAAGATTCCTGCTCATTTGGACCACTCCAAAGACAAAGATCTGCTGAAATCTTCACTCATACCATCCTAGGTATATTCTAAAGAAGGTTCTCAACAACCATCTTGTCTTTTCCACTTTTGTTCATTGCCTTCTTCTTCAATTTTCACTCAATACCTCCATTAAAGCTTGAAATCTCCATGATTCCAAGCTTTATGGTAATGTTTGTAAGGTTATTATTCAAGGAATCTTGTTTAAAATGAGCTATAAAACTTTGTTTAAATTATTTATGCTCACAAGTGCCTTATAAATTGGAAAAATAATTTAAAACTCCAAGGTTCCTTACTCTAAAAACCTGCAGACAACTGAACACGGGGCCGTGTTCATTGAACACGGGGCCATGTTCATTGAGCACGGGGCCGTGTTCGAGGTACTGTTCCATAAGAATTGAACTCTTTTCGGTCTGTTTCTCAGAATGGCGAGCAGAACTAGCGGAACATCTTCATCGCAATCAAGGAACAACCGACAGGGGAGGAGGTCATCAATGGTAGAAGACTCTCTTGTAAACTATGTTTACGCTTTAAGAGAAGCTATTGATGAAATGACGGGGGTGGAAGAAGCGTTGGTCGACCGTATCAATCACTTAATGGTGGGACTAGAAGGGTGTCTCCGAGAGGTCAACCTTTTGCACCAAAGGTTGAACGTTCTCACCTCTCCTCCTTTGGTACCGGTCATTACCCAAAGGGCATGGAACGTGGTGCCTGAAGTCATCATACCAGCCGAATGGTACACCGTGCACCCGGGACCTCCTCGTGAGATACTTTAAGGGGTTCCGGTTGGTGTCACTCCCCTTCCACAAGATGTTGAGGAGAATGAAGCCGCCTTCTTCCTCCCGAGAGAGATAGAAGAATGGCTTTAACAACATCTAGGAAACACCCCTCGGCCCGGAGCTCTACCAAGCTTTTAGATACTGGAAAATTGTTTCCGGAATTTTGGTTCTTAATGTAAAAGTAGAACTCCTTAGAATGATTTTATGCACCACTTGACCTCTCTAGTTTAACTCTTATCTTTCTTTTTCTTCTTTAGTTTTAATTTTTTTAGGATTATTATGTAATTCTCTCTATGACTTACATGAAATGATGGTTTTAGTTAATTTGGTGTTTGGATGATGTTGTAATGGATAAAACACACTCAGGATGGTGAAGGATAACAAGGGAAACTTGCACCAGCACCCCATGCACGAAAACAGGGCCATCCGACAAAATTTTCTTCATTACAGCACGTTCAGCACGGGCCGTGCCCGCCCAACGCGGCCCCGTGCTGCACAATCTGCAGAAAATGCCCAGTTCAGGTAACTGGATACGGGGCGTGCTCACTGAACACGCCCCGGTGTCCAGGCTTCTGTTTCTTTTTACAAACTTTTGTTACTGGCACCTGAACACGGGGCCGTGCTCGGACACCACGGGGCCGTGTCCAGACGCCCAGTAACATAAAATTTTGCTTTTTCCCACCTTTTTACACATTCAATCAACCTAAAAACTTATTTTTGGGACACATTGAGGACAATGTGTAATTTAAGTGGGGGGGGGATGCTAAAACTTTGAATCTTGCAAGTCCTAATTAACAAGCCTTTCACAAAACTCTATTGGAACCGCTAATAACCCCAAATTTTTTCAAAAATTTTCATTTTTCATTACTTGTCTAAGTTTAAGTTGGGAATTTCAAATTCTAAAAAGGTTATATTCTTACAAATTTACAACCAATAGCGTCGTGATAAAAAGAACTAACATAAGAAAATTATGAAACGACATGACAAACTTAGTTAAAATTTGATTATATATACTTGATCACATAAAAACCCATTCCCACAAAAGTGAGTTTTGAGCCTTTAAGCATACAAATACATATCTTTAAACTAAATGCTCATCTTTCGTTTCTTGTGTGAATAGCCGCTTGGTTCTTACGATTCTAGAACTTGCCAGGACGATACATTCTCGGTCCTTACCAACTTAAACCGAAATAAGTAAATGATGGAGGCATTAGGACTAACCCTTTTTATTTCTACACCATTATTTTTCTTTTTTTTACCACCTACCCAAAATCACCCTAGTTAACCCCTTTGAGCCTAAACCTTTTCATTTCTTAACCCAAACCAAAAACCCTTTTTACCCACCTAAACCATTTTTCATTTTAAACCCTTTATTTTAGTAACAAAGCTCAGTTTGTCTTATGACTTGGTTAAAAAAAAATATGAGGATGAAGCCAAAGAAATAAACAAAAAAGTTTATCAAAAACAACTTTGTTTGAAAGGAATGCTTCATCAAAATAAAAAGTTTTGAAAAATAAAAAGTCTTCCAAAAACCGATGCTTTTTACGCTTTTCGCCCTTTTACTAACCACTAACCCAACCACCCACCTTTAGCCCAAGCCTAACCCTTCACCCAAAAGTCCTCATGATATTTACAAAGGTGTATAGTTAAAAAGGAGGAGGATTGATTGCTTGGCAAGCTTATGGTAGGAGTAAGTTCCATGCAGCTCTTGAGTGATTCACTAAAAAATACATCTTCGGCCGAGTGTTGAGTGATTCTCCCGTGAGGTATGTGAACTTGTATATAAATGGAATTTTAAAAACGCATGTTATGCCCTAATAAGTAATTTATCTTATGAAACGTTTTTAATAAATCATGACGAATAGGATTGTAAATAAATAAAAATAAAACTTAACAAAGAATCTTGGAAATCCCGACACTCTATGACAAGCCCAAAAACCTTCTCTTCTACCCATTCCATTTGGGAGTGTAAAGCCACATTATAAAGAGTTTTGCTTGAGGACAAGCAAAGATTCAAGTGTGGGGGTATTTGATGTGCACAAAATGCAACATATAAATTACATCAATTGTGCCATAAAACTAACCCTTTTTTAGTACTAATGTTGGAAAAAGTATGTTTTTGTCTTCCTTTTGTATTTTTAGGATTAAATGAGCTCAATTGAACAAAAGAAAAAGATAGCTAAATTTAACATAAATATAAGAAAAGGAACAAATGTGGCATGCCCGACCTCCCGACAGCATCTTCCCAAGCAAAACAAGAGAACAGAAGGCTGAACACGAGTGAGCACGGGGACGTGCCCAAGTGTCAGCAGAAAAGACAAAGTTATAGAAGCTTCTATCGCCCACCACGGGGCCGTGCGCAGCGGACACGGGGCCGTGGTCAACTATAAGATTCGTAGAATCCAGGCCAATCTTGATAGTACAGACACGCTTCTGCACACGGGGTCGTGCTCAGCGGACACGGGGGCGTGGTCAACTAATGCAGAGAAACTGCAATTAATGAAGAAAGAGAGGAGGATGGACACGGGGCCGTGTCCAATGGACACGGGGCCGTGCCCGAGCTTCTGTTCAGCCTATAAATAGGAGTGCTTGGATCACTTGCAACTCATCCCTTGGCACACCACCTCTCTCACACTTCACCCACCACCCACCACCATCACAACACCATCATCCACCACCATCATCCATTGTCCATCATAGAGTGTGTGAGTCGTCTCGGGATCCAAGATTGATCGTAAGAGTTCTTGACAATCAAAGGCCATGTTTGCCTAAGTCTCTTACATCACTTGGTGAAGACAAGTGTTTAGTATAATACTTTTTATTTTTAATCTTTTCGCACTTTTTATTTGGTTATGTATTAATGACTTTAATAACTAGTTTCTTATGTTGAAGGTGATTCTTCCTTATCGTTTGTCCGTGGTGTCTTGGCATTATTTTACTGTCTATATAAAATAAAAGATTTTCACCATTCATATCTCCACGGTCTATATGGAGATATGTTGGCTACCTGGTCGGGGGTTAAGGGAATGGTTTGGTAAGAGTCTTGCCATTGTTCAGTGTATAGATCCTGCAAAGGACCTGGGTCAAATTTAGTAGGACCTCCTTCAATACCCACCGGTATTGGATGGCGGGGGTCCAAACTCTTTGATCCCCTCATAAGTTAAACTACTTTTAAAACTTTAACCCGACTACTTAGGACTGTATCCCTGCTGACTCAGACTACTTAGCCGAGGGTAACGTCACCTTCAAAAGAGGGGCCTACCACAATATGCATTAATAACTTAATTAATTATCTTTCAATAATCCTACCCATTAGGATTGTATCCTTGCTGACTCAAACTACTGGGTTGAGGGTAACGTCACCTTCAAAAGAGGGGACTACTACAATAACTAAGATAATCTCTTAAACAGTGCAAAAGTGCGGAAATAATCAAAGGTTACACTACACACGAGTCGGATCCAAGTGATTCATCTTGTCTATCTGTTTTTACTTTTATTTTATTTTTCAGCATCTTAGTTAGTTTTATTTTTCCAGTTTAAAAACCTTTTTCTAACTTTTGATTTGATTAGACATTGAGGATAACCCGGTACTAAAAGCTCTTGTGTCCTTGGACGACCTCGGTATCTTACCAACACTATACTACGTTCACGATGGGTGCACTTGCCCATATGTGTGTTTAGTGTTAGTAAATATCATGTTTTATAAATTTAAAACTTGGCTAAAAAGTATAAAAAGGTCTTAAAATATACATCTAAAATATATCACACCTAATGCACATCATAAACCTAAATATCAATACTTACTTATCTCGTGGGGAACATCTCTCGTATTTATGGGTAAACCCCGAAATCTTGTTTGAGAGATTGCCTGATTCTGAGATACTAGGTCTTTATACTGTTTGATATCTGGGGTATTATACCTAGTCTTCTGATATTGTGGAAGCAATGGCCTAGACTTCATATAATACTTTATGTGCTTTTAAAAGCTCACCCTCTGCACAAAGATTGAAAAATATCGAAAGATATGAATCAATTGCAGTTGAAGAAAAGATTCTCTAAAGGGAACACACCTAAAGTCGAGCCTTCATCTCTTTGACTGAACGGAAGTTCATACCTGAGCTCTCAAGGTCTCGCACTAACCCAGAATACAGATATCAAACTAGGGAATCTTGATACGGGAGTATATTTTGAGGTGGGACACGCGAATAAGTTAAGTGCTTAAAACACTAATTCTCGTATCTCGAAACAATTGAACTTTATGTGAAAATTTAAATGGATCAATATACTGACAATCTAAGTGAATCGTTTAGAACTTAAGTTAGTGATTTGTCTCATAAACTGATATGATCCTCTTACACAAACTCACAAAAATATTGTCTGTAAATATTTCTTTATTGCATTTTAACACACTGGAAATCTTAAAAAAAACAAAAAGAATGTGTTTTAGCATAAAATTTTGAAAAATCAAAAAGATTTTATTTCATCTTATTTTCGACAACTGATGTTAAAAAGCTGATTTTCAAAATTTCGAGTGCTAAACAGGATGAACGACAGTGGGTTGGGAAAGTGTGTTTGAAATGAAAAGTGAAGATAAAGTTTGAGAAATGTTATAAGATAATCTTACAAATGATGTTTTGAAGCTGATTTTACTGTTAGTTAATCAAGGTCATTAATTTGAACTTGATATAACTATTGATGACGTTGAACGATACTACTAGTGGTTTCTAAATTTGTTAAATTTTAATAATTGAGAAATTTACTTTTGGGTAGAGAATTGTGTAGGATACTAGGTTCCTGATCCTGTTGCTACGGAGAGCCAGGAATCGTTCCTGAACCTGTGAAAGTGCTATGTCAGATTACGATCCCAGAACAACTTAAGGGGGAGTCTGTTAGCAAAGGGGAGTTTGAAGATTGAAAGAGCCAGACTCAGATTCTGGAACATTGCTCGAGATAGAAGCTGCTGATGCTGATAAACTTAAGGAATCAAGAGATCTGATAAAGAGAATTGGAGAGAGAATAGAGCCAGGTTGAGATTCTGGGAGAGTAAGAGAGAGATTGAAGGATGCTTACAGAGAAAGATACTTTGGAAAGAGCAAGAAGACCGATCAAGACTGAAGACTCGACACATTGAAGACTCGTCAACATCCAAGGGGGAGTTTGTTAGTGCATATGTCTGTTGACTTCGTCTTGTATCGAGTCATGTAATAGGATAGATAGACCTGGACACGTAGTACGAGAAAAATGGGAAACAGGCCTGAAACAGCCCTGAAACAGCCACCTCGCACGAAGTGACAATCTCATGCTTTCTGGCTAGGTCGTGCGACCTGGGCCAGCTCGTATGGACTGGTTCATGCGATCTGGTGTTTGCTATAAATAGTGAGTCTTGGATCTTCATTTGTAACATTCTGATTCCAGTAGTGAAGCTCTGCTGAAGTGTCGTCAGCTTGTGTAAACAGTTTCAAATCAATACAAACGACAATTAAAATGATTCTAAGTGCAAATCAAGCTTCTATAACATCAATACGTCTGATTCCGCCTTTCGTATTGATCGAGAACTCTTCTGAACGTCTCGTTTGATCGATTCCACGATCCTACATTATGCAAGTTTCCGTTAATATGCCGTACTTTGACTATTATGCCCTTTTTAACAAAAATAAGGTTTTAGACACCAATAAGCTTTCAAACAACTTACGTACTGATATGTTAACATGTTTAACATATTTTGATGTTACAAATCTGATCATAAACTGAGTTTGCGTATAATGTCGTAAATTGTGCTTTAAAGTGACAAAATGCCCTTTAGGCGCATAGATCGGTTTTAAGCATAATTCCTTATACCAAACTCATTGCCTACTGATTTAATATCATAATTAGGATAATTTGGGATATCAATTCAGATTATAAACTGAGTTTGTGCACAAGTTCTTGAATTATGTCTTTAAATGACGATAATGCCCTTTTGGCACCTAAAATGGTTTTTAAGCATGATTTTCATACAAAACCTTTTTACTACTAATATGTCATATTAAATAACATATTTTGGTCATAAAAACCTGACCGTAATATCAGTTTTCATAAAAGATCGCATACATCATCATTTAACGACTTAAATGCCGTTTCGGCACATAGTATGGTTTTAAACCACAACTACCAACCAAGACTTGTTACCTACTGATTTTATAAATCATTTTAAATATATTTTTACAGTAGGTATATGTTATAAAATCAGATTCCCAAATTAGTCTTCAAAACTATGTGTGAAATTACCAAAATGCCCCTATGGAGCATAGTTTGGTTTTGAACTATAAAACACACATATGTTCGATATCATACTAATATTATATCATAAATAAAGTGTTTTCACAGAAGGTATATGGTCGTAACATCAGATTGTACCCAAGTTCCTTTTATACGTCATAAAATGACCAAAACGCCCTTACGGGGCATAGTTTGATTTTAAACCTAAACGGGCATACAAGTTGATATCCAACTGATATTATAACTTGTTTAAAGTATGTTGGCATACGGAACTTGTTTATGACTCATCCAGTTACTCGTTATCGCTTATACGCGTACGGTTAGACTTACGTAACTAGTTTATGTAAGTTTGCTTAAACGGGTTTAACCTTATTGTTTTTACTTCAAAATCCAGAATGTACTTAGTTTACCCATATTATACAAGTCTTCGTAGTTGTTGGGTCTAAATTACATTCTATTCCGGTCATCGCTTAATCTAGCGTGTCGTACCGTTTTAGATACTTTAAGCTAGCTGGTCTAAGTCTTACGACTTAAATAAGACCGTTAGCATTCTGAATTGGTTATATATTACCATCACTCCAGACTAAAGCCACCCGGTAAAAGCTACCTGCATTTAGATAGATTGGATACGACTGAGTTATTTTGCTGTGAATCAAGTATTAGCTCAGGTAAATACTTTTAACTTATTTTCCCTTATACGGGCTTGGGATATGGTATTATAATAATACCACTTGGTCGGGTATGAAATCATTTAATCGGATTGTGATTAATAAATTTACATAATCCATTTTAATCTGTCTTGTTTGATAACATAAACATTGGGGGTTAATTCGACCGTGTCCTGGATATCCTTGGCTCATTTCATTTGAAAATGGGCACGACCTATGCACGGGGTGTAGGCATACACCTGACAGATGTAAATGCTAAAATATAAACCCACATGTTGGGGATAACTCCTTTGTGGGTTCTATAAGTGGTGAGTCAGTTAATCATGACCGGTTTCCAACAGGCCCCAATTGTATGACAAACATGTAAATCTGTATACAAGAGTATCTTTAAATAATTGTCCCAAGTATAAATGGTTTGTGCCTTGTGCACTTAAATCAATTTTCATAAACTCTTTTCAAATGAGTCGGTTAATTGTATTTACAAGTGAAAACTGGCGTATTTTCCAAAGACTAAGTGGCAGGTACTACTCGTAATAGGCTGGGGGATTGCTCGGTGTCGAAATAGAGGATCTTGCAAATCCTTAAAGATGCCTTAAAGTCTGCTAAACTTCATTTTGTACATTCTGTAATGATCCTCCTGTTGATTTGATATTGCAGGCTCGTCTATAATAAATACTTTGATATTTTCAGACATTGAGTTTTAATAATATTTTATATTCCAAGACTTCCGCTGTGCTATTATGTGTATGATTGACCATGATGATATCAACTACATCACGATACTCCCCACCAGGCCCACCGGTAATATGTGGAAATATCGGGGTGTGACAATTTTGAACAAGAAACTACATAACTTTCATCCACCCAGGATGAGATCCTTCGGGTGGTAGCTCACACAAAAACCAGCATTAACAAATGAAACCTATTGTCCTATTTATAGGACTCTTATAGTGTCGCCATGGGCCTGGGCCTGGCGGCACTAGGTGTCACACCCCAACCGATGGCGGAAACATCGGGGCACGGCACTAAGGGTTCAGATTGCTCAAGAGTTTCCATAACACTATTTGTTTCAATAGTAATTAATCGAATTTCATAACATTGTCTAATCATCAACCAAAATTTCACAACCACAAACATATCAAGTACATAACATTCCCAAATATTGTTCAAAAGTTTCTAATTTAACTAAGATGTGTTTCTAGCAGCATCCTAGCAAGTTTCTTGATTTCCTCAGCTACTATCAACCTGCAACATATATTAAAATACTATCAACAATAATGTTGGCGAGTATACAAGTTTGAGTACGTAATATTATAATAGTTTAAAACGTTTCAAAAACTCGTATCCAGCATAAACACATATAATAAGTTTCACCATGCTATTAAATGCAGTCCAAGTGATAGCCCAAGTTTCTAATGCGTTAAATGCCTTCCCTAAGACTCAAGGGAAGCTAAAATGTCTCCTCCTAACAATACCCCAAAGACTAACGGGGAGGTGCATTACCCCTATAGCGCTACCATTGTTAAGGCGGAACTACACACAAGGATTAAATGTTCACATAGCATAAAAGTCTCAAGAATCACAAGTTTTTAGTTTCATGTTCACAGCAGATAGAGTATGTTTCAAATAGTTTCAAGTGTCAAGTGTCTTGATATAGAATACATGTTGCATCCCAAAAGTGTCTAGAAAAAAGGGATGGAGTATACTCACAGTGGGTGCTAAGTATCAACACCAACTATTTGGATCGAAGAGAGCGCTGGAGTTAGCCTGATCATAGTATAACAGTGTAAGCGTCGAATAGAATGTCGTATCATGCAAGTGTCGAAGGAAAGTGTCTGACATGTCTTCTATTCGGATGGTCATTCGGACGGATGGTCATCCGGTCGGATGACCATTCTACCCAGATGGAACCCATTCGATTGGACGATCGTCCGGACAGATGATCAGTAGTGGGTTGCAAAAAATGTTTCAAACTTTTGAAGTTTTCGTTGTAGCATAAGTTCAAGTCGTTCGATCGGATGGTCATCCAGAAGGATGTCCGGATGACCTTTTGGTCGGATGACTGTTCGAGTGAAGGCTTAATAGTTTAAAACCCTGATTCAAATAGTTTAAGTGTTGAAGGCTACAGGGAACAGGTCGTTCGGTCGGATGGTCGTTCGATCGGATGATCATTCGACTGTTGTGATCTTGTTCCTTTGAAACTTCTGTAAAATTTCCAAGTTCGAGTTTAACGGAGACGACGTGGTAACGCATTTAGACAACGGAAACCCACTAAGGTTCAGCTCGTCTGATCGGATGGGAATCACCCCGTTCAACCGGATGACTGTTCTTGACGGTGTTTCATGTCTGACCCGTAATTTAGTCATCTCTCCGGTGGAAATCCGTTATCGGTCTGACTCCGGACTAAGGAACAAGTCCTAGGCCTGTTTTGGCTCCAGATTTCACCGTGTTTGAGTAGATAAGTTAAGAAAGCATGTAATCAACCGAAAATGATTAGATTTTGTATATATTCGTAGTAAAACGTGTAGAAATCCCTTAGATCTAGAATAAATCTTGACGGGATGACATCACTTAGCCGATTGTACAAACAGCCATGATGACGTCATCTTCAAGTAGCCCAAATCTTAGTGATTTCACGGGGAAAAGTATGATTTTGATGAAGAATCTAGTGAGAAAGTGTGTAAAGATGAAAGTTGTACAAGAATTACGGAGAAAACCTACAAGAATCGCGTGAAATTGGAAGAAAAGTGCCTTAGGACGAGAGAGCGTGCGTCTGATCGGAGGAGGCTATCACATCAGTGAATAATGATGTGACAGCGGGTATTTATAGTGCGAGAGCGACAATAAGGCAGTGCAAGTGTGCTGGGTCGGACAGCTGTTCGGTCGAATAGCAATTCGATCGGATGGTCATCTGACCGGATGTCCATTCGGACAGCCGAGACCCGTTTGCTAGTTTTCTGATTTCGATTCGATTTGCGAGCTAGATTAAGTGTTGCGTTGCGTATTATTGTATGAATCATCTCATGATAAGATTGTATAACTAACACAAAAGTTTCCATGTTTCAAGTCTACATATATCACACCCCAACTGATGGCGAAAACATCGGAGTGAGACGAAATAGATTGCAAGAGACTTCATAACGCTATTTGTAACAAGTATTTAAATAATAAATTTTCATTTCGTTTCTAAATAGTCAATTACAAGGATTTGAAACAATTACAACATGAATAATGAAATACAATACAATAAGAATACAAATTTAAAGTGTGTATCTAAGCATCCTACTAGATCCCATGCATCATCAACGTCATCGCTAAACCTGCAACATGTTTTAAAAGTGTAGTTCAATACAAAAGTATTGGCGAGTATACAAGTTTGGTGCGTAGTATATACGTATAGAAAATAATAAGGAACAATTCACATGGCAAACCTAGTTATCAAGATTAACGTATAAACTGGCATGAGATTTACAAGTCAACCCTCTATTTACGCAAGTATGAATGAATAAACCTAACATGACCTCTCGTTCACGGGTGGTGCGTTACTCCTATAGCGCTATAATTGTTAAGGTAGGCTTGTACGAAGTTAATGAGCATATAGACACAAAAAGTTTAACATCACATACGAGATTAACAAGCATCATATAGTTTCATGTTCAAATAGAGAGTGATTCAAATAGTTTCAAAGTTTCGTGAGTTTAATATAGAATACATGTTGCACCCAAAGTGTTTAAAAGTAAAAATGGGTTCGAGTATACTCACAATATTGCTAATTCTTCCGATTATCCAATGTGACGAATTTGTTGAGACTAGCAAGTTGAATGTGTTCGATTAGGAGTTTAAGAGATGTCTACATATGGTCTAAGGATTTGGAGTTTGTGGACATGAAAATAAACATATGAAAAGTAATCATCTTTTAACACATAGTGTTTAGTTGATGTAACCAAACTCTTTGACAAGTGACCATTATATCATTATCAAATGTTGATTCCTTTGGTAATATATATAAGTTATGTAGTATGTAATATGTCAAATATGTCAAGCATGAGGTAGGAGAATGAATCCTCCATTTAGGAACCTCTTAAGTATCATAGAATTCATGTAGGAGGTAGGAAGAACAAGTCTTCCATTTAGGCACCTCTAAGTGTTCACCACAACACTTGATGTTACGAACATTCAAGAAGGGTCTTGAACTTACAAGTAATAATAGAATATGAACATCTAATCTATGAGAAATCATCAAGCAATGTGTGGATTTTTAAGTAGGATAGCCCAAGCAAATCCAAAATCACACTTTCATCAAGTCTTAAGCTTGAACATCACTTGTGGGTTAAACCTTTGAACAAAACAGAAAGTTTGTGAGGTTTATACCTCTGATTTTGAATGTCTCAACCTTGTTTTTAAGCCTAACTAACCATAGATGTGGTTATAAGCATAAGGACATAGGTTTGAGATGTGTTTCCGCAAGTTTAATCAAGTTTTAGCAAAGTTAACAGAAAAATCAGTGAACTTTGGAGCCTTTTTGGTGACGTTCCAGGCTCTGGTTTTCCAGGGAAACCTCTGGAAACGTAGTTAATATCAATCCAAAGAAGTTGGAAAAAGAATCGAGTGAATCAGAGAAGAAACGAGTGAGTTATGCTCATTTTCGTATGAAGGCGACAATCTGTCCGAACTTCAGAATCCAGCTGCGATTTGGAGTGATTTTGAGAGTGTGTAAGTGTTGCAAAAGTGGTAGGGAGGCTGGTTATAAGTGGTATTTATAGGGGGAAGTATTAGAGTTAAGTTGGGTTGGCATTTAATACAAGTAGGTAAGAGTTTAAGCAATAAAAAGAGAAATAATTCAGCAATATATGGCTGAATTGCAAGGGCTATTTGGCAGCTTTTATATTTTTTTTTTGTTGTTTAAATGATGTAAAATGTATAAATAAGATGTATTTTATATATGGTTAACATGTCCTATAATGTCTAGTGTGTATTGAACATATATCAAGGCCTAAAGGTATATTAAACATGAATTAAAGTAAGAGTAAAAAAAATATGTTATGCATAAGTATGTGTAACAAACCAATATAACAAGTATGTATGACATGTGACTTGAGGTATCAAATAAGCGTAAAGAACATGAATTTTCATCTTGAAAAATGTGATCAAATGTTTGTTTAAGAATCACGAACATATGGTAGTTGTTTGCGAGTTAATCTTCGTAAGTATGCATTAAGTATAAACAACATGAATTTCATATAAACGATAAACTTTTTTTTTACTACAATCGAAGTCTCAGATTTACAATGGCTTGAAATGAATCACGATTACAAAGGAGACGGATTTCCGAAAGTAGAAATATACGAAAATTTTTCTAATTAGGGAAAGTGCGAAAAAGCAAGGCATTACAGTCTCCCCTCCTTTAGGAAATTTCGTCCCAAAATTTATTCAAGAGAAAGAGTTTGAAAAAGGCATTTTGGTTAAAAATAATGATTGACTAAAATTGAGATTTTGAAGTTTGAGACGTGTTGGGAAGGATATATAAATGTTGAGGAACGAAGGGATAGGGTTGTGAAAAGAGTTTGTTTAAAATAAGTTTTAAGACATTAATCATAAGTAAACCGTGTATGTGTGTACAGGCAAAGTGGGCTTAAACAAGTTTAAATAATCCAAATGGAGAGGTATTTAAAATATGTTATCTAAGAAAGAAAACTTTCGTATAAAATGGTATGCATTTTAATAAAAAGTGTGATCGCTTTGTAGGCTGTAAGAAAGCTTTAAAAGCAAAAGCATTTTAGGTTTCGAGCGTTTAAACCAATTTCTTGTAAACGAGGTTTATATAAAAACAAAAGAATAACTGGGAACAACAGAGGTATGAGAGTGAACGAACGATCTAGTAGGTGAATGCGAGTACAAGAATGGTTTGAAGGTTGGATACAATGTGATCAAGGGCTTTCCTCGTAGGTGAATGCGAGTATAAGAATGGTTTATGCCGGCGATCTAGATTGATCAAGGGCTTTCCTCGTATATTGTTGGATCGTCATTGACCCTTAATGAGTCGATCAGAAGAGTCATTTATCCAATTCAAAGGCGGAATCAGTGAATTAGACACTCAAACTAAATATAATGCTTCTTGTATTATTTCTGACAATGTTTACAACCTGGAAGCAAATCGGCAGCACTTCGTTACAAGTTCTGAGCCGTTGCCAAATGAAACAACTAGTGCACTATTTATAGGTGATTGGGTTCGCTCATAGGACAACCATATAAGCGAACCTGTCTGGTTCGCTTATATGTACAACCCTATGAGCGAACCAGTTCAGTGAGTGTGGTTCGCTTATATGGACAATGTCCATATAAGCGGACCTTCTTGCTAAACCGTGAACTTTCGTTATCTGAACCTCGTGCACTGGTTATTCTAACCTATTCTATCCTATTACATGATACAAGAGAAAGTCAATAGACGTAGTGCACCAACAGACTCCCCCTCGGATATTGACGAAGTCTTCAGTGAACATTCTCTGTTATGCCACCTCTTCGGTCTTGATCATCTTTGCCAACTTGTTCAGATTGTAACAATATAAGTATCCTTCAATCTTTCTCTTTGAACATCTTTACAACTTCATCATCAGTAGGCTCCCCCTCTCGTCAAAATTCCGTGCTTTTAGGGATCGACACCTTGCTTTTCAGCTCCCCCTTAGTCTCTGCTCTCGGGATCGTAGTCTGGATTTTTCCTGCAATTGCTCATACAAATGATAAGTATTTAACATTTTAAAACTATTAACCAGAAACCGTAATCTGGCACTATTCAATTCTCTATATCACTTCCTCTATCAACAATCTTTACAGATTTTGACAATATAAAGAATCCAACACCCCCACAGATTATCATTCAAGTTCAAGTGAATGACCTTGAATATATCACCATCTTGTTTTTGAAGTTTTCTAGAAATTTCAAGTTTCAAATTAATGAACTTGTTTTATTTTCAGAAACACAATCAGCTTACTTAGATTTTAAAACTCAGCAATTCAGATATCGGTTGTCGAAAATAAAGTAGAAATCAAAATCTTTTTGTATTTTCTGAAAATATAAAGCAGTAAAAAAATATGTACAAACATATTTACAAACAATATTTTTGTTTTGAGCATGCATCAGAGGATCATATCAGCTTTTGACAAATTACAAGTACCGTTAAGCTTTAATTCATACTCAGAGTTAAACAATTCACATAGACTGTTTCTAAATTCTCACACTATTTTCAATTTACTCAGGATACTATTTAGATGTCTTATGAACTTAGCTCATTCATGTGTCCCACCTCTTGAATATACTCCCGTATCCAGAATCTCAATATTAAGACACACAGGTGATTGTACTAAAATGATGTCTGTACATAAATTAGGACATGCGAGAACTGAGGGATCTCAGGTCGATACTTCCATATGCGCAGAGAGATATCAGTTTCGACTTTGGTATGTCCCCTTTAGAGGATCTTTTTGCTACAACAGATGATTATCTATTTTATTGTCTAATCAATCTGAGGGCTTTATGCTATATTTCAAGCATTTCAGGCAAAGCATTATCCAAGGACTAGGTCAGAACTTCCGTTCAGCAGAAGTCCCGGAATAATACCCCAGACATCAATTAGTAGAAAAACCTAGTATATCAGAATAAGAAACCTTTCAAACGAGATTTCAGGGGTTACCTATATATCCAAGTAGTGTTCCCCACAAATTTAGCAAGTTTGAAATTTTAGGTTTATATCCCGAATAAATCTACTAAATGTGTAACAATCTATCAACACATCATCAGTAAAACTGTTTAACACTTTATACTATACAAATCTTTAGCGTACCGTAACTGTTTACTGATGTACTATCATTTCCTCTGTTTACACAAGACTCAAATTTTTAACTTTAACATGTTTTTGTATTTTTCAATTTTTCTAATGTTTTTGTATTTTCTAATAATACTTCTCCCCCTAAAATGCAAAATCATTAAAGAAATTTGACAAACCGATACTGATAGCTTTGTCTCGCCATCCATTTTCTGCATCTCATGCTCTGTTTTGCAGAAAATATAACACTTTAAGCAGAAAATATAATGTACCCCCATGATTTACAACCCATTGATTTTGACAGTTAGAAAACCGTTCTTCAACCTGTGACAGTAATCATGCTTGTTCAGCCGTGAGGGTTTCGGCGTAGTCCATCAACACTTATTCAAAGCAAACTAACATCAAACACAATTCAAATTTATACAAAACAACGAACAAACTCCCTGTCTGAGCAAAACCAGGGATCTTCAACCTCTTCCTGTGCAACACTCTCACAATCTTCAACAGCATTTAGCACCTGCACATTCAAACTTTATCAAATACTCAAACAATTTGACATAAAAAATTTCAATCAATAAAGATGCCGATTCATGCTTCGCGATAAAGGAAGCTCCGGCAATTCCTATTGCTTAATCAAACATGGTGTCCACCCAGGCTTCAGCAGCCTTAGGTGTAACCTTGATTCTAGCAACCTGAATTTTAAAGTTTTCAGCCTTGAGCGGTGGAAAATTTACATCATAGGCAACCAAAACTGAATCCTCAGACGTTTTCACCTCAGAAGTTGAACTTATTGTTTCAGGTTTTGGTTTCCAAATTTGTTTCTGTTTCTCATCTTTTATCAAATCAACATGTTTCTTAACCGACCACACTTGACCTCCCAGAGTACCTCTTTTGTAAAAATTTGTTTCTTTCTGAACCTTTTGAGTTTGAACAACATTTTTAGGTTTCCAAATCTCTTGAGGTTTTGTCACACCAACGGATGTTCTCTGACTCCATGATGTTCTCATTTTAGATGTGTGAGAATGCCAACTCTGTCTTGAATCGAACCTGTTCGGGTTTGATTTCCAATTTTGATTTGAAGCAAACTTGTTTGTGTTAAACCTCCAAGTTTGTCTCGAATCAAATCTGGTTGACCTTGATTTCTCATTCCCAGATTTCTGTTTTTCAACATCAACAGACTTTGGATTTTGACACTTCCGTACAACATGTCCAATTTGATCACATTTAAAACAAACTTTCTTTGACACATCTTTTGGCTGTTGTTGTTTCTTTTTCATGGCCTCAAACTCTGCATTAGATTGTTTCCCAATTTTGAGTTTTTCTTCTTCGGTGAAGCTTTTTCCTTGAACAAAACTCATTTTTGTCTGAAAATTTGACATTTCAGTTTTGTTTCGATTTTGTTTCTTCTTATAACCCAAACCAGCTTTCATGTTTTTCTTCTTAGAACCAGGCTTGTTATACGAACTTTTGTAACCTCTACCAGCAAACTTTGAAATCTCAGACTTTTGAATTTCAACCATTTTGAAAACTTTGTCAATTTTCTCTGAAATCACATTCTGAATCGGGAAAACATCATCTAAGAATAGTTTGTCAGATCCAATCATGGTATAAACCAATCCTTTTGAATCATCATTCAAATTCTTCTCTGATTTTGTGTCTTTCAGATATCCATCATAAAGATTTCCTTCATCTTCATCCTGTGATTCAGACTTACCTTTCAAAACACTATCACCCACCTTACATACCACCTCTGAATCATCATCATCATCAGATTTGGTGTAAGTCACATCGATACTTTCAGGTAATTGGTCAGCTATGTTCAAACCCTTTGCCACCTTTTCCTCATCATAAAAAGTATAATTGTCTCTCAATGGTGGTGGTACCTGATGATATTCTGAACCAATACCCTTTTTACAATCATTAGTATCTTTGTCATCTGGTGTGATATTGAAAATACGTTCGAGAATGTACGACGAGTTATGATAACTTTGAAGTTTTGTAACAATCTTTTCTTTTTCAGCCAAGACTTGTTTAAGATTAGCAATTTCATCAACACGCTTGTTTAATTCAATTTGCTTTTCTTTAAACTGTCTTTCATACATTTCTTTGGTTGTTAAAGTTTCAGACAATCTTTGATCAAAACTTTTGACTTGGCTCTTCAAAGTATCATAAGCTTCTTGTACTCTCTGACTTGACCATTTTAAAGAATCATACTGTTTTTTGTAATTCTAGAAACTTAGATTCTTTCTCAATGCAATCAACACATTTTGTGTCAGATTTTTCTTTCAAAACCTTATTTTCTTTTTCAAAATCATGACATTTCTGTGTTAATTTCTCAACTTTTAATTTTAAACTTTGCTCTGTGTCAATCCTTTCTTTACATTTCAGTTTCAAAGCATTTTCAAGTTTGTTCATTTCATTATCTTTTGTTTTTATTATTTCTTCTTTTTCAGTACAGGCTTTGCACTTTTCAATGCAATTCCTGCACTTGTTTTCCTTTTCAACAACCAATTCAACATTTGATAATTCAAAAGATTTTATTACCTCAGTGATTGACACCTCGGCGTGCTCAGCTGCCTTTGTCTCCTGTATCTTCTCAACTTTTTCTTCCATCTCTTTCGGCTTCTGTTCTTCCTCAGCTTTTTGATTCTCTTCACCAGCAAGCTTTGCAACAGTCTTTACTTCTTCAATCATCTTCTTCAACTCTTCTTCTTTTCTCTTCTTCATCTCTACCACCTTCGGTAGACTTGCTTCAAAAACTTCTTTCAACTTGTTCATCAACTCTGGCAAATAGCTTTTATCAGAAAGCCTTTTTGTGTTGAAAGTACGCTCACTTGGAAACACATTGGTTACAGCATCAAAATCAACATTTGACGGATCTACCACTGGATTACCCTGTGGATCCAAGTAACACTCCAACTCTTCATTCCATCTCTTGGCTCTCTGTGCTTCTTGAAATGGTTCATACAGCTTGCCAATCTCCCATCTTGCACTGTCTCTTCTCCACCAGGTATCATGATCATCTTTTACAACAAATGCATAACCAACAGCATCTTGTTCTGGAAGAACTTCTTTGCTCCAGTCATAATCTTCATCATCATAAATGACTGCAAGAGCCCTTGATTTTTCTTCCTGCTGTTTCAACCTTGGTGGTTCAGACTTATTTTGATGGTAAATCGCTTTCTTGTAATAATCTTCGTTGAACGGGTTTTCAGAATCATCAGCAACATACGAATTTCTGCACTTGCGCTTGAAGTGACCTTTTTGTTTGCATTTGAAACATGTCACTTTGGATTTATCAAAACCCAGTTTGGTAGATGGACCTCCAATTGACTTCCTCCCCATAATCTCCATGAACCTCTGTGCTCGACGAACTACACTGGCCATGCACCATCTGATATCCATCAGTTCCATCTCCTCGGGATCTATTTGATCATACTCTTCTTTTGTCAAATTGGTATTTCCAATCTTCCCTGCGACGAGGCCTTCATACGATTCCAGTACAGATGCTAAGAAAACCATCTGTTGTTTTGCTGATTCTTCACTGAAGTTCTGCCCATTCTTCAAATCGATTGCGATATTACACTAAAATACATTCTTTGAAGCAGATTGGTCTGAAGTGTTTGAAGAAGAACCACTGTGAAAACCACTGTGAAGACTTTCATTGTTGACTGAGTTCGAACTTTCTGCAGAAAATGTTGTTTTTGGAGAACCAGCATTTGGTATATTTCCTCTGTAATAAAGCTCCACATTCTGCTGATAAGCTGGACTGTTGACTTTAGATCTCTTTAACTCCAATTCATGACTTTCAAGCCTTTCAATCAGCAAATCAATCTTTAAATCATCTGGCTTGATTGTATTCTTCAGCATAAGAGCGAAATATTGCCATTCTTGATCATTTGGCAATGAATCAAACAATTTATCCACCATCAAATCTTCATCATAATTGATTCCATGTCTGGTCAACTCCATTTTCAGATGTCCGAATCTCTCTAGCATTTTACAAACAGATTCATTTATCATACAACTGAATAGATCAAACTCTCTACGCAACAACTTCTTCTTGTTTTTGACAATCTCATTACTCCCAATACACCTTCTCTCCAATGCTTCCCACAATTTCTTTGAAGTTTTTTCTTGTTCAAGCAATGAGATAATATCCTCTCTCACTGACTGTTTGATCAACGTTATCATTCTGTATTCAGCAACAACATTCTTTACATCTTTTTCTGAAAAATCTTTCTCCTCGATTAACTCTCCTCCTGCTTTCTCTGGTGCTTGATATTCAGTTACTAACTTTAACCAGCTCTCAGGAGCGAAAGCTTTCACCCACCCTTCAAACCTGTTTTTCCACCAATTATAATCTTCGACTTTCATCAACTTTGGTGGCTTCTGTTGGCTTCCGTACATGTTTTCGAACTTCAGATTATCCGAAATCTCTTTTGAATATTCTTTCAACTCAGATCTTCTATCTGACGATTCGGAAGTGAACGCGTTGTAGAATGTATTGTAGAATTCTTCACCGTTGTTCGACATTTTTAATCACCTGAAAGTCAATAACCTGGAAACAAACAAACAAACAAACTGAATCAGTTAAAGCAATCTCAAGTAATTTTGAAATACACTAATACTCGATCGTCGTGAAATGATCTTGACGCTTGGACGAAAATCGGATTGAACGAATGAGCGAAACCAGATTGGTCAAATAAGCAGACCAATAACTCTGACTGAATAAGCGAACCCCTATTGGATCAATAGGCGGACCTAATAATGTCCGGATGAGCGGACCATGTAATGTTGAACAAGCGGACCAGAATTGTCAATCGAGCGGACCAGAAAATGTTTACTCGAGCGGACCTAGATTGTACATTCAAGCGGATCTATCACTTTTCGAGCGGATCTAGTGACACAAACGCGAACCGGTCGAGAGAAACTAGTACATTCGAGCGGACCACTAGAGCGGATCAATGTGTTTTCGAGCGGACCTAGGCTGTTTTTGGAGCGGATCAGAGTCACAAAAGCGGACCGAACATGTTAATTCGAGCGGATCTCCGATTAACCGTAAAAGCGGACCTCAGTTTTTTAACCAATTTTGACCATTTTTAATCCGAATTTTAACTCGAAACTTTCAAGGGTTTGTTATTGTCCACTAATACATGTCCTGTGAAAAATTCGTCCGATTTTAACCGTGTAAACTTGTCTAATTCGAAAAAGAAGGTGTAGAAGACAGAAAACGGATCAAATTTGAGCTGAACTCTTCCTCCTGAGCTCTGATACCACTTGTTGGATCGTCGTTGACCCTTAATGAGTCGATCAGAAGAGTCGTTTATCCAATTCAAAGGCGGAATCAGTGAATTAGACACTCAAACTAAATATAATGCTTCTTGTATTAATTCTGACAATGTTTACAACCTGGAAGCAAATCGGCAGCACTTCGTTACAAGTTCCGAGCCGTTGCCAAATGAAACAACTAGTGCACTATTTATAGGTGATTGGGTTCGCTCATAGGACAACCATATAAGCGAACCTGTCTGGTTCGCTTATATGTACAACCCTATGAGCGAACCAGTTCAGTGAGTGTGGTTCGCTTATATGGACAATGTCCATATAAGCGGACCTCCTTGCTAAACCGTGAACTTTCGTTATCTGAACCTCGTGCACTGGTTATTCTAACCTATTCTATCCTATTACATGATACAAGACGAAGTCAATAGACGTAGTGCACCAACATATATCCTGTGTATAACAACCCTAATGTAAACCGACACCCTCGATTACTTTTCCGACACCCTAATATAACTTAAAATGTCCCAATATGTATTATATTATATCCCATATGTGAAAACCAAGCTCGAAATACGTTATAGTATTAAAATAAATTAAAAACAATAAATATTAAGTTGAGACGGGCCGCGTAAACCCACCCCAACATCTCACGTGGGCCGTATGAAGATGTAAACCGGATTCCTTTGATTTCTTTAAGTCGAAGCGGGCCGCGTAATAGTTCTCGATAGTTAACGCGGGCCGCGAGTGACCTAAGTTGTGGCGCAGCCCTGAGCTGACACGTGTTGATATCGTGTCGAACCTAGTAGATGACTGGGCCAAGCTATTGTGTTGACCAAGGTTGACGCGGGCTGCGTAAACCTGGCCTGTGTTTTACGCGGGCCGCCTGGAAGTCAGATTTCACAACTATAAATAGAACGCATCAGCTTTCGTTTTCCGTCGCTCACAATTCAATTCTCAAATCACAATTTCTGTAGGAAGTTATTATACCCGGATATTATACCCCCTAAATAGCGAGGTTCTGCTCCGCTGTAAGTATTATAACCCCTGGATACGTATTAGATACTCTGCCCGATTGATCTAGGGTTCCGTAACGGCTGTCGTGGTTCTGCCCGACGTAGTCGTTGGAATGTCGTCTCGGGGAGGGTATTACTAATGTTAAAATGGGTTATTATACTAACACATGTGCATTTGTGTAAATTATAGATATTCACCAGGAAACCCTAAAGGATAACCTAAAACAGCAATGTGAGTTGATCCACTTTTTGTAAATCTTTTTGTTAACTGTTTTTACAAAACCTTAAATATCTTTCCATGCGAACGACAGTTATTGAGTATTTGTAAGAATACAATTACAGTCGGTAAATTTGGGGTTTTGTATACAAAATTTGTTACCACCTGGTAAAGGAGTAACATGACCATAAGTCGGAACGACATTACCGTGTGGTGGTAATTGATATAACTTGGAAACAAATGTAATTGCGGATGCGTCCTCAATACTGTTCACTGTGACTTTTTATTTAAACTTGATTAAACTGGGATTCACTCACCAGTATTTCCCACTGACAAACTGTTTTTAAAACGCGTTTCAGGTAACAAAATGTGAAAGCCAAATAGAAACCAGCTGGACAGCACTGAAGGCTTAGAAAAGTGGCAATAAAGTTACCTAAAGATAAAATAGATGTTTTTATTAAATAAAATACGATTTATTCATATGAAATGTGTGTAGTGAAAACTTGGGTTTTACCCATGTGTTTAATGTTATAAAATGTGGTGGTTTACTCTGATTAAATATTTCCTAACTACGGTCCTGATGAAAATTTCCGCTGCCAAATTGAATAAATAAACGTGATACCGCCGAAACTGGCTCGCGGCCGCCCGTTCCCGGGGATTAGGGATCGGGGGTCATGACAGAAGGTGGTATCAGAGCTATGCCACTGATTCAGCCACAGAAGTGTTCTGCTGACATCAAAATTCAAAGTGTTAGGAAATAAATTACGGGAATACGTGCATAATTGTATTTTCTTGTTATGTGTTATCTGACTATTTGTTAGTTTACAGTATGAGCGACCAAGGACCATCTGACGCGTATCGTCAATTGTCTGGTTCGCCTAGGAGCGAAGGCACCTCCTCTTCTCAGCCTGCCCTCTCAGGGTACTCTGCTGATACGGAAGAAGGAATCTTTGTGTTTAAGGCTCAATCTGAAGAGCCATTTCCTCAGAAAAAG
Source organism: Helianthus annuus (assembly GCF_002127325.2). Lineage (NCBI taxonomy): Eukaryota > Viridiplantae > Streptophyta > Magnoliopsida > Asterales > Asteraceae > Helianthus > Helianthus annuus. The sequence goes on along the minus strand of NC_035449.2, from coordinate 152,247,539 downwards.
AGGGGATGGTTCAGTAGGGGAGCACACGAGCGTAGGAAACGTATGAAAAAGTTGCAGGAACAGTGAGTGTTAGCCGTAGCTAAAAGAGAAACTGATGCCTATGCCCAGGATATGCTCAATAGGGTATAGCTAATATCCATATTTTAGCTACCACTGCAGCTGACCCAAACCTGGAGCAAATGCTAGCACCCCAACCACAACTACCAAATCCTGACCAACCCATGGAAGTAGAAAACCCTGAAAACCAAATGGAAATGCCTGATTACAACCCGGAGGAGATACCTAGGGTACCTGTACCAAATCCCCTAGACCTAAACAATTACGACCCCTGGTGGGATGATGTTAGGGACTACGTGCAACAAAACCCGATACAGGAAAATGTGCCAATACCCAACTTAGGAGCCTACCCAGGGTTAGATCCTCAAGATCCCTATTACGTTAATGATGCATACATTAGGGAGATCTTAGAGAATCCTTACCCATACCAGGCCCCGTACCAGGAACCCGCACCTTAGATTCCAAACCCAGTCCTAGAACCTGCACCCCCAATGAGTACAGAAAATGTACAAGAACTTAGGACTTTCGATGAGGAAATTTTAGAAAGCAGTGAGAGAATGCAACAGGTGGGAGAGCGTCTCGTATGGAAATACGACGAGCGCAATATGGATTTTTGGATGATGTGATGGTGGAAACGGTAGTAGTAATAATAATAATAATATAATATATGTGTTAGAAAAAAAAACTACGGATGCATACTACTAGTATTGTAGCTTTACATTTCAGTCGGTATTGTAATTTTAAATTTAGTACTGGTGTGTAATGATGCATACTATATGAATAGAGTAAAAGTCGCAATGCTCGACGCTTTTGACCAAAAGTGCGTGTCATGTGATTGGATATATCTAAATATTAATTGTGATATTAATATTTGGTAAATGTTTAAAATTCAGATGGCCGACGAGGGAAATCAAGATAATCTGAATAACGATAACCAGAGTAACAATAACGTGATTAATGAGAATCCAAACAACAATGGAAACCAAATGGATAATAGTGCCGTTCAACATATCGTGGCACAAGGAATTATAGATGCAATGCCATTTATTATTCAAACGGTTCAAGAAGCAAATAATAAAAGTAAGCATAGCAGTAAGCGACCAACTGAACCGGAACACAGCGTGAACAATGGACTCGTACTTCAAGCGCCCATGAACAATGGACTCGTACTTCAAGCGTCCATTCCCAAAAGAAGAAGAACCATGCCATATGGTTGTTCTTATAAAGAATTCTGGTCCTGTAAACCAATAGAATTCTCAGGCAATGAAGGACCCATTGCAGCTCTATGCTGGATAGAGAAAACCGAGGCTGTTCTGAAAATAAGCAAGTGTGCTGAAGAAGATAAAATAATGTTTGCTTTGAATCTGTTTAAAAATGCAGCCTTAGAATGGTGGAACACTATCCTCCATTCAAGAAGAAGTAATAGGATTTATAACATGGAATGGGAAGAATTCAAAAACATGGTAGAAAGGAAATTCTGCCCTCCCAATGAAAAGGAACAGATAGCAAATAAGTTTCTGAATCTTAGAATGACCGGGGTAGACAGTAAGGGTTACACTACCACATTCTTTGAATATGCTAGGATAGTACCAACCCTTGCATCACCTGAACCAGTATTAATTTCCCGTTACATCTGGGGATTAATTGGGGAAATTAGACATGTAGTCAATGTCACACCCCTTTCTGCGGCGGAAGCACGAGGCGTGATCATGAAAGGTTCTCATTGCATACGAAAGGTAAATATACTATATGCTCGAAAATAACTTCAAACATTACATTACCAAAAACATAAGTTAAGTGTTTACAACACGTGATAGCATATTGTCTTAAAGGTTTCAACTTTATTTAATGATAAACAAAGCGACATCCAAGAGCATAAGTAAGACCACGCGCACATCCATCCTAGTTACCTGAAATACATGTGAGTTTTGGAAAAACGTCAACATAATGTTGGTGTGAATTCATGCAGTTTTGTATTTCACGTTTATATACTTTGTATGAAAACATAGTGTGTGAATAAATCAAGTTTTCATATATATAAATCCAGTTTCATGTGTACACCACGTACTCATGTATAATTCAAATTCTTCTTGAGTACCCCACGTACTCAAGTATAATTCCCATTTTCTTGAGTACCCCACGTACTTCAAGTATAATTCAAGCTTTTCTTGAGTACCCCACGTACTCAAGTATTCATCAAGTTTTAATATGGTATGAATTTTATGTAGATGAAGTATTCCTGTAAGTATCAGGATTGTTAATGGGTTGCAAAGCCATTAACATGTGACACGACATAGGAAGTCACCAAACCTTAGGCATTTAATTGGTATATTCTGAGACACAAAAGCACTGCTCGATTCTCGCCCTCACCGAGAGTGTGGCTGCCCGGCACCCGTTAGATCTAACCTTTTGTTCTGCGGTCTAGGTATATTGTTGATTAATGGTGCTTATGTACCCTATTCGTGACACGATTTCTCGTATCATTTCTCATAACGCATCCTACTTGGTTCTCGTTCTCACCAAGTGCGCTTCTCGAATTCTTATATCACATCACACTTGGTACTCGTTCTCACCAAGTGTGTTTCTTGTATTCTTATATCACAACACACTTGGTACTCGTTCTCACCAAGTGTGCTTTTTGTTATCATACCATTTGTTAAACATAAAAATATTTGTAACATGTATTTCACCCCCGAAGTTATAAAACTGAAAACAGTTAAGAGAAAAGGGGGGTTTGCTTAATTAACGTCGTAACCTATACGCATTTTCTTAACGTTAGTTACTAGACTTGCGTCGCACAAGTACAGTCACTCTCTTTTGTATTCGTATAGTTGTGTTAAAAATATTTTATATTTTTAACTAGGTATCTTACTTATATTATTTTCTCACAAATAAATATAAGTCTTTTGTGTTTTGCACTTTGCACCCGAATTATGTGTCTTGTATATTGTAAGTGTATTTTTGTGTTTTATACTTCTCATGAGTATCTTGTGTATTTTTAAGTCTTAATACACTAATACGTATAACACATACTATATACATTTAGCACAAAAGTTGGTGATCAAATAATATATATATTTTCCTCAAAAATATACATACTTAGTATCCATTTTTATTCTTGAAGAAATCCTCATTTCTTATCACCAAAAATTAGGGAAACCTTGGTAATACTCTTAAATACATTTTTAGGGAATAAGTTTCTCAAAAACTTATATTTTTCTAAGTGTCAAAATTTATAAAAATTTTGACAGAGTTTCCCCTAAAAATGGAGGTTTCCCATGTTTTCAAAACATGTGTTTATTTTCTTTTAAATCGTCAACAATCATCAACAACAATTATCAACAATAATCATCAACAACAATCACTAATTTCTCCATTTCATGAACTTGAATATTTACAAAAATGTGTAGTAACTTACTAGCACATTTAGTAAGTCTTGTTATCTTTAAAAATAAGTTTAATTTCTTAAAAACTTTATTTTTAAAGAACATGAAGTTTCACAACTTCTAATCGGTTTTTACGAAAATTATTTCTTTGTTAAAACTTTTGTTACACAAGTGTCCACACACTTGTTTGTTCATAAAAACACCTCTAGTTCATGAAAGATCCGGTTTTAAAACATGGTTTCGTCTTACAGTTGGTTTTTCGAAAATACCACTTGTAGATCTTTAGATCTACTAGTTTAGAACTCCATTTCATAAGAAAAATTATTTTTACACAAGTTCATGTTACCATGTAGTAGTGTTCTTCATCTAACCACTTTCACACTTTAACATACTCTAGGTCATGTTTTATGAACATAACCTAGCCGGGTTAGATGACGATCCGAACTACTACTAGCATTAAACAACACAAAATAATCATCACAAAACAAGTTCCATAAGTTTTACACTAACATTCATTCATTAACCACCAAGTTTATTATTTTTAGTAGACTTTTAGTTTTGGTCTCTAGTGTTCATAATTTTTATCCGACAAATCTCTTATTAACCACTTTAGACAAGATCAATAGGATGTTTTAGAACACTTACTACTAGCTCGAGGTTAGGAAAGAAACTAGACGAAAAACGGGTGGTTAATAGCGTTGTGGTGAGGTCCTCGCGATTTCGTAAGCACCGAGCCTCCTTGTATGAACCCTTTCACCTTGGTAATTATGTAGAATTGCAAGATTGAAAATTTGAAGTGGTGGTGGGTGTATGAGTGCTCTCGGCCGAACACCAAGCAAGAGGGAAAGAGAACAAAAATTTTTGTGTTGTTGGAGTAATTGGTAATGTGATATGGTGGTCATTATTATAAACCATTTTGAGCTAACAACCATTGGGTACAATGTATTCTAGATATGAGACAACTTAATATTATAATCATAAAAAGTAAAGGTGGTGTCCCCTAGTGGGAACCGATCGTTTCATGGGGTGGGGTAATTATGATTGAATTTTAACCATTTTGTTAGTGCTTGGTTAGTTAATTAGGGGATTAAATAGTTTACTAGTGTGTTATTATATATAACGGGTGTTAGGGTATTCGGGGACCCTAACTGGCTCAGAAAAAGAAAAATAGTGTCAATGACAATATTTTTATGTTCCGGGTATAGTTCGGTTGTTCGGTTGGATATTAATCTGTTAAAGTGCTAAATTACACTTTTTAGTACCCTTTAAGTACCTTTTTGTATCCCTTTTAATTCCCAACACTTAGGGAAATATTCTGGATAATAAAATGACATTTCTGCATAATATTCATATGTCTAAATGCTGAAATATTGCTGAATTATATAAAATTCTGCACTTAAAATACGTTTCGGGTGCTTTTTAGTGCTTATTTTTGCTTTCGCAATGTCTATAAATTAAACCCTTACATGTACTCTTGGGTTTTAATGTACATTTGTCGTCGGACCTACACCTAGGCCTCAATTCTAATGTCTGACTGCTTTCTACAGTTCTGTTGACACAGTGTGTCTTACCGGTTAGTTTACTATTATTTCTGACGCAACGCTCTCGTTTATGCATAAAGCAATATTTTTGTAGTATACAACGTGCATGAATTCACTTGTTTAATCATGTGTTCAGACATTTCTGACAATTAAGCACATAATTGCAGTCATTAAATAATAATTAAAGTGTATGGAAATTACGGGTTTGGTGCCAGTTGTCACAGTCTCCCCCGGTTAAAAGAATTTCGTCGCGAAATTCAGGCTGAACTAACTCTCGCATGAGTCTTCTTAAATAGGTGGGGATACTTTTCCTTGAACTGGTCTTCGCGTTCCCATGTGTATTCGGGCCCATGCTTAGAGTTCCAACGTACTTTGACCAGTTTCACACGGCTCCTCCTGGTCTTGTTGACTTTCCAGTCGGTAACCTCAACGGGTTGTTCTGTAAATCGGAGGGCGTCATCAATATGCACTTCATCCGCGGGGATGATCACGTTCTCTTGTGTTGGACTCTTCTTGAGGTTGGACACATGAAACGTATCATGTACTCCATTAAGTTTTTCCGGTAACTCCAACTTGTACGCCACAGTACCAATTCTCTCCAAGATTCTGAATGGTCTGATGTATCGTGGATTCAGCTTCCCACGTTTTCCGAATCTGGCTACTCCCTTCCAAGGTGAGACTTTTAACAACACTTTGTCTCCCACCTCGAATTCTAATGGTTTTCGTCTTTGATCGGCGTAGCTCTTCTGTCGATCTCGAGCTGCCTTAATGCGCTCTCGGATCTACGCAATCTTGTCGGTTGTCTCTTGTACAAGTTCAGGACCAACCATACGTTTGTCACCAGCGTCTGCCCAACATAGGGGCGATCGACACTTGCGGCCATACAGAGCTTCGAACGGTGCAGCGTTTATGCTTGTATGATAACTGTTATTGTAGGAAAACTCAACTAAAGGTAGGTGAGTATCCCAGCTGCCGCCTAGATCCATGACGCATGCGCGAAGCATATCTTCTAACGTTTGTATAGTGCGTTCGCTCTGGCCGTCTGTTTGTGGATGGAATGCCGTGCTCAGATCTAGCTGAGACCCAAAGGCTTCTTGGAATGATTGCCAGATTCTTGAGACAAAGCGTCCATCTCTGTCTGAAATAATGGAGATTGGCACTCCATGACGCGTGACAATTTCTTTTAGGTATATCTCTGCAAGCTTTCCGGTGCTATCCTTTTCTCGGATTGGTAGGAAATGCGCAGATTTCGTTAGCCGATCGACTATCACCCATATCATATCATGCCCTCTAGGGGTCCTAGGTAACTTTGTTATGAAGTCCATCGAGATCTGTTCCCACTTCCATACGGGAATCTCTGGTTGTTGTAGTAGGCCAGACAGTTTCTGATATTCAGCCTTAACCTTAGCGCAGGTCAGGCACTTTCCAACATAGACAGCAACGTCGCTTTTGAGTCTTGGCCACCAATAATATTCTTTTAAGTCTTGATACATCTTGTCCGATCCTGGATGGATCGAGTATCTTGACTTGTGCGCTTCATCAAGGATGACTTCTCGTAAGCCACCATAGAGCGGAACCCATATACGTTTCTTAAAGTATAAGGCTCCTTCTTCATTTGGCACCATATATTTCAATGCACCCCGGAGGTATTCAGTTCTACGGTTCTCTCCTTTAAGAGCTTCTTGTTGTGCATCTCGAATGCGTGCAGTGAGGTTCGTTCGAATGGTCATTTCTAATGCTCGAACCCTTAGGGTCTTAACCCTTTCTTTTTGGCTCAACGCGTCCGCTACAACGTTTGCCTTCCCAGGATGGTACTTGATCTCACAGTCGTAATCATTTAGCAGCTCGACCCATCGCTGCTGGCGCATATTCAATTCCTTCTGATCAAATATGTGTTGTAAACTTTTGTGATCTGTGAAGATTGTACATCGAGTACCATATAAATAGTGTCCCCAAATCTTCAATGCAAATACCACTGCGCCCAGCTCCAGGTCGTGAGTGGTATAGTTTCTTTCATGCACCTTCAGTTGCCTTGAAGCGTAAGTGATGACCTTTTGGCGTTGCATGAGCACGCAACCCAGTCCTTGTCGCGAGGCGTCGCAGTATACCACGAAGTCTTCCATGCCTTCAGGTAGTGACAATATTGGTGCATCGCATAGCTTATTTTTGAGTAGCAGAAAAGCTTCTTCTTGCTTAACACCCCAGTCGTATTTCTTGTCTTTCTGCGTAAGGGCAGTTAGCGGCTGAGCTATTTTTGAGAAATTCTCGATGAATCGCCTATAGTAGCCTGCTAAGCCCAAAAATTGCCGAACTTCAGTCGGGGTTTTGGGAGCTTCCCAATTCTTTATGGCTTCAATCTTAGACGGGTCTACATGAATGCCCTTCTCATTCACCACGTGACCAAGAAATTGTACTTCACGAATCCAGAATTCGCACTTTGAGAATTTTGCATACAGTTTCTCTTTCTTCAGTAGCTCTAAAATGGTTCTGAGGTGTTGCTCGTGCTCTTCTTTCGTCCGTGAGTAGATCAGGATGCCGTCGATAAATACAATCACGAATTTATCGAGATATAGTTTGCATACGCGGTTCATCAGATCCATAAAGACCGCTGGTGCATTCGTCAGCCCGAATAGCATCACGAGAAACTTGTAATGTCCATAGCGTGTTCTGAATGCCGTTTTTGGTCGCTTTCTTCTTGTATCCTTAACTGATGATATCCAGATCGAAGGTCGATCTTGGAATAGTAGCTTGATCCTTGCAGTTGATCAAATAAGTCATCAATCCTCGGTAGCGGATACCGATTCTTGATCGTGAGCTTGTTTAGTTCCCTGTAGTCGATACACATCCGCAGAGTTCCATCCTTCTTCTTTACGAACAATACCGGAGCTCCCCGGGGCGAGAAGCTTGGCCTTATGAATCCTTTATCCAACAACTCCTGGAGTTGTGTGGATAATTCTTGCATTTCGGATGGTGCAAGTCGATAGGGTGCCTTGGCTACAGGAGCGGCTCCTGGAACCAAGTCTATATGGAATTTGACTTGTCGTTGCGGAGGTAGTCCTGGCAGGTCTTCGGGAAAAAATCAGGGAATTCCTTCACCACAGAAATATCTTCGAGTTTCGGCTCCTCAGCCTTCTTATCTACAACGTGTGCTAGGAAGGCAATACATCCTTTCCTTAAGCACTTTTGTGCCTTCATGCAACTGATGATTCGAAGAGGCGCGTCTCGTTTTTCTCCATGTACGATGAGAGTTTCACCATCCGCTAAAGGGATGCAAATGATTTTCTCATAACAAATAACTTCAGCTTTGTTCTTGGACAGCCAGTCCATTCCGACTACTACATCGAAGCTACCCAATTGAATAGGTAAGAGGTCGATGCTAAATCTTCGTTCACCAAGTTCTAGTGTGCATCCTCTAACAACTTCGCTCGACTCAACAAGTTTACCATTGGCTAGTTCTATGGAGTATGGAATATCCAATCTACTAGACTCTATCCCAAGCGTACGTTTAAATTCCACAGACATGAAACTATAATCGGCACCAGTGTCAAATAATATGGATGCAAAGTGATTGTTAACGAGAAACGTACCGGTGACCACGTTAGGGTCCTCGCGTGCATCCTTTGCTCCAATCACAAATGCTCGAGCCTGAGCATTGTCTTTCTTTGGGTAGTCTTTCATGAAATGATCATTGCTTCCACAACGGAAGCATCCTTGGTTCCGCCCCTTCCCGTTACCATTCTTGTTACCAGCACCGTTTCCATTTTGATTCTTTCCCTTACCCCAGCAGTCTTCCGTTTGATGACCCAATCTACCACATTTGTCGCACCTTGGAATGCGACAAGCTCCATCATGATGATACTTACATTTTTGGAACTTAGGCATGGTGCCTTGGTATCCTTTGGCTGCAGTATTTGCCTCCTTAGGGGGGTTGGTGTCACGTTTCTTGTTGGAACCCTTGTTGTTGCGAGTTGCTTGATTCAGGTTTGCACGCTTCCTTTTCTTGTCCCCGGACGACTCAGCATGCGTCTCGGTGTTTTCTGTCGGGTTCAGTGATAGCTTCTCCATGCGAACACAGTCTTCAGTAAGGCTGACAGCCAGAGTTACAGCCTCAGTGATTGTCTGGGGTTTGGCTGAAGTCACCATGCCGTGAAATTCCGGGGCCAGTCCCCAAATGTAGTGTTCAACGCGCTTAAATTCCGGGGTCACCATATAAGGAATCACCCTGGACAAATCATGGAACCTTCGAGTATACCCTGTCACACCCCCAAGATCCCACACGCAGAGTACCACCGCTTGGAGGCGTGACAAGACCAGGATCAAGCCACCAATCATATTGAACATGTAATTAAATAGTAAAAGTTATCCATCAATACGAAAGGTGTTCACCAAAAACCAATATAGTTAAGTATAGCGGAAGCATTAATGTAAAAACCCAATCATAAGTATTCAATGTATGAAATGTCATAAGTGTTTAATAGGCATTCATGATCCATTGCCCACAACGACCCGCTCCTCCTTGTGCAAGCTCCAGTAGTACCTAAGGTCCTGCAAGGCATGCAGCAGAGAGTCAACAACTAGTTGAGCGAGTTCACAGAAAGTAAGTTTAGTAATAGTAATTGTATGAGTCGTATTATGTTCGTTCATTGTTCATGTATAGTATTGGTTTCCATCGCGGGCCCTTTCGGCATGTATGCGAAGATTTGGGTTAATACTCCCAAATATCCTAGACTATGTATATTTGTATCGCAACCACCCTGGCATGTGTGCGAAGTTTTAGTACGTATAGTTCGCAGCCTTCCTAAGGCATGTGTGCGAAGATCAGTCATAATATCGCAGCCAACCCCTAGCGTGAGTGCGAAGATCAGTTCAAGTAGGTATACTAGTCTAGCCGTATCTTATCATCTACCATCCTCACCCTGAGGACCACATCATTAGGTTCCATTAACTAAGTACGCACGAAATAATCATCCAATCCCATTCCCACCCTGGGAACCCCATGCCTTGGCTGTGTGAACTCACCTTGGTTTGCTCGGCAGATACACAGAGAATTCAAGTAAGCTATATGGTGATCAACCACGTCCTAGCATGGTTATCATACAAGTCAGGTTCGTATTCGAATATAACACGTATGTTCTACACATAATGTTCACAAGTATAATCATGGCAATACATCAACATCAAAGTCACGTAAATTAACGAAGTCCAAGTATGCGGCCCAATCAATTTGGCTCGTAACAGTGAAAGTCCAATAAGGTGCAAGTGTTCGCGGTCTCGAGTCGAGACTAACGATCTCGAGTCGAGACTAGTCGATCTCGGGTTGTGCTGGGTTCGGGGTCTCGAGTCGCAACAAGGGCGGTCTCGAGTTGTTATGGTCTAGTCGAGACTACACGGTCTCGAGTCGCAACCGGACTCGTAAACGCTGGTCTCGAGTTGTGCTGTTTGTGTGCGAGTGTTGTGGTCTCGAGTCGAGACTAAGAGTTCTCGACTCGCAACCTTGGTCGAGACAACATGTAACAGATTTCCATCTTTTGCAGCTCAATCAATTCCTAAATATCAGCAAACAATCTTGGCAATTTCGAAAAACAGATCAATCAACAACTTATTCAGAAATCACACATGTTCATATACGTTCACATCATATCAAGAACATCTATTCACCAACATGCAGAACATATGATCGGATTCATGTGATTAATAGAACTATCATGCAACCTAAATCATAACCCTCTATCATAATATCACAACCGGTTTAACTAGCATTCGGTTAACAACCATCTTGAACAATCCGATTCATAATAAAGTGCACATGTGAGCCGGTTTCATGACAAGTAAACATATATCAATCAATCAGCATAATCAATCATGTTAAACAAGAACCCTATATCTTCATGCATGACTATTATAACACACATCAAAACATCAACAACAATTAATCAAACACTAACCGTAAGATAGAATCAAACCAAGAGAAAGGGTGCCGAAAGAAAGAGCAAGATCTCCGATCCTAGGGGTTGTTCGCCGTCGGGTTTGAGAGAGAGAAAGAGAGTTAGGGTTTTGGTGTGTATCTGTGTGTTGCAACCGAATGAGAGAAACAACTCCCTAGAGAGTGTTTGTTTGCGTAAGAGGGAGGAGTGGGCCGGCCCATCTCGAGCTGCCCCTTGGTCCGTTTACACGAGGTACGGCCCCTAGTGGGCTTGTGCGACCAGTTGTGTGTTGTGCGGTTCAGGCCGTTAAATATACACACACATTACATAACACAATGCACATAGTCATAACAATCATTAAATAATATATTTCACATAAGCACGTAGCGTTACAAGATAGGTCTAAACTACGAGTTGTCACATTATCCCCAACTAAAAAGAAATTTCGTCCCGAAATTTGGTATGCACTCACTGAGGAAGCAAGGTAAGTTATCGTTCACTGGTTTTCCTGGGGTGTCACATCCTCCCCCCGTTGATCTGGAATTTCATCCCGAAATTCCGCAGTAGTAGCTTCAGCCTCAGTAGTGGTTGCATTGGTTCCGAATAACTGGGGGTACTTTTCTGTCATCTGGTCTTCGCGTTCCCAGGTGTACTCTGGGCCACGTCTGGAGTTCCAACGAACTCGGACAAGAGGGATTCTCTTGTTCTTGAGGACCTTAACATCCCGGTCCGTGATTTCAACTGGTTCCTCGACGAACTGCAACCGCTCGTCGATAGTGAGTTCCTTAAAAGGAATTATAAGGGTCTCATCTGACAGGCACTTCTTCAGATTCGACACGTGAAATACATTGTGAACTGCACCGAGTTCAGCTGGTAGGTTTAGCTTGTAGGCTACTTTGCCTATCTTCTCAATGATTTCGAACGGTCCGACGTACCGCGGATTTAGTTTGCCCCGTTTGCCAAAACGAACCACACCCTTCCAGGGTGAGACTTTGAGTAAAACCCGGTCCCCGACCTGAAATTCCAATGGCTTTCTACGCTTATCCGCGTAGGCTTTCTGACGGTCGCGTGCTGCCGCCATGCGTTGTCGTATTTGTGCAATCTTTTCTGTGGCGTCCACTACAATCTCTGGACCCGTAATCTGACTATCCCCCACCTCTGCCCAACAGAGAGGTGACCGGCATTTACGTCCGTACAATGCCTCGAATGGAGCGGCTTGTATGCTGGTGTGGTAACTGTTATTATATGAGAACTCCACCAAAGGGAGGTGCTTTTCCCAGCCGTTGCCGAAATCAATAACGCATGCCCGAAGCATGTCTTCAAGAGTTTGAATCGTTCGCTCAGACTGCCCATCCGTCTGAGGATGATATGCTGTGCTCATGTCTAACCGTGAGCCGAAAGATTTGTGCATCGCTTGCCATAGCTCTGACGTGAATCGTGCATCCCGATCCGAAATGATGGAAGTGGGCACTCCGTGCCTCAAAACAACTTCTTTAAGGTAGATGTCTGCGAGAGTGGAGAACTTATCCGTTTCCTTTATAGCTAGGAAGTGTGCAGACCTGGTGAGTCGATCCACGATCACCCATATGGTATCATTCCCACGCTGGGATCTGGGAAGGCCTGTAACAAAATCCATGGAAATTTCTTCCCATTTCCATTGCGGTATCTTCGGTTGCTGAAGTAGACCCGCTGGTTTCTGGTATTCAACCTTGACTCTCGCACAGGTCAAGCACTTGCCGACATAAGTAGCAATGTGGGCCTTCATGCTAGGCCACCAATAAGTAGTTCTGATGTCGTGGTACATTTTATCCGACCCTGGATGTACCGAGTAGCGAGACTTGTGAGCTTCATCCATTACAAGCTCGCGTAGACTGCCATAAAGTGGGACCCAAATACGCCCCATTACATAGTAGGCGCCGTCTGCCTTCTGTTCTAATCGCTGCCGTGAGCCGCATAGGGCTTCAGCCCTGACGTTTTCTGGTTTCAATGCTTCTGCCTGAGCCTCTCGTATCTGTGCAGGAAGGCTAGGCTGAATCGTAAGCTGCAGCGCTCGCACGCGCCGAGGTAAAGTGTCTTTCCGACTGAGAGCGTCAGCCACAACATTGGCTTTGCCTAGATGGTACTTGATGGCGCATTCGTAATCATTAAGTAGTTCAACCCATCGACGTTGACACATGTTCAATTCCTTCTGCTTGAAGATATGCTCGAGACTCCTGTGATCGGTGTAAATTGTGCACTTGGTACCGTACAGGTAGTGTCGCCATATCTTGAGCGCGAAAACAACAGCTCCCAGCTCTAAATCGTGCGTCGTGTAATTCCGTTCATGAATCTTGAGTTGACGCGAAGCGTAAGCGATAACCTTATCCCGTTGCATCAATACACATCCAAGACCCTGAATGGATGCATCACAATAGACCACAAAATCGTCCGTGCCCTCTGGCAATGAGAGGATAGGTGCACTACAAAGTCTATCCTTTAAGTGCTGAAAAGCAGTTTCCTGCGTGTTGCCCCAACGGTAGGTGACACCCTTCTGTGTCAGTAGTGTAAGCGGCTGAGCAATCTTCGAGAAATCCTTGATAAATCGTCTGTAGTACCCCGCCAAACCCAAGAATTGGCGTATTTCTGTTGGTGTACGCGGTGCAGGCCAGTTTCTGATCGAGTCTACCTTGGATGGATCAACATGGATCCCATCCTTGTTTACCACATGGCCTAGAAAGTGGACTTCACGAAGCCAGAAGTCGCATTTCGAAAACTTAGCGTACAGCCGTTCCTTCCGTAGGAGTTCCAGAATAAGGCGTAGATGCTGCTCGTGTTCCTCCTGACTCTTGGAGTAGATCAAGATGTCGTCGATGAAGACAATGACGAACTTGTCAAGATAGGGTTTGCATACCCTGTTCATAAGATCCATAAATATGGCAGGCGCGTTCGTTAACCCGAACGGCATGACAAGAAACTCGTAGTGGCCATAGCGAGTTCTGAATGCAGTTTTGGAGACGTCCTCATCCCGGACTCTCAGCTAATGATAACCAGACCTCAAGTCTATCTTGGAGTAGTAACACGACCCTTGCAACTGGTCGAATAAGTCGTCTATGCGTGGAAGAGGATAACGGTTCTTCACCGTCACCTTGTTCAGTTCACGGTAGTCAATGCACATTCTGAACGTACCGTCTTTCTTTCTCACGAATAACATTGGAGCTCCCCAAGGCGAAGAGCTTGGACGAATGAAGCCCTTTTCCAAGAGCTCTTGTAGCTGCTTTGACAGTTCCTCCAATTCTGATGGAGCTAGATGATATGGTGCGCGAGCTATGGGTGCTGCTCCTGGAGCGAGCTCGATTTGAAATTCGACCTGACGGTGAGGCGGTAATCCAGGTAAATCTTCAGGAAACACCTGAGGGTAGTCGCGTACTACTGGAATATCCTCCAGTTTCTTTTCCTTCACTGATGCATCTGAAACGAGTGCCAAGATCGCGGTGTGACCCTTCCGCAGACATTTCTGAGCCTTCAAGAAAGAGATGATGCCAACCACAGCACCACTCTTGTCGCCTTGGACTTCGAGAGGTTCTTGACCAGTACGGGGAATGCGAATGATCTTCTCGCTGCATAAGATTTCTGCCTGATGCTGGGATAACCAATCCATCCCTATGCCGATGTCGAAGCTTCCCAAGACTATGGGAATAAGGTCGATGGAGAAAACTTGACCGGCTAAGGCGATACTACAACCCCTGACTATCTGCGTGGCTTCTAAACTCTTACCATTAGCTAGTTCTACGACGTGTTTGGTGTTTAGGGGTGTTGATGTACGTTTTAACAATTTACTGGCTTTCACAGAAATATAACTTGTATCCGCACCCGAATCAAATAAAACAGTAACATAAATATCGTCAAGGAGAAACTTACCCATAACCACATTGGGATCGTTCATTGCGTCTCCTCGTCCTAACACGAAAGCTCGACCCCTTGCCTCGTTGCCATTGTTGTTGTTGTTCCCACCGTTGTTGTGCCCGTTGCCCTGGTTATTGTTGTTGTTGCGGTTCTGGTTCTGGTTCAACTGAGGACAATCGCGTTTGTAATGACCTTCTGCCCCATACTGGAAACATCCCCGGTTTCCACGCTGTGGTTGCTGCTGCTGTGGGTTTTGAGGAACCGGTGGCGGAAATTGCTGATTCTGGTTCGCAGGTCGTGAGCTCCTGCATTCTTTGGCTTCGTGCCCTAACTTGAGACGTCTCTAACAACGTTCTTTGCGACACCTTCCACTGTGGTGTCTGTTACATTTGTTACATAGTGGGTGAACTCCCTGGTATCCACCCTGCCCCTGACTGCCAGATGATTGCTGACTCGAATTCTGGTAGTCATTCGTCCTGCGCTGCTGTGCTTGAGACTGAACGGAAACTGATCCCCTGCTGGAATCCCCATCCCATTTCCGTTTGTTGTCGCTGTGTGTAGCAGAAATAGCAGCTGGAGTAGTAGTTGCACTGACGCGTTTGGGCAGCTTGTTCTGTTCTACTGCCTGATTTGTGAGTCGATGAGCAAGACGCTGGATGTCTTGGATGTTGTCGAGGTTTGCTGATGTAACATGGCTCTGGATCTCTGGCGCAAGTCCCTTGAGATACAACTCAATGCGCTTCACTGGAGGGTCCACCATAGTTGGACACAGAATGGCCAGTTCGTTTGATCGTTTCGTATAGGCTTCAATCTCTGACCCCGTCATTTTCAAGTGATAAAGCTCGTTCTCCAACTTGTGGATGTCATCACGTGTGCAGTATTCCCTCTTTATGAGTTCCTTGAAGTCGTTCCAGGGTGTGGCGTTAGCAGCTGCCAACCCTAAAATCTGAACTTGGGCGTTCCACCAAGTTAGTGCTATTCCTTCTAGCGTGCCAGTGGCGTATTTCACCCTGCGAGCCTTAGGGCATTCACACATCTCGAACACAGACTCGAGCTTTTCAAACCAGTGGAGGAGTCCCACTGCTCCTTCCGTGCCACTAAATGTGCTGGGACGACAGTCCATGAAGTTCTTAAAAGTGCAGACAGGTTGCTGTGCTGGTTGACCTATTGTGTACGAATAGGACAAAGTTTAATTACAAGGGCTAGTTTAGGAGTGTAGGATCTAAAGATCCTAGTGTGTGCTATAACCACAGGATATACCTCCTGCTTGTGCGGCTGCAAGTGCCGCAGCAACTTGAGCTTGAACGAGAGCCTCTAGCTGGGCTTGAGTCATGTTAATTCGTCCAGACATGATCTTCATTGTAAAAGTAGCGTAAGTGAGAATGGTTCGCGAGTAGGGCGATGACAGAAAAGTGTAAGCACATAGGGATTTTCATGTAATATAGTCATGTGTATCTAAGCGTAATACGAGCAAAGTTCTATATAGTTCTAGCATGCAGGTAATAAACATAAACCTTATTACCTAGGATGTCGAGTCTTGCACGTGGAGCGAAGCGTCGTTGTGGATCGTTGAGAGCACTGTTCTGGTTATAGTCTGGTTTTAATAAAAACGTTTTCCCATATTAAAACCGAGTTCTCTATAACCAATGGCTCTGATACCAATCTGTCACACCCCCAAGATCCCACACGCGGAGTACCACCGCTTGGAGGCGTGACATGACCAGGATCAAGCCACCAATCATATTGAACATGTAATTAAATAGTAAAAGTTATCCATCAATACGAAAGGTGTTCACCAAAAACCAATATAGTTAAGTATAGCGGAAGCATTAATGTAAAAACCCAATCATAAGTATTCAATGTATGAAATGTCATAAGTGTTTAATAGGCATTCATGATCCATTGCCCACAACGACCCGCTCCTCCTTGTGCAAGCTCCAATAGTACCTAAGGTCCTGCAAGGCATGCAGCAGAGAGTCAACAACTAGTTGAGCGAGTTCACAGAAAGTAAGTTCAGTAATAGTAATTGTATGAGTCGTATTATGTTCGTTCATTGTTCATGTATAGTATTGGTTTCCATCGCGGGCCCTTTCGGCATGTATGCGAAGATTTGGGTTAATACTCCCAAATATCCTAGACTATGTATATTTGTATCGCAACCACCCTGGCATGTGTGCGAAGTTTTAGTACGTATAGTTCGCAGCCTTCCTAAGGCATGTGTGCGAAGATCAGTCATAATATCGCAGCCAACCCCTGGCGTGTGTGCGAAGATCAGTTCAAGTAGGTATACTAGTCTAGCCGTATCTTATCATCTACCATCCTCACCCTGAGGACCACATCATTAGGTTCCATTAACTAAGTACGCACGAAATAATCATCCAATCCCATTCCCACCCTGGGAACCCCATGCCTTGGCTGTGTGAACTCACCTTGGTTTGCTCGGCAGATACACAGAGAATTCAAGTAAGCTATATGGTGATCAACCACGTCCTAGCATGGTTATCATACAAGTCAGGTTCGTATTCGAATATAGCACGTATGTTCTACACATAATGTACACAAGTATAATCATGGCAATCCATCAACAGCAAAGTCACGTAAATTAACGAAGTCCAAGTATGCGGCCCAATTAATTGGGCTCGTAACAGTGAAAGTCCAATAAGGTGCAAGTGTTCGCGGTCTCGAGTCGAGACTAACGATCTCGAGTCGAGACTAGTCGGTCTCGGGTTGTGCTGGGTTCGGGGTCTCGAGTCGCAACAAGGGCGGTCTCGAGTTGTTATGGTCTAGTCGAGACTACACGGTCTCGAGTCGCAACCGGACTCGTAAACGCTGGTCTCGAGTTGTGCTGTTTGTGTGCGAGTGTTGTGGTCTCGAGTCGAGACTAAGAGTTCTCGACTCGCAACCTTGGTCGAGACAACGTGTAACAGATTTCCATCTTTTGCAGCTCAATCAATTCCTAAATATCAGCAAACAATCTTGGCAATTTCGAAAAACAGATCAATCAACAACTTATTCAGAAATCACACATGTTCATATACGTTCACATCATATCAAGAACATCTATTCACCAACATGCAGAACATATGATCGGATTCATGTGATTAATAGAACTATCATGCAACCTAAATCATAACCCTCTATCATAATATCACAACCGGTTTAACTAGCATTCGGTTAACAACCATCTTGAACAATCCGATTCATAATAAAGTGCACATGTGAGCCGGTTTCATGATAAGTAAACATATATCAATCAATCAGCATAATCAATCATGTTAAACAAGAACCCTATATCTTCATGCATGACTATTAAAACACACATCAAAACATCAACAACAATTAATCAAACACTAACCGTAAGATAGAATCAAGCCAAGAGAAAGGGTGCCGAAAGAAAGAGCAAGATCTCCGATCCTAGGGGTTGTTCGCCGTCGGGTTTGAGAGAGAGAAGGAGAGTTAGGGTTTTGGTGTGTATGTGTGTGTTGCAACCGAATGAGAGAAACAACTCCCTAGAGAGTGTTTGTTTGCGTAAGAGGGAGGAGTGGGCCGGCCCATCTCGGGCTGCCCCTTGGTCCGTTTACACGAGGTATGGCCCCTAGTGGGCTTGTGCGACCAGTTGTGTGTTGTGCGGTTCGGGCCGTTAAATATACACACACATTACATAACACAATGCACATAGTCATAACAATCATTAAATAATATATTTCACATAAGCACGTAGCGTTACAAGATAGGTCTAAAGTACGAGTTGTCACATACCCAGTGATGTCAGCACCTACCATAGTCAAGTGCCAGAACTCTGTCTCCAACCTTTGGAGTTCGGCACGAGAGCAGTACTTCTCTCTCATTTTCTCTTTCAGTTCATCCCAAGTCATGCCATACGCGGTATCATCGCCTAGGGTTTGGACTTGTAGGTTCCACCAAGTCAAAGCTTCATCGACAAATAACCCAGTAGCAAAAGTGACTTTTTGATCCGCGGTACACTTGCTCATGCGGATAGTGGCCTCAGTCTTCTCCGTCCAACGCACAAATGCTACCGCTACTCCAGTGCCATCGTAGTTCATTGGTTTGCAGTCGAGGAACTGCTTAAATGTGCAGCCTGTAATTAACCCAACCAATTCACATATGAGCAATCGAAGAAATAATGAAGCAAGGACCGTTCATAAATTTCTCCATGCTTAGCAAATTGTCTTAAGGTTACCTTGGGTTGCGTTTCCTCCCGACGAATCTCCATGTCCGTTACACCTAGCATTGCTTGGCCCTCCACTGTCTTGGGTACGGTTCGCCTCGTACTGGGCGATAGCAGCAGAGATCCTTTCTTCCAGTAGAGCGCTCAGCTCTTCAGCAGTCTTTGGCAGTGGGAGAGGAGGAGGTTGATCACCATTTCGAGCATTCACAGCTCTCCTGGGTGCCATGTTCTGACAGAACATAACACAACAGGGTTAAATACTTGTTTGATATCGTCGTACTAAACAGTAGTAGCATATATATTCACAGGTATATACCACATAGTTAACATCAAACAATTATTACTCTAGCAGAGTACTTAGTAGGCTTGCACTGAGGGAATCTACACGTGACAAGACTTGCTGTGGTTTCTGTGCACTGAATTCCATAATTATGTATGCATCCATAATTACGTAACTCCTTGCACAGTCCGCACAGTTCGTTTCATCCTCGTATTTCTTCCTTCAGTTAAGTCATTGTTTTCAGGCAAAGTCATGTATACTAGGGGTATTCTACATATGCTAATTATCACACATAATTGCAAGTAATTTCTCAGTTAAAGACAAGTGCTACTCCTGTGCACCCTAAGTCTCGTAGTGTCTCTTCTAGACTCATGTAAACAGTTTCAGGCAGTGGATGTCGCGGGACGTTTTATGCAATGAAAACTTTTTGAAAAATTGTTTTCATGATAGGATCCTAGAGATTGTAGACTAGACTCGAGAAGGAATCCTGGTTCACTACAATCGCAACTCTGATACCAATCTGTCACACCCCTTTCTGCGGCGGAAGCACGAGGCGTGATCATGAAAGGTTCTCATTGCATACGAAAGGTAAACATACTATATGCTCGAAAATAACTTCAAACATTACATTACCAAAAACATAAGTCAAGTGTTTACAACACATGATAGCATATTGTCTTAAAGGTTACAACTTTATTTAATGATAAACAAATCGACATCCACGAGCATAAGTAAGACCACGCGCACATCCATCCTAATTACCTGAAATACATGTGAGTTTTGGAAAAACGTCAACATAATGTTGGTGTGAATTCATGCAGTTTTGTATTTCACGTTTGTATACTTTGTATGAAAACATAGTGTGTGAATAAATTAAGTTTTCATATATATAAATCTAGTTTCATGTGTACACCATGTACTCATGTATAAATCAAATTCTTCTTGAGTACCCCACGTACTCAAGTATAATTCCCATTTTCTTGAGTACCCCACGTACTTCAAGTATAATTCAAGCTTTTCTTGAGTACCCCACGTACTCAAGTATTCATCAAGTTTTAATATGGTATGAATTTTATGTAGATGAAGTATTCCTGTAAGTATCAGGATTGTTAATGGGTTGCAAAGCCATTAACATGTGACACGACATAGGAAGTCACCAAATCTTAGGCATTTAATTGGTATATTCTGAGACACAAAAGCACTGCTCGATTCTCGCCCTCACCGAGAGTGTGGCTGCCCGGCACCCGTTAGATCTAACCTTTTGTTCTGCGGTCTAGGTATATTTTTGATTAATGGTGCTTATGTACCCTATTCGTGACACGATTTCTCGTATCATTTCTCATAACGCATCCTACTTGGTTCTCGTTCTCACCAAGTGCGCTTCTCGAATTCTTATATCACATCACACTTGGTACTCGTTCTCACCAAGTGTGTTTCTTGTATTCTTATATCACAACACACTTGGTACTCGTTCTCACCAAGTGTGCTTTTTGTTATCATACCATTTGTTAAACATAAAAATATTTGTAACATGTATTTCACCCTCGAAGTTATAAAACTGAAAACAGTTAAGAGAAAAGGGGGGAGCATGAACTCACAACTTTGCGTTCCTTGCGTCGTAAACTTCACCGGGTTTGCTTAATTAACGTCGTAACCTATACGCGTTTTCTTAACGTTAGTTACTAGACTTGCGTCGCACAAGTACAGTCACTCTCTTTTGTATTCGTATAGTTGTGTTAAAAATATTTTATATTTTTAACTAGGTATCTTACTTATATTATTTTCTCACAAATAAATATAAGTCTTTAGTGTTTTGCACTTTGCACCCAAATTATGTGTCTTGTATATTGTAAGTGTATTTTTGTGTTTTATACTTCTCATGAGTATCTTGTGTATTTTTAAGTCTTAATACACTAATACGTATAACACATACTATATACATTTAGCACAAAAGTTGGTGATCAAATAATATATATATTTTCCTCAAAAATATACATACTTAGTATCCATTTTTATTCTTGAAGAAATCCTCATTTCATATCACCAAAAATTAGGGAAACCTTGGTAATACTCTTAAATACATTTTTAGGGAATAAGTTTCTCAAAAACTTATATTTTTCTAAGTGTCAAAATTTATAAAAAATTTGACAGAGTTTCCCCTAAAAATGGAGGTTTCCCATGTTTTCAAAACATGTGTTTATTTTCTTTTAAATCGTCAACAATCATCAACAACAATTATCAACAATAATCATCAACAACAATCACTAATTTCTCCATTTCATGAACTTGAATATTTACAAAAATGTGTAGTAACTTACTAGCACATTTAGTAAGTCTTGTTATCTTTAAAAATAAGTTTAATTTCTTAAAAACTTTATTTTTAAAGAACATGAAGTTTCACAACTTCTAGTCGGTTTTTACGAAAATTATTTCTTTGTTAAAACTTTTGTTACACAAGTGTCCACACACTTGTTTGTTCATAAAAACACCTCTAGTTCATGAAAGATCCGGTTTTAAAACATGGTTTCGTCTTACAGTTGGTTTTTCGAAAATACCACTTGTAGATCTTTAGATCTACTAGTTTAGAACTCCATTTCATAAGAAAAATTATTTTTACACAAGTTCATGTTACCATGTAGTAGTGTTCTTCATCTAACCACTTTCACACTTTAACATACTCTAGGTCATGTTTTATGAACATAACCTAGCCGGGTTAGATGACGATCCGAACTACTACTAGCATTAAACAACACAAAATAATCATCACAAAACAAGTTCCATAAGTTTTACACTAACATTCATTCATTAACCACCAAGTTTATTATTTTTAGTAGACTTTTAGTTTTGGTCTCTAGTGTTCATAATTTTTATCCGACAAAATCTCTTATTAACCACTTTAGACAATATCAATAGGATGTTTTAGAACACTTACTACTAGCTCGAGGTTAGGGAAGAAACTAGACGAAAAACGGGTGGTTAATAGCGTTGTGGTGAGGTCCTCGCGATTTCGTAAGCACCGAGCCTCCTTGTATGAACCCTTTCACCTTGGTAATTATGTAGAATTGCAAGATTGAAAATTTGAAGTGGTGGTGGGTGTATGAGTGCTCTCGGCCGAACACCAAGCAAGAGGGAAAGAGAACAAAAATTTTTGTGTTGTTGGAGTAATTGGTAATGTGATATGGTGGTCATTATTATAAACCATTTTGAGCTAACAACCATTGGGTACAATGTATTCTAGATATGAGACAACTTAATATTATAATCATAAAAAGTAAAGGTGGTGTCCCCTAGTGGGAACCGATCGTTTCATGGGGTGGGGTAATTATGGTTGAATTTTAACCATTTTGTTAGTGCTTGGTTAGTTAATTAGGGGATTAAATAGTTTACTAGTGTGTTATTATATATAACGGGTGTTAGGGTATTCGGGGACCCTAACTGGCTCAGAAAAAGAAAAATAGTGTCAATGACAATATTTTTATGTTCCGGGTATAGTTCGGTTGTTCGGTTGGATATTAATCCGTTAAAGTGCTAAATTACACTTTTTAGTACCCTTTAAGTACCTTTTTGTATCCCTTTTAATTCCCAACACTTAGGGAAATATTCTGGATAATAAAATGACATTTCTGCATAATATTCATATGTCTAAATGCTGAAATATTGCTGAATTATATAAAATTCTGCACTTAAAATACGTTTCGGGTGCTTTTTAGTGCTTATTTTTGCTTTCGCAATGTCTATAAATTAAACCCTTACATGTACTCTTGGGTTTTAATGTACATTTGTCGTCGGACCTACACCTAGGCCTCAATTCTAATGTCTGACTGCTTTCTACAGTTCTGTTGACACAGTGTGTCTTACCGGTTAGTTTACTATTATTTCTGACGCAACGCTCTCGTTTATGCATAAAGCAATATTTTTGTAGTATACAACGTGCATGAATTCACTTGTTTAATCATGTGTTCAGACATTTCTGACAATTAAGGACATAATTGCAGTCATTAAATAATAATTAAAGTGCATGGAAATTACCGGTTTGGTGCCAGTTGTCAAAGTCAAGGCAGCTAGACCCCAAACCATAGAAGAAGCTGTAGAACTAGCCAATACCTTGACTGATGAACTAGTGCGAACTAGAGAAGAAGACAAGAGAAGAAACCTATCCCAAAGGCTTACTCAAGAATTCCGTTCTGGGAATTCCAACCATAGGAATGTAGGTTCTACCTTTGCGCCATACTGCAAAGCCTGCAGAAAGAAGCATTCAGGAAGATGCTCTACTTACTGTAATTTCTGCAAAGCACTAGGACATAAGGAAGAAACCTGCAGAAGGAAACCAACCAATGGAATGTGCTTCAACTGTGGAGAAAAAGGTCATATCAAGCCAAACTGTCTAAAGTTAGCTCCAGCTGCAAACAACAAGAACACTAAAAATGCTAAAGCATTCGTTCTAACTGCAGATGAAGCCAGGATAATTCCGGATATCATAGCTGGTACGTTTTTAGTTAATGATATTTTTGCTAAAGTATTATTTGACTCTGGTGCAAACCAAAGTTTTATTAATACTTCATTTTGCAAACTTCTAAATCAATCATTAACTAAACTACCACAAGAATGTCTAGTAGAGACCGCGAATGGAGAAACCGTTAGGATTTCTGAAATCTTGCAGGGAGCAAGAATAGAAATTTTTAATCAGAAGTTTATTGCAAACCTTTACCCAATGAATCTGGCTGGATTCGATATCGCGTTAGGAATGGATTGGTTAATAGCCAATAAAGCCAGTATTTTATGTGATCAAAAGTCAATTCAAGTAAAAGCACCAAAGGGTGAAAAGATCACAATTAAAGGAGATAAACCATCTAGATCCACTAAATTCATCTCTGTGATGAAAACTACAAGTTATATAAGAAAAGGATCTATAGTGTATTTGATTTCTATAATCACTAACACTAAAGGAAAATAATTAAAAGACATTCCAGTAGTGTCCCAGTTTACAGATGTCTTTCCAGAAGAATTGCCAGGACTACCGCAAGATAGGGAAGTTGAATTCAGAATTCATCTGCTACCAGGGACAGCACCAATTGCCAAAGCACCTTACTGTTTGGCACCCGCTGAAATGCAGGAACTGAAGAACCAATTAGACGAATTGTTGGAGAAAGGATTCATACAACCAAGCTCATCGCCATGGGGAGCACCGATTTTGTTTGTTAAAAAGAAGGACGGATCAATGCGTATGTGCATTGACTACCGGGAATTGAACAAAATCACGATTAAGAATCGGTATCCATTACCGAGGATCGATGATCTGTTCGATCAACTTCAAGGAGCTCGATTTTTCTCTAAAATCGATTTAAGATCAGGATATCATCAATTAAAGGTACAGGAAGAGGATATTCCTAAAGCCGCATTCAGAACAAGGTATGGTCATTATGAATTTACTGTCATGCCATTTGGTTTAACCAATGCCCCAACCGCATTTATGGACATGATGAACCGAATATGTAAGCCATATTTGGATAAATTCATAATTGTCTTCATAGATGATATTCTAATTTACTCTAAAAGTAAAGAGGAGCATGCAAAGCACTTGCATTTACTTTTAAGTTTGTTAAGAAAGGAAAAGCTTTACGCTAAGTTTTCAAAGTGCGAGTTTTGGTTAGAACAGGTACAATTCCTTGGACATTTAGTTAACCATGAAGGAATCCATGTGGATCCAACGAAGATCGAGGCAATTACTAAATGGAAAACCCCGGAGTCACCAACCGAGGTTAGAAGTTTCTTAGGATTGGCCGGTTATTATAGAAGATTTATCCGATATTTTTCTAGAATAGCCATTCCCTTAACCAAGTTAACCTGTAAATCTGTTAAGTTTGAATGGGGACCAAAACAAGAAGAAGCATTTAGAATCCTTAAGCAAAGATTAACCCATACACCCATATTAGTGTTACCAGAAGGAACTAAAGACTTTGTAGTCTATTGTGACGCTTCTAAGTTAGGTTATGGATGTGTGTTAATGCAACGTCAAAAGGTTATAGCTTACGCCTCTAGACAGCTTAAGAGTCATGAAGAGAATTATTCAACCCATGATCTGGAATTAGGAGCTATAATTTTTGATCTTAAGATTTGGAGACATTATCTTTATGGTAGTAAGTTTACCATATTCACTGATCATAAGAGCTTAAGATATGTTTTTGGGCAAAAAGAGTTGAATATGAGACAAAGACGCTGGATGGAATTGCTTAGCAATTATGATTGTGATATCAAGTATCATGCAGGAAAAGCCAATGTAGTGGCTGATGCTTTAAGTCGAAAGTATCACGAAAAGCCAAAAAGGGTACGTTCTCTTAAATTAAATCTACAAGTAGATTTAAACAATCAAATTAGAAAAGCACAAGAATCAGTAATCAAGGAAGATACTGAAAAATTAAAAGGAATGATTAAAGAATTAGAACAAGGAACAGATGGAATTTGGAGATTCCATAAAAAGAGAATGTGGATACCTAAGTTAGGAAACCTACGTCACCGTATATTAGAAGAAGCCCATAAATCTAAATATATGATGCATCCAGGAAGCGATAAAATGTACCAGGATTTAAGGAAAAATTTCTGGTGGATAGGAATAAAAAAGGATATAGCAGCTTATGTTTCTAAATGTTTAACTTGCTCACAAGTTAAAGCTGAACATCAGAAACCCTCAGGTTTATTACAGCAATCAGAAATGCCAGTCTGGAAATGGGAATTGATAACAATGGATTTTGTTACCAAGTTACCCAAAACAAGAAAAGGTAATGATACAATCTGGGTGATTGTAGATAAGCTAACCAAGTCAGCTCATTTCTTACCAATGAAGGAAACTTTCAGTATGGAACAATTAGCCAAATTATATGTAAATGAAATTGTTTCATTACATGGAATACCTTTATCAATTGTTTCTGATAGGGATAGCCGTTTTACCTCTCATTTTTGGACAAGTTTCCAAAAAGCAATGGGAACCAAGTTGAATCTAAGCACCGCTTATCATCCTCAAACGGACGGACAAAGTGAAGGACAATTTAGACAATGGAAGACATGCTCAGAGCTTGTGTAATTGATTTCGGAGGTAATTGGGATGATCACTTACCTTTAATAGAATTTTCTTATAATAACAGCTATCACACAAGTATCAATGTTGCACCATTCGAAGCACTTTATGGACGAAAGTGCAGAACCCCAGTCTGTTGGGCAGAAATTGGGGAAAAGCAACTATCTGGACCCGAGATAGTACAAGAAACAACTGACAAAATCATTCAAGTCAAGGAACGACTGAAAAACGCATGTGATCGACAGAAGAGCTACGCTGATAACAGACGTAAACCGTTAGAATTCCAGGTAGGTGACAAGGTATTGCTAAAAGTCTCTCCCTGGAAAGGAGTGGTAAGATTCATCAAAAGAGGAAAGCTAAGTCCCAGGTATATTGGACCTTTTGAGATTATTAAAAGAATAGGACCTGTAGCCTATCAGCTACAACTACCGGAGGAAATGGCAGGAATACATGATGTATTTCATGTATCTAATCTCAAAAAGTGTCTAGCCGATGAATCACTCGTAGTACCTCTTAAGGATATAGAAGTAAATGAACAACTCAAATTTGTAGAAAGACCTTCACAAATTGAAGATAGGAAGATCAAGAACCTCAAGCATAAGAGATTAATTC
The DNA here is from genome assembly GCF_002127325.2 of Helianthus annuus. Lineage (NCBI taxonomy): Eukaryota > Viridiplantae > Streptophyta > Magnoliopsida > Asterales > Asteraceae > Helianthus > Helianthus annuus. The sequence goes on along the minus strand of NC_035449.2, from coordinate 152,220,596 downwards.
TGGTCAAAGTGAAGTGGAACTCCAAAAGAGGACCTGAGTACACATGGGAGCTTGAATCAGAAATGCAAAAGAAATATCCGCACTTGTTCCAATAGATCTCGAGGACGAGCTCTAAAACAAGGTGGGGAGGATATAACAACCCTAACGTAAACCGACACCCTCGATTACTTTTCCGACACCCTAATATATCTTAAAATGTCCCAATATGTATTATATTATATCCCGTATGTGAATACCAAGCCCGAAATACGTTATAGTATTAAAATAAATTAAAAACAATAAATATTAAGTTGAGACGGGCCGCGTAAACCCACCCCAACATCTCACGCGGGCCGTATGAAGATGTAAACCGGATTCCTTTGATTTCTTTAAGTCGAAGCGGGCCGCGTAATAGTTCTCGATAGTTAACGCGGGCCGCGAGTGACCTAAGTTGTGGCGCAGCCCTGAGCTGACATGTGTCGATATCGTGTCGAACCTAGTAGATGACCGGGCCAAGCTATTGTGTTGACCAAGGTTGACGCGGGCCGCGTAAACCTGGCCTGTGTTTTACGCAGGCCGCCTGGAAGTCAGATTGCACAACTATAAATAGAACACATCAGCTTTCGTTTTCCGTCGCTCACAATTCAAGTCTCAAATCACAATTTCTGTAGGAAGTTATTATACCCGGATATTATACCCCCTAAATAGCGAGGTTCTGCTCCGTTGTAAGTATTATAACCCCTGGATACGTATTAGATACTCTGCCCGATTGATCTAGGGTTCCGTAACGGCTGTCGTGGTTCTGCCCGACGTAGTCGTTAGAATGTCGTCTCGGGGAGGGTATTACTAATGTTAAAATGGGTTATTATACTAACACTCCGTGCATTTGTGTAAATTATAGATATTCACCAGGAAACCCTAAAGGATAACCTAAAACAGCAATGTGAGTTGATCCACTTTTTTGTAAATCTTTTTGTTAACTGTTTTTACAAAACCTTAAATATCTTTCCATGCGAATGATAGTTATTGAGTATTTGTAAGAATACAATTACAGTCGGCAAATTTGGGGTTTTGTATACAAAATTTGTTACCACCTGGTAAAGGAGTAACATGACCATAAGTCGGAACGACATTACCGTGTGGTGGTAATTGATATAACTTGGAAACAAATGTAATTGCGGATGCGCCCTCAATACTGTTCACTGTGACTTTTTATTTAAACTTGATTAAACTGGGATTCACTCACCAGTATTTCCCACTGACAAACTGTTTTTAAAACGCGTTTCAGGTAACAAAATGTGAAAGCCAAATAGAAGCCAGCTGGACAGCACTGAAGGCTTGGAAAAGTGGCAATAAAGTTACCTAAAGATAAAATAGATGTTTTTATTAAATAAAATAGGATTTATTCCTATGAAATGTGTGTACTGAAAACTTGGGTTTTACCCGAGTGTTTAATGTTATAAAACGTGGTGGTTTACTCTGATTAAATATTTCCTAACTACGGTCCGATGAATAAATAAACGTGATACCACCGAAACTGGCTTGCGGCCGCCCGTTCACGGGGATTAGGGATCGGGGGTTGTGACACTGTGTCACCCTTTACTTTTCTGCTCATTGTTTGATCATCACTATGGCTCTGTATCCTGAGCCGTATCCTGAAACTGTTTTTGCAAACAACTTAATCAACATATTTTTAAACACATTCTCTTAGCACACTATCTCACTTAACTAATTTGATCACTTAATTGCTTCGGTAATTTTTGACCAAAACAATGAGTATGAATAAAAGTATGAGCATAAGTATAAGTTTAAGTATGAATACGCATGTGAGTAAAGGAATGAACATAAAACGTATGGGTATGCATATGAATATGAGTATAAGTATAACCATAAAACGTATTGTTATGAGTATGAGTATGAGTGCAAGTGCGAATACTAATGATTGCGTATATAGTATTATTTGAAACATAACGAATTTAAGCATATAAAACAATCAAGAGGTTGAGTATGTAAAAACGAACGACTTAAGTGAAATTGTCATGAGATATTGACTAAAACACGTACGATGATATGCACGTATAGTTGTTTGAGCAAAACGTTGAGTGTATCAAATCAAAATAGATTGAGTTTGACTTGTAATATAGAATCTAGTTTGTGGATGTCAAAAGTATGTAAAGAATCTATTGATTATGTGAGATGTACTTTGTAAAAGAACGGAAATGCTACTCTTGTTTTAAAAGAATTTACTTAAGTTGAAGATTGTCGGTCCCCATGAAGTTTTCTTGCCCACGTGTTTTGAAATTTGAATGACGAATTGAGCGGTGTAGGAAAAAGGTTTTCGAAAATAATAAGTTCGCTTTGTTTGAATTAAACAAGAAATTCTGAATTTTGGAGGTTCTTGTGAAAACGTTGGCCCTTAGAAAAGAATTTAGCAAAAGGTCTTAGCGATTGTGAAAAAAATAGTTTTAACAATTTATTTGTTGATGTTGAAAAGAGTCTTTGGTAAAACGATCGTATAACATCCATAAGATTTTATAAGTATATGAGAAAGGTTGGTTTGATCATGATTGAGAGTGGAAGTCTTTAGTATGATGATATAAAGTGAGTGTGTTTTAGTGATTAAGTCGAATATGAAGTTCATGGGCAAGAGATTCATCGAACCGGTTGTTAGGTAGCATTTCGTAAGGTTTTGAAATTCGGGTAATAAAACATTTTAAGACATGATTAAGAATCTCGTGTATATGAGTCGAGTGGAAATAGATTGTAGGATAAGAGGTACGTTTGATAAAACAATGTATTTTTGAAATTGATATAAGTAGGTATTTTGATAAATGATAAATGATCTAAGTATAAAACATGATCGGGTTTGCATAATAAAATATTTTGAGGGAAAGTTTTGGTAATGATCACCTAGGTAAGGGAATCACCCCTAACCCATTGGTGAGGTCGTTTTAAGAAAAGGAGGAGTGGAGTTAACCGTCAAGGTAAGGAAATCACTCCTATCTGGATGATATGTCTCCATTTGGTGGTTGTAAGAAATGTAAATCTAATTGGTGATGTTTTCGAAATCATACATGTGAAGTACGTATAAGTGTATGAAAAGATTTAGTATGATATGTGTATAAGGAGAAAAAAATTTTCTCAAAAATAATTCGAATCTGAGAGGAGAGAATTGCATCTCATAAGATTGATAATAGTAAAACATAGGTTCGATTAAAAATTGGATGGTTCTGAAACGGAACTTTGACGAACCAAAGTGGTCGAAAAGTCTTTCGAGTTTGAGGAGCATGCTTTGGCCTAAAAGGTGGAATACTCTCGCCGACAAGTCGGTTAACGGTATTTACCCTTCCGGTTACTACATGTCCAGAATCAATCGAAATTTCTAGACTTGGCGGGATTTATAAATAATCAAGGAATGGAACTAGTCGACAAAAGGTGCGGGTTTCACCCCTAACTTGACGATTTCGTATCCTAAGTGTGGTTGGTACTCGTAGGGTCGAAATTTAATTTCAACACTTGACGAGGGTCCACTAGAATTTGAAATTTGAATTTCTCCAAACTTGATGGTGAATTTCATGTAAAAAGAAAAAGTAGATGAATTGAGAGTTGTTCACCAAATTGTGGGTTTCACGCCTATTTTGGTGAAGTCGTCTCGTTTGTTTATTACGAGTGGTTTCGATTTTTAGTATAAACATGCAAAAAGGCGTATGTTCGAAATAATAATAACGAGTATAATCACATAAAGCATTTCAAGAATAGCACATATAGATGTTTCATAAAAATATCATGTGAAGCAAGTATGGTCGAATTTGGTGCTTAACTATAGACTTGGTCAAAAGCATGGCAATTTTCCTAATTCCCTATAGTTATGGCTCTGATACCAATCTGTCACACCCCAACCGATGGCGGAAACATCGGAGTGAGACGAAATAGATTGCAAGAGACTTCATAACGTTATTTGTGACAAGTATTTAAATAATAAATTTTCATTTCATTTCTAAATAGTCAATTACAAGGATTTGAAATAATTACAACATGAATAATGAAATACAATACGACAAGAATACAAATTTAAAGTGTGTATCAAAGCATACTACTAGATTCCATGTATCACCAACGTCATCGCTAAACCTGCAACATGTTTTAAAAGTGTAGTTCAATACAAAGGTATTTGCGAGTATACAAGTTTGGTGCGTAGTATATACGTATAGAAAATAATAAGGAATAATCCACATGGCAAACCTAGTTATCAAGATTAACGTATAAATTGGCATGCGATTTACAAGTCAACCCTCTGTTTACGCAAGTATGAATGAATAAACCTAACATGACCTCTCGTTCACGGGTGGTGCGTTACTCCTATAGCGCTATAATTATTAAGGTAGGCTTGTATGAAGTTAATGAGCATATAGACACAAAAAGTTTAACATCGCATACGAGATTAACAAGCATCATATAGTTTCATGTTCAAATATAGATAGAGAGTGATTCAAATAGTTTCAAATTTTCATGAGTTTAATATAGAATACATGTTGCACCCAAAGTGTTTAAAAGTAAAAATGGGTTCGAGTATACTCACAACATTGCTAATTCTTCCGATTATCCAGTGTGACGAATTTATTGAGACTAGCAAGTTAAATGTGTTCGCTTAGGAGTTTAAGAGATGTCTACATATGGTCTAAGGATTTGGAGTTTGTGGACATGAAAATAAACGTATGAATAGTAATCATCTTTTAACGCATAGTGTTTAGATGATGTAACCAAACTCTTTGACAAGTGACCATTATATCATTATCAAAGGTTGATTACTTAGGCAATATATATAAGTTATGTAGTATGTAATATGTCAAATATGTCAAGCATGAAGTAGGAGAATGAATCCTCCATTTAGGAACCTCTTAAGTATCATAGAATTCATGTAGGAGGTAGGAAGAACAAGTTTTCCATTTAGGCACCTCTAAGTGTTCACCACTACACTTGATGTTATGAACATTCAAGGAGGGTCTTGAACTTACAAGTAATAATAGAATATGAACGTCTAATCTATGAGAAATCGTCAAGCAATGTGTGGATTTTTAAGTAGGATAGCCCAAGCAAATCCTAAATCACACTTTCATCAAGTCTTAAGCTTGAACGTCACTTGTGATTTAAACCCTTGAACAAAACAGAAAGTTTGTGAGGTTTATGCCTCTGATTTTGAATGTCTCAACCTTGTTTTTAAGCCTAACTAACCATAGATGTGGTTTTAAGCATAAGGACATAGGTTTGAGATGAGTTTCCTCAAGTTTTAGCAAAGTTCTTGTACAAAACAGAAAAATCAGTCATCTTTGGAGCCTTTCTGGCGACGTTCTAGGCTCTGGTTTTCCAGGGAAAACCTCTGAAAACGTAGCTAAGATCAATCCAAAGAAGTAGGAAAAAGAATATACTGAATTGGACAAGAAACGAGTGAGTTATGCTCATTTTCATATGAAGGCGACAATATGTCCGAACTTCAGAATCCAACTGCGATTTAGAGTGATTTTGAGAGTGTTTTAGTGTTGCAAAAGTGGTAGGGAGGCTAGTTATAAGTGGTATTTATAGGGGGAAGGATTAGAGTTAAGTTGGGTTGGCATTGAGTTTAAGCAATAAAAAAAGAAATAATTCAGCAATATATGGCTTAATTGCAAGGGCTGTTTGGTAGCTTTTATATTTTTTTTTTGTTGTTTAACTGATGTAAAATGTATAAATAAGATGTATTTTATATATGGTTAACATGTCCTACAATGTCTAGTGTGTATTGAACATGTATCAAGGCCTAAAGGTATATTAAACATGAATTAAAGTAAGAGTAAAAAGAAAGATGTTATGCATAAGTATGTGTAATAAACTAATATAACAAGTATGTACGACATGTGACTTGAGGTATCAAATGAGCGTAAAGAACATGAATTTGCATCTTGCAAAATGTGACCAAATGTTTGTTTAAGAATCACGAACACATGGTAGTTGTTTGCGAGTTAATCTTCGTAAGTATGCATTAAGTATAAACAACATGAATTTCATATAAAAGATCAATTTTTTTTTACTACAATCGAAGTCTCGGGTTTACAATGGCTTGAAATGAATTACGATTACAAAGAAGACGGATTTCCAAAAGTAGAAATATACGACAAGTTTTCTAATTAGGGAAAGTAAGAAAAAGCAGGGCGTTAAAACATAAGCTAGCTAGTAAGTGTCAAGTTTTAAGTTTCTTGTTTAACAAAGTATCAAGTTTCTCGTTCAATTTCAAGTTTCTCGTTCCATAAGTATTAAGAGTCTCGTTCAATAAGTATCAAGAATCAAGTATCAAGTATCTAGTATCTAGTATCGAGTATCAAGTTCCACCAAGAATCAAGATTCATAAGTATCAAGCATCAAGAGTCAAGTTTCAAAGTATCAAGAGTCAAGTTTCGAAGTATCACAAGATTCAAGTATCATAAGAGTCAAGCATCACAAAGTTTCACATTGAGTAAAGTTTCACATAGTATATGGACTAGAATTGCCAAAAGTTAAAAGTTTAAGGACGCAGGGCGTTACAGTCTCCCCTCCTTTAGGAGATTTCGTCCCCGAAATCTAAGAGGAAGACTGCTCAAAGAGCTGCGGATACTTGGCCTTCATCTTACTCTCGAGTTCCCAACTGAATTCGGCGCCACGCTTTCCTTCCCATCGAATCTTGACTATGGAAATTTTGCTGCGCCTTAGCCGCTTGGTTCCTCGGTCAATGATTTCGACCGGTTTCTCCACAAAATGTAAAGTTTCGTTTACTTGCAAGTCTTTGATGGGAACCTGAAGTCCCTCGTCGGCTAAGCATTTCCTGGGATTAGATACGTGGAACACTGGATGTACATTGCTAAGTTCTTAAGGCAAATCGAGTCGGTAAGTCACCTTGCCTATCCTTTCGAGAATCTTGAAAGGACCTACATAGCAAGGGGCGAGCTTTCCCTTCTTACCAAAGCGAACCACTCCCTTCCACGGAGAGACCTTGAGCAGCACTCGATCTCCAACATCAAATTCTAGAGGCTTACGCCTTTTATCAGCATAGCTCTTTTGTCTGCTCCTAGCCTTGATCAAGTTATTACGGATCTAAAGAATCTTATCCGTCGTCTCTTGAATGATCTCAGGGCCAGTAAATTGCTTGTCACCAATCTCATGCCAACTGAGAGGAGATCGACACTTGCGACCGTATAAAGCTTCAAAAGGAGCCATCTGAATACTGGAATGATAGTTGTTGTTGTACGAGAACTCGATAAATGGTAAATGTACATCCCAGTTACCACCAAAGTCGATGACACAAGAACGGAGCATATCCTCTAGGGTTTGATATAGTACGTTTGGTTTGTCCATCTGTTTGAGGATGAAAGGCCGTACTAAGATTCAAGTGAGAACCCATAGCAGACTGAAAAGTTTGCCAAAGACGCGACGTAAAACAACCATCACGGTCAGAGATTATGTCAAGAGGTATGCCATGATGGCATATGATCTCATCGGTAGAGATTCGAGTAAGTTTCTCCACTTGAAATCCTCACAAATAGGAAGAAAGTGGGCTGATTTGGTCAAACGATCAATGATAACCCATATACTATCATGACCAGCAGGCGTACGGGGTAGTTTAGTTATGAAGTCCATAGCGATACTATCCCATTTCCACACAGGGATTTCTGGTTGTTCAAGAAGTTCTGAAGGACGTTGATGTTCAGCCTTTACCTTCGTGCAAGTAAGGCATTTCGAGACGTACGCGTCAATGTCCTTTTTGATACCAGGCCACCAATAAGTCATACGCAAGTCATGATACATCTTGTCAGCACCTGGATGAATAGAGTACCAGATTTGTGAGCTTCATTCATAATGAGCTCACGTAGATTGTCGCGATCTGGCACCCAGATGTGATTAAGATAGTATTGAAGTCCATCAGACTTAGTTTCAAGTTGATCAACAGAAGCACCTCGTACTTCAACGATTAGACTACCTTCATTAGCTGACGAATACTGAGCTTCACGGATACAAGTATGAAGATCACTAGAGATGTGAAAACATCGGATAGTATTAACATGAGTCTTACGACTAAGAGCATCGACCACGACATTCGCCTTGCCAGGGTGATAGCGAATCTTGAAGTCGTATTCGTTAAGCAATTCCACCCATCGTCGCTGACGCATATTCAGTTCATTTTGGTTAAAGATGTGCTGCAGGCTCTTATAGTCAGTGAAAACCACTCACTTGGTACCATATAGGTAGTGTCGCCAGATCTTTAACGCAAAAAGAACTACGCCAAGCTCAAGGTCATGGGTAGTATAGTTTTTCTCATGTATTTTGAGTTGACGGGAGGCATAAGCGATAACCTTGGTACCATATAGGTAGTGTCGCCCGATCTTTAACGCAAAAAGAACAGCGCCAAGCTCAAGGTCATTGGTAGTATAGTTTTTCTCGTGTATTTTGAGTTAACGGGAGGCATAAGCGATAACCTTGTCCCGCTGCATGAGCACACAGCCCATGCTACGGTTCGAGGCATCACAATATACCACGAAGTCGTCATTCCCATCAGGGAGAGCGAGGACATGACCATTACAAAGGAGATCCTTAAGAGTTTGGAAAGATTCCTCTTGCTCGGGACCCCAAGCAAAAGGTTTCCCTTTCAGAGTCAAAGAAGTGAGAGTAACGACGATCTTTGAAAAGTCCGAGATGAATCGACGGTAATAACCCGCCAATCCTAGGAAGGAACGAATCTCAGATACAGATTTAGGTGTACTCCAATTCTTCACAGCTTCGATTTTAGAAGGGTCAACATGAATACCTTGTTTACTAACAACATGCCCTAGAAATTGTACTTCATCAATCCAAAACTCACACTTAGAAAATTTAGCGTATAAGCGTTCACCACGTAAAAGTTCTAGCATCAGACGTAGATGGCGTTCATGATCAGCTCTAGTTTTCGAGTAAATAAGAATATCATCAATAAAGACTATCACAAAACGATCCAAATAAGGTTTACAAACACGATTCATAAGATCCATGAACACAGCGGGTGCGTTGGTCAAGCCAAAAGGCATAACTATGAACTCGTAGTGCCCATAACGAGTGCGAAATGCAGTTTTGGGAATATATCCTTCAAAAACACGGAGCTGATGATAACCATATCGAAAGTCGATTTTTGAAAAGCAGGACGCGCCTTGTTGTTGGTCAAAGAGATCATCGATACGGGGGAGAGGATAACGATTCTTAATGGTGAGTTTATTAAGCTCGCGGTAGTCGATACACATACGGAACGAACCATCTTTCTTCTTGACGAAAAGCACAGGAGCACCTCACGGAGAGGTACTTGGACGTATAAAGCCTTTGTCGAGCAGTTCCTGTAGTTGGCTAGATAGTTCTTGCATCTCAGAGGGTGCAAGTCGGTACGGAGCCTTGGCGACAGGAGTCGAACCAGGTATGCGATGAATACGAAAATCAACAGATCGAGGAGGAGGAAGACCAGGAAGATCTTCAGGAAAGACATCAGGGAAATCACACACTACTGGAACATCGCTTATGCTCTTTCCCTTGCCCTTTTGTTCCACTACGTGGGCCAAGAAGGTAAAGTATCGTTTACGTAAGCACCTGTTCGCTTGAGTGCATGACATCAACTTCAGTCCTCTAGAAGGTCGGTCTCCATAAACATGCAAAGTATCACCAGACGGAAGAGGTAAACAAACGCACTTCTCGTGGCAAGCGATCTCGACATTATTCTTACGTAACCAATCCACGCCGATTATGACATCAAAGCTACCCACTTGCATGGGTATGAGATCAATAGTAAAGACGTGGTCGTTAAGAGTCAAGGAACAACCACTGAGAATAGAATCAACTAGAATAGACTTACCATCGGCAATTTCAACAGAGAATGACTTAGGTAGTTTAGAGCATGCACAGTTTAACAAAGATTCAAATTCTATGGACAGAAAGCTTCTATAGGCACCAGTATCAAATAGTATCAAAGTGTAAAGATTATTGACAAGGAATGTACCATTAACGACGTCATTGTCGTTACGAGCCTGGTTTGCATTGATGTTGAACGCTCGTCCTCGAGTGGCTGGCTGTTGCTCCTTGTTCGGTTGGGGACACTGGTTACGGAGATGAGTAGTGTCTCCACACTTGAAGCATGCACGGACATTGTTGACTGGCCAGGGGTTCTACAGAGGAGCTGGGAGAGCTAGTAGAGCTGCCTGAGCTGGTGTTTGTTGGGCTTGGTTGGCTTGACGGCAGTAGGGAGTTGTGTGACCATAGCGATTGCAATTGGTACACAGACGGCAAGCAGAGGTAGCCGGATGATGGAAGTTGCAAGTAGCACACTTGGGATGAACCCCAGTGTATGACTTCTTGTTTTTCGGTGCAGGAGGGTTAGCAGCAATAGGCACAATAGTATTGCCTGCAGGGTTTGCATTTGAAGCAGGGACAATGGTATTGCAGCCAGAACCCTGAGACTTTCGTTTCTTATTTATGTTGCCACTGGGCAGCTGGCTAACTTGGTTCGCTAATTTTGAGGGAGCAGGAGTAGCGAACTGTTTGTCACGACACGGTTGTTGTTCAGACTTGCGGCAAGATGATAAACTTCTTCAATAGTGTCGAGCTGAGTTGCTTCAATCGAGTCACGTATGGCAAGAGGTAACCCATTGATGTACTTGGTTATCATGCATTTCGGAGTGGAAACCAAGCGAGGCATGATTATGCTGAGTTGCTTAAAACGGGTAGTGTAAGCCAAGTTGCCATCTCCAACCTGCTTGAGGTGCCAGAACTCTTACTCAAGCTTTAGCTGTTCATGGGGAGGGCAGAATTCGAGCATCATCAATTCTCGCACCTCAGGCCATGGAAGAACATAAGCTTCTTCGTTAGAGCGGATGTTTCTCTCATTGGACCACCACTCCAGGGCTCTACCTTGAAACATGCCAGTTGCACTCCTAGTCTTTAAGTGTTCTGGGCACTCGCTGTTGATGAAAGTAACCTCGATGCTGTCAAACTACTCCAGCATAGCAGTCACCCCATCACTGCCCGTGAAAGGCTTAGGGTTGCAAGAGACAAAGTGCTTGTAGTTGAAGTTCATAGGCTTTAGTTTCTCTGTCTTAGAGTCAACTGAGGAGGGAGGAGTGTTTGAACCCTGGATCACAGAAACGATCTTTGGCATGATGCGAGCAATCTGATCGGCCATGAAAGACATCATTTTCTTCTGAGAGTTGGCCCTGGATCTCTTGAGAGAGTTGGATAGTTTACGGGAAGACATCTAAAGATCCAAGGAAAAGGATCGTATAAGTCTAGATCATAAAGTCTCGTAGTCTATAGTTTCACACACGATCGCATAAAGACTCAAGTTTCACACCTCACAAATGTTCAACAAGTTTTGCATAGCAAAAAGGTTCAACATTCTCACCACAAGTCTTCAAAACCACGACTTTCGCATGGCACGTGGTACGAAAGTTCGGTAACATGTCAGAAACACTTATATATAGGAAGTACCAGTGGCGTATCCATTATGTTTCGGGCATGTCATGTTCATCTCGTCATTCGGTGTCATGTTACGTGTCGTGTTTTGCCAACCATAATAGTACACTCCATCATTCTCATGCGCTTCAACCGGTTACGTACACATAGATCAAGCAAGTAGTTTCACATAGCTTAACGTACAACATTCTCATCACCGGTCTGCAAAACACCATATTTCGCATGGCACGTGGTATGAAAGTTGGTAACATGTTGAAAACACTTATATATAGGAAGTACCAGCAGCGTATCCACCATGTTTCATCCATGTTACTTCTGTCTCGTCATTTGGTGCCATGTTACGTATAGTGTTTTGTTACCCACAACAGCACATACCACATAGATTAAGCAAGTAGTTTCACATAGCATAACGTTCAATCATGTTTCCCATAGTTTAATCAAGACTCCCATATAGTATAACACAATGAATAAGGCTTCATAAATTTAGTTCGACCATGAAAGATTATTAATGTTTTAGACTGTGGAGATACGTGCGATTTGTGAAACGAATAAAGGATCAAGTTTAAAACCACATATAAAACTGAGAAAACATAAAAGATAGGTTCATAAAACATAGGATTGTTCCAGGTAGAGGAACGTTGACTAACCAAAGTAAATCTAACCCCTCTCGAATTGAGGCAACGTGCCTTGACCTACTTAGACAAATACGTCATCGATGTTAGGCCTACAATATTTGCCCTTTCGATCACTACACGTCCCAAATTGATTGGGAATTTTGAGACTTTGTCGAGACTGAAAATCAAAGAGTGGGACTAGTTATCAAGATGTGAGTTTCACCTCTAACTTGACAACGTCGTACCCTAGTAGTGTCGGTACTTATCATAAGATAAGACCGACTAGAATATGATATGGAAATTTCCCGTCAAGTTTCGGATGTCACTCCTGGCTTGAGGGTAAATCTCGTGCGAAATACAAACGCTGTTCAGCATCTCAAAGCATCCAAGTGTATATTATGTCATCCTTTGGAAAGGCATGTAATTTTAACAGGAAATGTGTTGCTAGGAAGCAAGTACGGTAGAATGCATAAGTCTTAAACAACAGATAAGAGTTAACGTTCCTAGAACTATAGACTAGGCAAGGCATTCTTACTTCCCTAATTCCCTATAGTTATGGCTCTGATACCAATCTGTCACACCCCAACCGATGGCGGAAACATCGGGGCGCGGCACTAAGCGTTCAGATTGCTCAAGAGTTTCCATAACACTATTTGTTTCAATAGTAATTAATCGAATTTCATAACATTCTCTAATCATCAACCAAAATTTCACAACCACAAACATATCAAGTACATAACATTCCCAAATATTGTTCAAAAGTTTCTAATTTAACTAAGATGTGTTTCTAGCAGCATCCTAGCAAGTTTCTTGATTTCCTCAGCTACTATCAACCTGCAACATGTATTAAAATACTATCAACAATAATGTTGGCGAGTATACAAGTTTGAGTACGTAATAGTATAATAGTTTAAAACGTTTAAAAATTCATATCCAGCATAAACACATATAACAAGTTTCACCATGCTATTAAACGCGTCCAAGTGATAGTCCAAGTTTCCAATGCGTTAAATGCCTTCCCCAAGACTCAAGGGAAGCTAAAATGTCTCCTCCTAACAATACCCCAAAGACTAACAGGGAAGTGCATTACCCCTATAGCGCTACCAATGTTAAGGCGGAATTACACACAAGGATTAAACGTTCACATAGCATAAAAGTCTCAAGAATCACAAGTTTCAAGTTTCATGTTCACAGCGGATAGAGTATGTTTCAAATAGTTTCAAGTGTCAAGTGTCTTGATATAGAATACATGTTGCATCCCAAAAGTGTTTAGAAAAAAGGGATCGAGTATACTCACTGTGGGTGCTAAGTATCCACACCAACTATTTGGATCGAAGAAAGTGCTGGAGTTAGCCTGATTATAGTATAACAGTGTAAGCGTTGAACAGAATGTCGTATCGTGCAAGTGTCGAAGGAAAGTGTCTGACAGGTCTTCTGTTCGGATGGTCATCGGGATGGATGGTCATCCGGTCGGATGACCATTCTACCCAGATGGAACCCATACGATCGGACGGTCATCCGGACAAATGATCAGTAGTGGGTTGCAAAAAATGTTTCAAACTTTTGAAGTTTTCGTTGTAGCATAAGTTCAAGTCGTTCGATCGGATGGTCATCCGGACGGATGACCCTTCAGTCAGATTACTGTTCGAGTGAAAGTTTAATTGTTTAAAACCCTGATTCAAATAGTCTAAGTGTTGAAGGCTATAGGGAACATGTCGTTCGGTCGGATGGTCGTTCGTTCAGATGATCGTCCGATCGGATGATCATTTGACTGTTGTGATCTTGTTCCTTTGAAACTTTTGTAAAATTTCCAAGTTCGAGTTTAATGGAGACGTCGTGGTAACATGTTCAGACAACGAAAACCCACTAAGGTTCAGCTCGTCTGATCGGATGGGAATCACCCTGTTCGACCGGATGACTATTCTTGACGGAGTTTCATGTCTGACCCGTAATTTGGTCATCTCTCTGGTGGAAATCCGTTATCGAGCCGACTCCAGACTAAGGAACAAGTCCAAGTGTCACACCCCAACCGATGGCGGAAACATCGGGGCGCGGCACTGAGTGAAACAGATTGTCCAGAAGTTTCCATGACAACTATATATTTACCAGATATTTAAAGCAACATGTCCCATACCATGTCATAAATGATAATACAATTATTACAGAAAGATCTAGTCAAATTGTTCTGCTCTGACAACTCAAATTTTTATTACAGACAATTGTTTATTTGGTTTCTAGACCTTCCCTAGCCTCGATTTCATCAACGTGCAATTAAGCATCCTAGCAACTTAAGCACCTGTCGCATACGTTAAAATAAAAGTCAATACACATAGTGTAAAGGCGAGCATACAAGTTTGATAATAGCATATAGAGTTTGAAAGCGTTACGCATAACCAGCACATACACAGAGTGAAATGAGGCATGTTAGTTATTGACATGAACCTATCGATACCAATGATTGTGGGTTGACTGCCCAAGGCAGTTCGCGATACATATTCACCACTGTGAGCCATGTAGGTAATTGTCCTTAACAACCCCCGAGTGAACGGGTGCTGAGTCCAAACTAATAATACTATCATTGCTAAGGCAGGTAGACAGCATTCCATGTGTAAACATAATAAACAAGCATTCATTAAGTCACGTATACATGCGATAGCGGTTAGCGTTTAAAGTATTGCGTAGTGTGTTTGATGTGATTTTGTATAAGTAACGTATGTAACACACAAAAGTGCGTAAAGCAAAAAGGGATCGACCGATCGAGTATACTCACAGCGATTGATGGATTGAAGGGAGCGCTAGGGAGTAGGGTTAGCCTGAACAGTTTAATAGCATAACAATAAGTGACGCATAAACCGATGCAAAGTACAAGTGAGTCGGACAACAGTTCGATCGGATGGTAATCCGATCAGACAGCCAGTCGTGCGGGTGGTAGTCCGTTCGGACAGTCGTCCGGTTGGATGGCCGTTCGAGTGGATTGTTTCTTCCTTTGGGAAAGATGTGTTTATGTATGATGGCTTGACTTTTGAAGTTTTTGTTGTAGCATTTAGAAAACATAGAAGTATCACTACCTTTCAAGTCGGTCGATCGGACAGTAGTTCGATCGTACAACAACCCGATTGGTTGGACACTTTAGTGAGAACAAGTTCACAGCAGGTTGTCACTCGATCGGACGGTTGTTCGATCAGGTTGCATCCCTTGTACATTGAACACGTTGAAAATTGCTTTAAATGTCTCATGATACGGATGGTAGTTCGATCGGATGGTAGTCCGATCGGACAACACTTCGTTCAACATTCAGACTTCAAATGTTGGAAAAAATGGTTAGGTGTGGGACCCAAGGTGCAAGTCGTTCGGATTGGCCAGTCGTTCGGATTGGCTGTCCGTTCGGACAGCAGTCCGATCGGACGACACCCCGTCCTGGTCGTCCTGTTCATATTACACTTGGTTGTTTTGATTGTTTGTCGTTTTATTGAGATGTGTTGATAACGTGCTAACCAACAGAACCCCATCCTAAGCTCTAGTGACCCGATTGAACAGGAACCACCCAAGTTCAGTCAGTCCACAGGTTCAAGACGATTGTTCTTGGTTAACCCGGAATCGATAATCTCATGGATAAGATATGGATCTTGAACCAACGCAACCATGAGAATGAGTAGTAAGTCGGCACAAGCTCCGATTCTGTCGGTTTTGAGTGCATTGAGTGTAAAAGAGTTGAAAGAAAGTTGGAAAACCATCTTTCAATCCTTTTCATTGTGAATATGTTTAGATCTTTGACAGATCTTTGTTAGTTTATGTGGAAATCGGTTAGATCTAAGTTATTCTTGGTGGATTGAGGCCAAAACATGAAGTTCTTCAAGAACACATGATGACCTCATCCTAGAACACCTTGAATCTTGATGATTTCACGGTTAAAAGTTAAGATTCAAAAGATAGAAAGGTGTAGGAGTGCGTGTAGATTAAGGAAGTACAAGTTTTAGGACGAGATCTTATCGGAATTGCGAGAAATCGGAGAAAAAGCAAGGTGAAAGTGCTGGTCGGACGTCAGTTGCTAAAAGTAGTAAGTATGAAAGTGACAAGGGGTATTTATAGGATTACCCAAAGTGAAAAGGAATGGAGAGGGGCTAGTCGATCGGTCGGTCTCCTGGTCGATTGGCCATCTGATTCGCATGTTCGGTGCGACGAATCTTGTCGTTTTGATTGCGATTGCGAGCGTTGCGATGCGTTAGAGTTTCTTAGTCAAATTACTTTTAATCCCAACTACTCATATCTTGCACTATCTCTTCTCCACCAATTATCATACCGTTTCAATTGCGATTGAGTTCGATTGCGTTTCGATTGATTGCTACACATAACATAAATTAAACATGCACAACTAACACATAAAGCACACACACGTATAACAATAACCAAAATGCGAAATTCGAGTTGCAAGTGTGATTGCGATAGCGATTAAGCGACTAAGCATGCGATAAATAGCGATTACCATGCGATTATTAATAGATACTCCACATAATGCAAACTAAGCGAAAATAAAATAGACTAGTCTACGAGTCAAAGAAGTCAAAACAGGAATTGAGCAAGGAGAGACAGATCGCAATTAGGAATCTTTTCTTCCTTTGACTTCATTCTTGACTTTGACTTTGACTTCGAAACACGGGGTGTTACAGCCTCCCCTAGTTGAGGGAATTTCGTCCCGAAATTAGGCTGAAGCTGTAACAAACAACTGCCGGTACTTCGCCTTCATGTCGCTTTCGAGTTCCCAAGTGAACTCTGCGCCTCGTTTGCCTTCCCATCGGACTTTCACAATAGGAATGCGCGAGCTTCTGAGCTGCTTGGTTTGGCGATCCATGATCTCGACAGGCTTTTCCACGAAGTGTAGTGTTTCGTTTATTTGGAGATCGTCAGGAGGTACAACTAAATCATGCTCAGCCAGGCACTTGCGGAGGTTCGAAACATGGAAAGTCGGGAGGACATTACTAAGTTCCTCCGGTAGTTTGAGTCTATAGGTGTCTTTTACGATCCTTTCCAGAATCTTAAAAGGTCCAACATATCGAGGCGCTAGTTTCCCTTTCTTTCCGAATCTGACCACACCCTTCCAAGGTGATACCTTTAGGAGTACGTAGTCGCCAACGTCAAATTCAAGGGGCTTGCATCATCTATCGGCGTAACTTTTCTGTCGACTTCGAGCTTTCAACAAGTTGTCTCGAACTTGGAGGACTTTGTCAGTCGTTTCTTGCAATAGCTCGGGACCGGTTAGTTGCGAGTGACCGATCTCGTGCCATACAATAGGCGATCGACATCTTCTTCCGTATAGAGCCTCAAACGGTGCCATTTGAATGCTGGAATGATAACTGTTATTATACGAGAATTCAACTAACGGCAGGTAAGTGTCCCAATTACCACCGAAATCTATGACACACGAACGGAGCATGTCTTCAAGGGTATGAATCGTTCTTTCTGTCTGACCGTCGGTTTGAGGATGGAATGCGGTACTTAGGTTAAGCGTAGTACCGAGAGCCGCTTGAAACGTTTCCCACAGTCGCGAGGTAAACTGAGCGTCATGGTCAGAGATGATGTCGCGAGGCGTCCCATGATTACAAATGATCTCATCGGTGTAGATTCGGGCTAATCGTTCTACCTTGTAGTCTTCCTGTATTGGCAAAACGTGAGCAGATTTGGTCAAACGGTCAGCGACAACCCAGATGCTATCGTGACCTGTTGACGTGCGCGGGAGCTTGGTTATGAAGTCCATAGTTATACTCTCCCACTTCCACATAGGGATCGGCGGTTGTTTGAGTAAGCCAGAGGGTCTTTGGTGTTCAGCCTTGACCTTCGAGCAAGTCAGGCACCTTCCATCGTAGAGGGCAATATCCCTTTACATGCCCGGCCACCAGTACTTGTAGCGTAGGTCCTGGTACATTTTATCGGCACCGGGATGAATAGGAAACCGGGATTTGTGGGCTTCGTCCATCAAAATCTTTCGCAAATCTGTCCGTTTAGGGATCCAAATTCAGTCCAAATAATGGAATATCCCATTTGACTTATTAACAAGCTGGGCTCCATCGTGGTAGATTCGTTCCTTCTTCAGAGTGCGCTCGTTAAAGCACACATGCTGGGCTTCGCGGATGAGAGTTCCGAGATCGTATTGGGCTTGGGCATTACGAATGCTGAGCAAATAACTCCGTCTGCTGAGAGCGTCGGCAACGACATTTGCCTTGCCTGGGTAATAACGAATCTTATAGTCGTAATCGTTGAGAAGTTCTACCCATCAGCGTTGACGCATATTAAGTTCTTTCTGATCAAAGATATGTTGTAGGCTCCTATGATCGGTGAAGATCGTACACTTGGTACCATACAGGTAGTGTCGCCAAATCTTTAATGCAAAAACAACTGCGCCTAGCTCGAGATCGTGGGTTGTATAGTTCTTCTCGTGGATTTTGAGCTGACGAGATGCGTAAGCAATGAACTTGTCACGTTGCATGAGAACACAACCAAGATCAAGGTTGGAAGCATCACAATAGACAATGAAGTCGTCGTTTCCGTCAGGAAATGTGAGAACAGGAGCATTGCAAAGCATGTGCTTGAGGGTTTGGAAGGTAGACTCTTGTTTGGTTCCTCAAAGAAAAGGCTTGTCTTTATGCGTAAGAGCGGTAAGCGGCACAGCGATCTTAGAGAATCCTTGGATAAATCGTCGATAATAGCCCGCCAATCCAAGAAAAGAACGGACTTCAGACGAGTTCTTCGGCGTAATACAACTCTTAACTGCTTCAATCTTCGGGGGATCAACATGAATACCTCGACTATTTACAATGTGACCCAGAAACTGAACCTCCTCTAGCCAGAATTCACACTTGGAGAACTTGGCATAGAGTCGATTCCCCTGGAGTAGCTCGAGAACCAAACGTAGATGTTGCGCTTGTTCGGCTTTCGACTTGGAATAGATCAAGACATCGTCGATGCACACGATGACGAAACGGTTGAGATATGGTTTACACACTCGATTCATCAGATCCATGAAGACCGCGGGTGCGTTGGTTAAACCGAAAGGCATAACAACGAATTCATATTGGCCATAACGAGTGCGAAACGCGGTTTTGGGTATATCCTCCTCTTGGATGCGTAGCTGGTGATAGCCTGAGCGTAGGTCGATCTTCGAAAAACATGTAGCACCTTGTAGCTGATCAAACAAATCATCAATGCGAGGCAGGGGATAACGGTTCTTGATGGTTAGCTTATTCAACTCACGGTAGTCAATGCACATCCGAAACGACCCATCCTTTTTAACGAGGAGGACTGGCGCGCCCCAAGGAGAGGTGCTCGGGCAAATGAAGCCTTTCTCAAGTAATTCCAGAAGCTGACTCGAGAGTTCACGCATTTCGGACGATGCGAGTCGGTAAGGAGCTTTGGCAACAGGGTTGACTCCAGGAATGAGGTCGATACGAAAGTCGATATCACGACTTGGCGGAAGTCTAGGAAGATCATCAGGGAACACCTGAGGAAATTCACGGACCATAGGAACGTCTTTCACATCGGTCTTCCTTTTCTTTTCCTTCTCCGCTACTACAATGTTAGCCAAGAAAGCTCTGTATTCCTTGCGGAGATACTTGCTAGCTTGGACACATGACATGAGTTTGAGACCTTTCGAAGCAGTTTCACCATAGACAAACAATAAATCTCCATTCGCGAGCGAGAATTGAATCATCTTATCAAAGCACACAACTTCAGCATGGTTTTCACGAAGAAAGTCCATGCCTACTATGACGTCGAAACTTCCGAGTTGCATCAGGATAAGGTCGATTGGGAAGATGTGATTGTTGAGCTCAAGAGTACAATCACGAAGAACAGAACTAACGGCGACAGTTCTTCCGGTGGCAACTTCTACATCGAACGTCGAGGGGAGATGGGAGCGCTTACGACTAAGGAGCTTCTCGAATTCAAACGACACAAAGCAGTTATCAGCTCCAGTATCAAACAAACATGAAGCATAAATACCATTCACAAGGAACGTACCATTAACCACGTTGTTGTCAGCCTGGGCTTGGCGCACATTGATGTTGAAAGTTCTAGCGCGTGTGGCTTGTGGCTGTTGCTGCTGGGGCTCTTGTTTCACAACCCTGTTCGGGCACATGTTCGCAAAGTGGTTGGGATCACCACATGCGAAGCAGACTCGGGCGTTGACCGCGGGTGCCTGAGTCGCGTGTTGGCCTTGACGGGCTGGGAGCAGAGCTTGATGAGCAGTGGCTTGAGTTGGCGCTTGACGGGGACCAGTATGGCAGTTAACCGTGAAGTGGCCGTACATATTACAGTGAGCGCAGAAACGGCAGGCGAGACCCACCGGGTGATGATAAGTGCATGTTGGGTAGGCAGGGTGAGGGCCTGTGTATGCATGCTTTGCAGGCGGTGCATAAGTAACTGGTGCTGGGCGGTGGTGAGACTGCTGCTGAGCCGGTATGGCTTGAAGTGGAGCAGCAGTGGTGGTGGCAGCGCAGTTCTTGTTGCTGGAGCTGCTGTTGTTCTTCTTCTTGCAGCGTGAGGATCTTGACGGTTGAGTGGTGGCGGTTTCAGAAGCTGGTGCAGCGGTGACTTGATGCAGGTTCTTCGAAGTTTTATCCCAAAAACCAGCTTTTACTCGCTTGTCGTTGATTTCAGCGGCAAGCAAGTAAGTTTCTTCCATCGTTGTTGTCTTTGCGGCATGCAAAAAGTCCGCAACACAGTCGGGTAGAGCTCGGATGTACTTCTAGATCGCCATGTCGGGCGTCTTCACTTGATCGGGGCAGATGATGCTGAGTTGCTTAGGGAGCAGTCAGGGCAGTGTTGTCACCTTCCTTCTGCTTAATGTTCCAGAATTCGTCCTCTAGCTTTTGGCGTTCATGGGGAGGGTAGAATTCGTCCATCATGATGGCTTTCAACTCCTCCCATGTCAGCTCATAGGCTGCATCATTTCCGCGTTTGTTTCTCTCGGGCGTCCACCATTCTAATGCGCGGGACTGGAAAATGCCGGTAGCGTTTAGAGTGCGGAGATTTTCTAGACATCCACTCTGGCGCAGAGTGACTTCGACGGAATCGAACCATTGAAACATAGCCGTCGGGCCATCTTCTCCAGTGAATTCCTTTGGACCGCAAGCCTTGAACTGCTTAAAGCTGAAAGCGGTCTTGGTAGCAACTTTAGGAGCTTCGGTTCTGGACTCCTCAGACGATTTGCTGACATTCTCCTAAATCTCACTCACGATATGAGGCACAACCTTGGCCACTTGTTTAGCGAGGATGGCAGCAAGGCGTTTGTCCCTCTGTTCCTGGCGAGTGAGTCGTGGGTGACGGGGTCCAGATGATGGTCCAGTTGACATTGTCTGCAACAGACATCGTCATAGGTCTCAGACACGTCAAAATCGAATCTCACCTCACACGTCTAATACTTACTAAAGCTCAGGAGCACGTTTAATCATGTAAGCACATAGGCACGAAATCACAGATTTACATAGAGACACATAAGCACATAAACACATAAGCACGTAGGGCACAGAAGCACAGAAGCACATACGCATGTAACCACAGAGGCAGTCAGAATACAGAAACCTATTATTCAAAGTTTGTGAGTGTTCAAATATAGGGGTCGTGAATAACTTATCGAGTAGTATAATATAAGCGAATAATATAGCGGGTAGTATAGCATAAGCGTATGACATAGCATAAGGTCGTCCATAATTCAGCGATTTGTCAGCATTTTGAGATAGAAGTGCAGTGCGAATCGTGCGTGTCGATCAAAGTAAAAGCAAAATCGAATAATTCTGCAAAATTTAAACACACAAACAGGTAAAAACATACAAACACATAAAATCGACAAATCATCAGAGTCAGCAGTTGCGGGCTCAGAATCGAAACACATAAAAATCGAGAAATAGATTGTCTGCGGCTATTAGACATTGACTACCCAAATGATTCGACTATTCTCAAGGACTTGTCATACACATTTTTTACTTTCAGGATCGTGCTTCTGCCTCGATTCTTAGGCGTTCGGCACGCATCCCTTTAGTCATACCATGACTTCAAGTCGTTGGAGTCCGTCGAGACTTTGGTGAGAGTTTTTTGAAAACCAAGTAAAAGTCGGAATAAGTCGTCAAGGTTAAGGTTTCACCCTGGCTTAACAACTTATTCCTATTTTCGTAAGATAAAGACGAAAATGTGCGCTAAAGTATGGATTTCACTCCTGGTTCAACGCGAATCCTCGCGTTTTATAGGTAAATACAGATCAAACAAGCAATTTAATCGAGAGTTTGCGGTTTCCACACCTAATCTCGACTTAATCGCTTATTCACAATTAAAAATTCGAGTGTCGTGATAGTGTAGCGTAGGCGAGAATAGCGTGGAATAGCAGTAAGCTCATACATAATCCCTACTGGACATGCACGAGTCAGTCTATTGGGTCCTAACTATAGACTAGGTCTCTAAGACATCGACCCGGACTAGGTCGAGTCTTGCCTAATTCCCAATAGTTAAGGCTCTGATACCAATCTGTCACACCCCAACCGATAGCGGAAACATCGGGGCGCGGCACTGAGCGAAAACAGATTGTCCAGAAGTTTCCATAACAACTATATATTTACCAGATATTTAAAGCAACATGTCCCATACCATGTCACAAATGATAATACAATTATTACGGAAAGATCTAGTCAAATTGTTCTATTCCGACAACTCAGATTTTTATAACAGACAATTGTTTATTTGGTTTCTAGACATTCCCTAGCCTCGATTTCATCACCGTGCAATTAAGCATCCTAGCAACTTAAGCACCTGTCACATACGTTAAAATAAAAGTCAATACACATAGTGTAAAGGCGAGCATACAAGTTTGATAATAGCATATAGAGTTCGAAAGCGTTACGTATAACCAACACGTACACAGAGTGAAATGAGGCATGTTAGTTATCGACATGAACCTATCGATACCAATGACTGCGGGTTGACTGCCCAAGGCAGTCCGCGATACATACTCACCACTGTGAGCCATGTAGGTAATTGTCCTTAATAACCCCCGAGTGAACGGGTGCTGAGTCCAAACTAATAGTACTATCGTTGCTAAGGCAGGTAGACAGCATTCCATGTGTAAACATAACAAACATGCATTCATTAAGTCAAGTATACATGCGATAGCGGTTAGCGTTTAAAGTATTGCATAGTGTGTTTGATGTGATTTTGTATAAGTAACGTATGTAACACCCAAAAGTGCGTAAAGCAAAAAGGGATCAAGTATACTCACAGTGATTGATGGATTGAAGAGAGCGCTAGAGAGTAGGGTTAGCCTGAACAGTTCGATAGCATAACGATAAGTGACGCGCAAAACGATGCAAAGTACAAGTGAGTCGGACAGCAGTTCGATCGGATGGTAATCCGATCGGACAGCCAGTCGTGCGGGTGGTAGTCCGTTCGGACGGTCGTCCGGTCGGTTGGCCGTTCGAGTGGATTGTTTCTTCCTTTGGGAAATATGTGTTTGTGTATGATGGCTTGACTTTTGAAGTTTTTGTTGTAGCATTTAGAAAACATAAAAGTATCACTACCTTTCAAGCCGGTCGATCAGACGGTAGTTCGATCGTACGACAACCCGATTGGTTGGACACTTTAGTGAGAACAAGTTCACAACAGGTTGTCACTCGATCGGACGGTTGTTCGATCGGGTGGCATCCCTTGTACATTGAACATGTTGAAAATTGTTTAAATGTCTCATGACATGGATGGCAGTTCGATCGGACGGTAGTCCGATCGGACAACACTTCGTTCAACATTCAGACTTCAAATGTTGGCAAAAATGGTTAGGTGTGGGACCCAAGGTGCAAGTCGTTCGGATTGGCCAGTCGTTCGGATTGGCTGTCCGTTCGGACAGCAGTCCGATCGGACGACACCCCGTCCTGGTCGTCCTGTTCGTCTTACACTTGGTTGTTTTGATTGTTTGTCGATTTATCGTGATGTGTTGATAACGTGCTAACCAACAGAACCCCATCCTAAGCTCTAGTGACCCGATTGAACAGGAACCACCCAAGTTCAGTCAGTCCACAGATTCAAGATGATTGTTCTTGGTTAACCCAAAATCGATAATCTTGTGGATAGGATACGGATCTTGAACCAACGCAACCACGAGAATGAGTAGTAAGTCGGCACAAGCTCCGATTCTGTCGGTTTTGAGTGCATTGAGTGTAAAAGAGTTGAAAGAAAGTTGGAAAACCATCTTTCAATCCTTTTCATTATGAATATGTTTAGATCTTTGACAGATCTTTGTTAGTTTATGTAGAAATCGGTTAGATCTAAGTTATTCTTGGTGGATTGAGGCCAAAACATGAAGTTATTCAAGAACACATGATGACGTTGTTGGTGCATCTAGTGTCTGTTAACTTCGTCTTTATCGAGTCTTATGTCTAGATAAGATAAACGAACACTCAACAGGGTTAAAATTAGGGTTTTATGTGTAAAAGTGGGTAATTCCGCTTGAAAGTGTCTATGTGCATTTCAAGCGAAATCACGAAGTTAATTTCGCTTGAAATGAACATTGACATGTTCAAGCGAAATTACTTATTCCGCTTGAAACAGTCATGTCATGTTCAAGCGAAATCCCAACATTATAAATAGGTGATGTGTTGTGTCATTTGGAGCGGAATCAGGTCATATGTTCTGAGTCGAGGTGCTGTCCGTTTGTCATTTGAACGTGTAAAAGCTCAGGAAATCAGTAATAGATAAAGATTAGAAAGGAACAAGCTGTGTTGACATCTTTTACATTGATTCCGCCTTTGTATTTGATGATGAACTACTCATACTGACTATTTAGGGACATACGACGGTCCAACAAGTGGTATCAGAGCTCAGGACGAGGAGTTCATACCAATTCAGCTTGATTTTACCGGATTCTCTCACTTCTACCCTTTCTTTTCTGATTTGAACGAAATTTAACGGTCAAAATGGCTTAAAACTCACATATATCAAGCGAAACTTAGTTTTAACTAATCCGTGAAATTATTGGATCTTAATTCGACTTAAATCTGATAAAAACTTGTAATTTCGCTTGAAAACTGTTCGATTTGTTGACATCATCTTGATTCCGCTTGTACTTGCTTGTGTAATTTCAAGCGAAATCAGTTTGAAATCAGATTCCGCTTGAAAGTTATTGTCTAATTTCGCTTCAAAATCTATTTCTGCTTGAAAAATATTGTCTGATTCCGCTTGAAATCAGATTCCACTTGAAAGTTCAAGCGAAATAAGTGATTTCGCTTCTAACCTGATTTCACTTGAGCAGTATTCTGCTTGAAGCTATTTCGCTTCAACTGATTCCGCTTGAAGTTGTTGTTTTTCAAAATTTCAAAAATTTTCTAAGTGTTTGTTGATCGTTTAAGGTACTTGGAAATGGATGATCCGTTCATGAATCCATTTTGTGATGTGTTTTCTTATACCAGTGGTTTGGGAGATGATACATCGAAGAGTATGAATGACACTACATCGACATCGAGTGCAAAGAAGATTCTTTCCGATGCAATGAGTGTAGAAAATGCTTACGGTACATACAACAAACCTCCTAAACTGATGGCGATCGAAGATTATAATCGGTGGGCTACGAGATTTGAGGAGTGGCTTAAATCATTCGCATACCCAAGCTGGAAAAGTTTAAAGAATGGTTATACTTCAGGAGATCGAAGTGGTCAAAGTTTAGTAGAACCTGATGATATAGAAAGATACGTTGCTGAACAAAGATGCATAGCGTTGATTCATCAATCAGTCAGAGATGATATAATTTCATTGATCGAGTATACAAATTCAACAGATCTTTGGGAGAAACTGAGGGTAAAGTGTGTAGGTAGTGCTGAGATTGTGAAAAACAAAAAGAAATTGTTACGAGTTTGATTTATTTGGTTGTATGAAGAATGAATCTGTTTGTAAAATGATCGAGAGATTTGGGCATCTGAAGATGGAGCTGGCAAGACACAAAATAACATACACTCAAGAGGAGTTGGTCGACAAATTGTTTGATTCGTTGCAAAATGAGCAAGATTGGCAATACTTCGCCTTGATGTTGAAGAACACAATCAAGTCCGAAGACTTGACAGTGGATTTGCTTATCGAAAGACTTGAAAGCCATGAGTTGGAGATCAAGAAATCTAAAGTCAACAATTCAGTCTATCAGCAGAACGTAGAGCTGTATTACAGAGGAAATCTACCAAAGACTGGATCTCCAAGAACAGCGTTTTCTGCAGAAAGTTCAAATACTGTGAATCATGAAACACCTCAAAGTGGTTTTCACAGTGGATCTTCATCAACAACTTCAAACCAATCTGCATCTAAGAATTTATTCCAATGTAACATTTCTATGGATCTGAAGAACGCTCAAAATTTCAGTGAAGAGTCAGCAAAACAGCAGATGGTATTCTTACCATCTGTGCTTGAATCATATGAGAGCCTTGTGGCAGGCAAGATTGGAAACACCAACCTGACAAAGGAGGATTATGACCAGATCGATCCGGAATAGATGGAATTGATCGACATCAGGTGGTGTATGGCCAGTGCAGTCAGGAGAGCTCAATGTTTCATGGAGATTACAGGAAGAAAGTTTATTGGTGGACCATCTACCAAGTTAGGCTTTGACAAATCGAAAGTCACATGCTTCAAGTGTAAATAGAAAGGTCATGTTAAAAGAGAGTGTCGAAATGCTTATGCTGATGACTCTGAAAATCCGTTTAGAGAAGATTACTACAAAAGAGTTATCTATCACCAGAACAAATCAGAACCACCCAGGATGAAGCAGCTTGAGGATACCCCCAAAGAAAAATCCAGAGCTCTCGCTGTGATTCATGACGACGAAGGATTTGATTGGAGTGATATACTGCCTGAGGAAGATGCAGTAGGTTATGCGTTTGCTGCAACAACAGAAATCAAACCGTTCAGAGACACCAGAACAGCAGCAGAAAAATCAAATGATAGACAACAGAGAGCTTAATACAAAATGATCAGAATTTCTCGTGTATACAATGAAGCTAAAAAGGCAAAAAGATGGGATGCGGATAGAGAATGTTACCTTGATCCTGAAGGAAACATTGCTATTGATCCAAAGACTCTTAGTCTTGAAGCTTTCGCTGAGGAATTTGCTGAACTAGAAGAGTCTCAACAGAGAAAATGGTGGGGAGGTGGTGAAGAGAAAGAGAAAGAAAAAAAGCAGGAGCAGAAGCCAAAGAAGATTGATGAAGGGATTATTGATACGTCACAGGAGTTGACAGCTGAAAACTTGGGAAAGATGGCTGACAAGGTGCTGGCTGCTAAGGAACTTGAGGTAGACTCTAAGTCTGTATCTGAGTCTAAAAGCCAGGTCAGTTCAAATGCGTCGTCGAGTGAGTCAGGTAAGAAAGTCAAAGGTGACAGTGACTGCAAAAATTGCATGAGAAACTGCAAAGTTTGTAGTACACAAGCTTACCTCAATGATACGAAGGTTAATGATCTGACAAAAAAAGTCAGAAAGGTTGAAGATCAGATTCTTGATCGTGATAAAATGCTCAAATTTTCAAATGATCAAGTTAAAAAGTTGACTGAGAAAATTGACAATGATAAAATTGAAGTAGAAAGAATTAGGAAAGAAAATGAAAAACTAATTCATGAAAATCGTCAACTCTTAGAAAATTTTAACAAGTTAAAACAAATGATAAAGGATTCTGATGAACGAAACAGTAAAACCAGAAAAGAAAATGATCATTTAACTGGAGTTCTTAGACACAAAGACGAACAAATCAACAAGCAACTGGATGAGATTGCTAAGTTAAAGCTTCAGTTTGAAGAAGCTAAGATTGAGAATGAGCGCATCAATCTGAAATTAACCAGTTACAACTCCGCAAGCTTTGTTTTACAACATATTGTTCCCAAACCCATTGGAAAGAACAAAGCAGGCGAAGATGTATATTTTGATGGAACAGGGGTGGGTTATCATCAAATTCCACCACCAGTTCTAAACAATTTTACAAAGAAACAATTAGGGTTGGTTAATGATGATGATGAAAATGAGGTGAAACTTCCGGACACAATTGATGCCACGTTCACTTCGTCTTCCGATGAGGATAGTGTCCAGACTAAAGTTGTGAAAAGTGTAGTTGAGAATGTTTTTAAATCTGAAAGTGACACTACTGAGGAAGATGAATGTTTCTTGGACAAATACATTCCGAAACCACAGTCCAAAAATAACTTAAATGAAGAACCAAATCTTGTCATGTACAAGATGTTGGGTTCGGATAAGTTGTTTTCGGATTCTGAGTTTCCACCGGAGAATGTAAATGTTGCTAAGCTGACAAACGTGTTCAAATTGATTGAAGTTGATCTATCATAAGTGAACAGTTTAAATCACACAAAAAGACAAATGAATTTTGAAAAGATAAAGATTACTACAAGAAACCTGCTGTTCCACCACGGTTTTATAACAACAATCGAAACAAATGGTCGGGTGGTTATCACGGTGGTAAGACTTATTAGAAAAAGAATGTTCAAAACAGAAGGTTTGTTGAGAAGAAAGTGTTTGTGACAAGTTCAAGTTCACTTTCTGATGAGGAATCTAAAATCTTTTCGAAATCAAACAAAGAGTTCTTTGAAAAGAAGGCCTCACAGCCTCAGTCTGAAGGCACAAGTCGAGTAGTTGACACTCGAACATGCTTCAAGTGTAATCAAGTTGGACATATTGCACGAAAGTGTACCAACTTGAAGCCTAAGACTGAAGTTGTTGAGATTCAAAAGAAGAAAGTTGATGGGAAAGGAAAAGCTCCATTGGTTGTTGAGAAAAAGGTTTTGAAGAATGAAAACATCAAAGTAAAAACTGAACCTGCTAAAAAAGTGGTAACTAAAAATGACAAATTTTATAAGCGGGTTGCATCACCTCAACAAACATGGAAGCCAAAAGTGATTGAAAAGAAATCAAGTGTTCCAAAAACAAAGGTTTCTGAGACTGAAAAACAATCATCTTCTACCACACTGGTAAAGATGGATGTTCCTTTGGATTATTATGTGAAACTTGAGAAAGAAATGCAAAAAACTGAGAAGAAAGATGTTCAAAAGAAAGACCAACCATCTGGTCAACCTTAGAAAGATGAGTTTTTCTTATAAAAAAGGGTTGAGGTTGGGTCTGAAGAAAACTTGAAAATCAATGATAAGAATTTTCCACCATTGATCAACAAAAGAACTGTTATTGATGTCCAGTTACCTGAGTCGATAGAGGCTTGGGTAGCACCAAAATCTAACTAAGTGTTTTTTAAATGTGCAGGAGCTTCCAAGATCCGTTTCGCGATGGATTATGGATAGTGGAGCTTCTCGGCACATGACAGGGTAAACAGCCCTGTTGTACGATGTTAGAAATTTTAATGGAGGTTATGTAGGTTTCGCAGGAAATCAAGGAGGTAGAATAGTTGGTGAAGGAACGTTATCCAATGGGATTGTAACGTTTGAGAGAGTGAATTACATTGCTGAGCTTGAGAATAATCTGCTGAGTATCTCGCAGATCTGTGATAGGATGTATACCACTCATTTCACTGATAAGGAATGTTTGATCTTGAAGCCAGGATTTGTTATTCCTGAAGAATGGATTATCATGAGGGCACCAAGAGTCAATGATCTGTACGTGTTGGATATGAGTGTAGCAACTACAACCACGGATCAGGCTCATTGTTTTGTGTCTAGAGCAACGGAGAAAGAATCACAGTTGTGGCACCGCAAGATGGGGCAT
Organism: Helianthus annuus; assembly: GCF_002127325.2. Classification (NCBI taxonomy): domain Eukaryota; kingdom Viridiplantae; phylum Streptophyta; class Magnoliopsida; order Asterales; family Asteraceae; genus Helianthus; species Helianthus annuus. Next base: position 152,190,791 of record NC_035449.2, on the reverse strand, counting down.
ATACATTTGAGAAAAATGAATCATTTGGTGCACAATGATCTAGTTACGGGTGTTCACATTAAAGGTTTTCATCTGGAAGGGGAGTGCATTAGCTGCATCAAAGGCAAGCAGAAGAAAAAGTCACACCCTCAAAAGCAAGTCAATTCAGTCTCAAGACCTTTAGAGAGACTTCATATGGACCTGTTTGGTCCAGTGAACGTCAAAAGTATTACTGGGGATCTCTATTGTCTTGTAGTAACTGATGATTATTCCAGATTTTCGTGGGTTTCTTTTCTGAAGTCGAAATTTGAAAGCCTGATGTCGTTGTTCAGAAAAATTGAAAATGTGTACCAAGCATGAATCAGAAGTGATAATGGTACTGAATTCAAGAACAACAAGATGGAAGAATACTGTGATGAAAGAGGTATATTGCATGAATTTAGTGCTCCTTACACTCCGCAGCAGAATGGAGTAGCTGAACGAAAGAACAGGACACTAATCGAAACGGCCAGGACGATGCTTGTTGATTCCAAACTACCTGTAAATTTTTGGGTAGAAACAGTTTCCGCCGCATGCTATACGCTCAACCGGGTTCTAACAGTCAAGAAATTCAACAAGACATGTTTTGAGCTAATCAACAACCGCAAACCAAACCTAAAGTATCTTGAACCATTTGGGTCTCCCTGTACAGTTCTTGAGCCTTCTGGTAAGTTTGGTCCAAAGAGCATCGAGGGAGTATTTGTGGGTTGTTCAAGTCCTATGAAACAAGTTTTTGTTCCAAGCTTAAAGCGGATTATTCAGGCGCAAAATGTTGAATGTCAAGGCAATACAATGCCACCACAAAATCCCGGTGATTCATGGCGTTTTCACTATGATACTTTATGGGATTCGTTTGACATGAGAGAAGAGGAAGAAGAAGATTTCTTTGATGAGTTGGATATTCTAAGAGAGTATGAATCATCTCAGGAAAGGTTCCCAGCTGAGTATTCAAGTCGACCTCGACAAACTTCAAATGACGATGAAGCAGGTCCAAGCAATGCTGGAGAACATGATGATATTCAACAAGATGAAGTTGCTCATGATAAACAGACGGCAGAGAATGATAATCAAGAATCTGAGAACGGACCAGTTTTCGATCATGGTGATTCAGATTCTGAGGGGGAGCAAATTCAGATTTCAAGTCAAACAAATCCAGTTGGTGAACAAGATGAAAACCAAAATATTACGAATTTGGAAGGCGAGGTAGATGTTCCAGGCGAAGTAATGCCAAGAACTCTTTCATACCATCCAGAGGATTTGATCATAGGAGAATTGCCATCAGGCGTTCGCACAAGATGTCAAATTGACCAAGGGCTTACTTGCTTTTATTCTACAGTTGCTTCTTTACAAACTGATTTTCACATAGTTGTTTTATTTCGCAGATCGAACCGAGAACATACAAAGAGGCGTTAACTGAAGATTCTTGGGTCAATGCTATGCAAGAAGATTTAAGTCAGTTCGAGAAGTTAGGAGTGTGGAAGTTGGTAGATTTGCCTGACGGTCACAGGAAAATTAACACAAAATGGGTATTTATGTAGGATCGTTTGCTGACCCGAACGAGTCATTCAGAGGTTGTCTCTTGCGTTTCAGATGTGGAATAATAAGAAATGCAAGTAGATATAGCTTGTTCTTCCTCCTAACTGCTTGTTTTATTGATATGAAACGTTTTACAGCTCAAACTTCACACCGGCAGAGCTTCGGCGTGGAATTTCACATACATACTTTGAGGATCGCCATAACAACAACTATATATAGGCCACTGGGTCCGCTCATCTGTCACATGTTCATATGAGCGGACCAAGTAAGTCCATATAAGCGATCCACACTTGACACATAAGCGACCCAAGACTTCTATGTCCCTATGAGCGACCCTAACATATAAAACCTATACATACTCCTGTTTTCTCGTATTTCGTGCCCTATGCTATACAATACGATATAAGACCTGATCCTAGACACCTAGACGTAATCAACAGATGTAGTGCACTAACAGACTCCCCCTCAGATGTTGATGGAGTCGCCAACACACCTTGACTTCAAAACTGTATCTTCACATCTTCAGTCTAGATCAGTCTCTGGGCTTTTCTCTTCTTTCAATCTTCAGACTCCCCCTCTCGATTTACTGGCATTCTTTTGTTCTTCAGTAACATCTTCAGGATCTTTGTCTGATCTTCACAGGCTTTCAGAATTGAATAACCTGGCTCTAAAACACTCTAATTCTCTTGATCAGATTTCTTGATTCCTTAAATTCATCAACATAAACGATAGACGTGATCTTCAGGATCAGAAACTGACTCTACTCATTCTTTCAGAATTGATTTCCAGGATTGAAACTTGGCTCTCTTCCATCAGAGATTTTCAGGAATCGAAACCTGGTTACTTGCATAATCTCAACTCCGAAATAAACTTTTCTTTTCACAAACATTTCAAACAACTATTCACCAACACATGATTACACTCATATGACTATGATGAACCACTTGAAGAAGATTAGATTAACAAAAACAGTTTGGATTACACAAACACTCCCCCTTAAATGCTGCTCATCATGTTTAGCACTTGGAATTTTGAAAACCAGTTTTCCAATACCAGTTGTCGAAAATCTTTTTGACTTTTTCAAAATTTATGCTAAAACACACTAAAATCTTTTTGGATTTTGAAATAAAAAAACTTGAAATTCAATAACAGAAAACTTTTACCGACCATATTTTTGTGAATTCGTGTAAGAGGATCATATCAGTTTATGAGACATGTCACTAACACCGTTAAGCTTGATTTCATTTTTAGTTTTAAACAATTTACCTAGATTGTCAGTATGTTTGTCCTCTTAAATTCTCACACAGATTTCAATCGATTCGAGATACAATATTAATGTTTTAGAGACTTAAACTTAATTGTGTATCACTCCACTTGGATATACTCCCGTATCCAGATCCCAAATATTCAATCTTACATGTGAGTATACCACAGATGATATCTGTAAAGGGGTTAGGTGCGAAACCGTGAGAGCTCAGGTCAGAACTTCCGTTCAGCAGAGAGATGACGGCTCGACTTTTGGTGGGTCCCCTTTAGAGGATCTTTTTATAACAGCAATGACTATCAATTTTATTGTTTAATCAGATTGCTGAGGGCGGCGCTTTTTCAAGCATTTGCAGAAAGTATTATCCGGGGACTAGGTCAGAACTTCCATTCAGCAGAAGTCCCGGGATAATACCCCAGATATCACTGAGTATAAAGACCTAGTATCTCAGAATACGGGACCTTTCAAACAAGATTTCCGGGGTTACCCATATATTCAAGAATAGTTACCCACGAATCAAGCAAGTTTGAATTTAGGTTTATATCTCGTTTCAATTTACTAAATGTGCGAAAATCTACTGACACATCCGCAGTAAGATTGTTTATCGCTTTTTAACTTTACATTTCTTTAGCGTGCCATGACAGTCCACTGATGTACTATCATTTCCTCTTTTCACAACGAAACTCATTTTTGAATTTTATCATGTTTTTGGCTTTTTCAAATTTTCAAATGTTTTTGGATTTTCAGAAATATTTCTTAGTCCCCCTAAAATGCAAACACATTTCAAAGAAAATTTTAAAACTTCTAGACTCTTGACTCACTAGAAACATGAAAAGTAAAACAAACTGTACAGAAACTTGACAACTGACATCGAATCACATCAAATCGCCATTCACTCAGCATAAACAATCAGAACTCCCCCTATCACAAACCATTTTCTCATTTACATTTCAAAACACTTAAGTTTGTTTTAATCAAAATGATTTTTCCGGAAAATGAATTAGTGTTGATAAAAACCATTTGTAGGTTTATCATTTTTAACCGGGGATGTGGTTCATCATCATGTGCTTCTCTTGCCATGAATAGTAAATCAAGTACAATTTAATGTCCCTGTTTTACCATTTTCATTTCAGAAACTTTTGTACCACTTGTAAAAAAAAACATTTCAAAAAATAACCACAAATACCACTTGTAAGATCAAAATTACCACCTGTAGGAATGTTACATCTACATCACCATTTTACCAATCAGAATGCCGATTCCTGCTTCGTAATTTCCAACCTGGAAGCTCCGGCGTAGTCCTTTCACCTGCAAAACATTAACAACATTATTTAAAATCTTTCAAACAATCTCTTCAAACACTAGAAAGATGCCGATTCCTGATCCACGATATGAACTTGGGATCTCCGGCGTAGTCCTTCGATTATTATGGAAAACAAACTTCCATCCAAGTCTTTTCAGACTTGATGGCTTTCAACTCTTGAGCAGTCGGGTTGTATGTAGCTTTTTTAGTTGCGTAAAAATCTTTAACCCCTTTAGCTCTCCCACTCAACATTTTTCCAAAAATCTTTTTAACATTCCCGTTGAATGTTTTCTCGACATCAAATTCATTCTTTTCTTTGTAGAACTGATTAGAAATTTCAGTTTTTCCGATTTTTTTCTTCACTTCCTCAAACTTTAATGATGGAAACTCCTCATCATTCACTGAGATCTTCTTCTCAACCTGTGGCTCTTCTGGCTTTATGGAACCAGATTCATCGCCGACATTCACTTCACCTTTCTTTGCAACCCACACCTGGTTGTCTTTTCCTTTCTTTTTGTAGAAATTCTTTTCCGAACACTCTCCAACCTCAAATTCTGAATTCTCAAAAATTTTTGGTCTATTGGTTGGTGTGTCAACATCAACAACTTTCTCTTTCATCTTCTGAGAAACTCCCTGTTTTGATTTGACACTTTTTGAGCAATTCCATGCAATGTGACCAGTTTCATTGCATCTATAACAGGTTCTTGTCTCTCTTTGATAGCATATAACAGCTCCATTCATCTTTCTCTCTTCAAGAAACTCTTTATTAGACTGTCTCCAGAACGGTTTCTGCTGTTCCTCCTCAGCACTTCCACCTGACACAAATTCACATTTTGTTTTAAAATTTTTCATATTTTTATCGTTTTCTAGTGGAACAAAACCAAGACCTTTCTTTTTGTAGCTACTATTCTGGTTAGGTTTCTTTTGAAAACCAAGACCAGAATTGTTGCCCTTTTTCTTATTTAAACGTTGCTGAACTCTAGAAGTGTATTTTTTAGATTTTTCAAAACTTTTCAAAACTTTTAATTCTGGAATATTAATTTCTATAAGTTTGAAAGTTTTGTTTATTAGTTCTGTTTTAATACTCATTATTGGGAACTCTTTATTGTAATATAATTTGTCCGAACCATTCAAAGTATATACAACTTCGAATGTTTCATCATTCAAATCTGCCTTTGACAATAAAAATTCTTTACTATAAGACCGTTTATCCGACGAATTTTGACTGTTGACTGACGACTTTGACTTTCCAGACCCAGATTTCGACTCAGATTCCTCATCAGTATCCAACACCTGATCGACCACCTTTTTGATTAGTACAGACTCATGATCAGTATCGGACGAGGTATACGTGACATCAATGTTATCTGGTAAAACGTCAGTTGTGTCGGTTTTAAGCTTTATATTGACTGCTTTTTCCAATTGCTCCTCATTTGGTCTTCTAGGTGAATAACCATCCCAAATCGGAGGCGGACATTTGTTGTAACTAACAGTCGATTTCTTACCACAATCTTTCTTGTCTTTCAGTTTCTCATCTTTGAAAGCTTCCATACCTGCAACAGTTGGGTAAATACGATCAATGAGATAATCAGAACTAGAATAACTTTGCAATAAGCGTCTAATTCTATCATTCTCTATCTTTTCCGTCTCCAACTCTTGCTTCCACTTAGCACTCTCTTCGATGTAAAAATTTGTTGCTTTTTGTTTTGTCATTAAAACTGCATTCAACATCGTCAATGCTTGTTCTCTCTCTGAGTTAGTCTTTTGAAGACCAGTTACTGTTTTGTTTAGAACATCATATGATTCTTTCACATAGTTGAGGTTGAACAGTAACTGCTCCTTTTTCTTCTCGTATTCAGCTATGATATCGTCTTTAGCTGCACAATTCTTGCAATCTTCCAAGCACTTCTCACACGGCTTGACGACTTCAACAATCTTTTCAACTTCGATTGTTTTAACAACTTCTACCACTTTTTCTACTTCAATCACCTTTTCTTCATATTTCACAACCTCAGTAATCTTCTCAGCAACACTTTCAGCGTTTTGAATATCACCTTCAGATTCAGATTGTTGTTCTTTAGCAGCTCGTTTCTCCTTCAGTTTCTCCATTCTTTCTGCAAAATAAAAATGAAAACTTTCAGGAGAAAGATGAGTTTTTGCAATATTTATATGTTTTTCTTCTTCATCATCACTACTGCTGTGATCAGGTGATTGATCAAACTGTACAGACTTATCAGAATCACCATCAGATACATCAGAATCAGTAGGTGTTTTATCAAAAATAACTTCTTTTTCTTGAACATTTTCATTCTGTACACTTTTATCAGAACTTTGTAATTCTTCATCTGAACCCTGTAAACCTTCATCTGAACTTTCTGACACTTCCCCAGAAATTTCTGAAAGTTTATCAGTACTGTCTAAACTTTCATCGGATGACACAGACTTTTCATCTTCACTTTTCACAGTCTCTCCAATAGATTTCATCCAAGTAGCAAACAAATCTGGCTCTCGGACGATCTTAGCAATGAAGGCATTGAATTCTCCCTTCTTATCCACAAACATATCTCAACTGAAACCTTCTTGTAGTTTCTCATCATCTTGATCACTAATGCGTGCTGCTGTGACTTCAGATGATATGTAATTACTCCAGCTGAAATCTACCAAACATGCTCTTTTCGGATCTTCAATCTTTCTTCCGTGAGCTGTCTGTGGTTCCTGGGATTGACCAACTTGCTGATAGATAGCTTTGCGATAGTAATCATCTTTCCCGAACGGATTTTGTGCTCCGCTAGCTTCTCTTCCTTTGCACTCCCGTTTGAAATGGCCTTTCTCCCTGCATCGAAAACAAGTAACTTTAGATTTATCAAAACCTAAAGTAGAGACATGTGCATCAAAAAATCATTTCTCCCGGTAATGGTTTTGAATTTCTCTGCTCGTCGAAGAACACTTGCAAGACACCATTTAATATCCATGAGTTCCATCTCTTCGGCGTCTATCTGATCGTAATCCTCTTTGGTAAGCATAGGATTTCCGATCCGACCAGCAACAAGACCCTCATACGATAACAACACAGAACCAAGAAGTGCCATGTGGTCTTTAGCAGTGTCTTCAGAAAAGCTTCGACCTTCTGGAAGATTAAGAGCTATGTTGCACTGAATTATGTATCCATTTCTGGTTTTTGTACTCTGATACTGAAAACTCGTGTTAGTCTCTTTCGGATTCACACTTGGAAATGATGAAAACCCGCTGCTACTCTTGTTCGAACTCTGATCAGCTTTTTCAGATGAATCACCAGCACTAAACGCAGTTTGAATCTTCGGACTTCTTTCAGACTCAGTGACTGGCACACTACCCTGGTAGTACATCTTCACGTCCTGTTGACCACTCGGACTGTTCATTCTCGCGATCTTTTGTTGTTCAAGATCCTGACTCTCAATTTTCTCAATGAACTGTGAAATAGTCAATCCGTCATACACACCAGTATTCTTTAAGATCATCAAATACGTTCCCCACTCTTTCTGAGGTAACGCGTCAGCCAATTTATCCACCCATTCCTCACGACCTTTTTCAACTCCCAACATCGACAATGATCGCACCAAGTGACAGTATCTCTCGATTAGCTTTTTAGTATCCTCTCCCGGCAAACTGCTAAACAAATCGAACTCTTTCTTTAACAATGCCTTCTTGCTTTTGATCATGTTTTCACTTCCCTCGAATTTAACCTTAAGAGCATCCCATATGGACTTAGCAGTTTTGTCGTGCTGTAACAAGATGAATATATCTTCCTTAATTGCCTGCTGCAACAAACTGATCATCATTTTCTCGGCTCTATACATTGCTCTTTCTTGATCAGTAAACTCGGATATCTCTTTAACAACTTGCAAATCTGTTCGAGGCAATGTGTACTTCTTCAATATGCATTCCCATGATCTGAGATGGTTTGCCTGAACCCAGTTTTCAAACTGATCCTTCCACCCATAATACTCTTCAATGCTCATCAATCTAGGGGGCTTTTGAGTCGTTCCCGTCTCGTTTTCTAAATTCATTGCTTGAGCAATTACAGCTGGAGTAGTCGATGTAGCAAAAGCGTTATAAAACTCGGAATCCATATTGACGAACGAATTGACAAATGAGCGAATCAATTAAATTGTCCAGATAAGCGGATGTCCGTTCGAGCGAACCAGCAGATAACCAAAAGAGCGAACCAAACTGATCCAAATGAGCGATCTAAGCGATCCAGAAATGATCTTTGGAGCGGTCCAGAAATGTACACTCGAGCGGTCCAGAAACTGTCTTATGAGCGGTCCAGAAACCAATTTTGAGCGAACCAACTGAAAATTTGTACGAATGAGCAATCCAAAACGTGACCTAAGAGCGGTTCAAGATGACGTCATTCCGAGCGAACCATATAACGAACATGTTTTGATCTGTTTTTAAGCTGTATTTCTGCCTGAATCTTTCAAGGGTTTGTCTAAGTGTGATTATACACAATCTGAGAGTTTTTGAACGAAATTCGACCGTGAAATCTCCCGAAAATGCGAAAAGAAGGTGTAGAAGTGAGAAGAAATGATGAAATCCGGCTATAATCTGCAGAAAACCTCCTCCTAGGCTCTGATACCAGTTGTAGGATCGTTTGCTGACCCGAACGAGTCGTTCAGAGGTTGTCTCTTGCGTTTCAGATGCGGAATAATAAGAAATGCAAGTAGATATAGCTTGTTCTTCCTCCTAACTGCTTGTTTTATTGATATGAAACATTTTACAGCTCAAACTTCACACCGGCAGAGCTTCGGCGTGGAATTTCACATACATACTTTAAGGATCGCCCTAACAACAACTATATATAGGCCACTGGGTCCGCTCATCTGTCACATGTTCATATGAGCGGACCAGGTAAGTCCATATAAGCGATCCACACTTGACACATAAGCGACCCAAGACTTCTATGTCCCTATGAGCGACCCTAACATATAAAACCTATACAGACTCCTGTTTTCTCGTATTTCGTGCCCTATGCTATACAATACGATATAAGACCTGATCCTAGACACCTAGACGTAATCAACAGATGTAGTGCACTAACAATTTAAATGCAAGAGAGATGACCGAGGAGTTGTTGTTCGAAACAAAGCTCGACTTGTAGTCCAGGGCTTTACTCAACAGGAGGGTATTGATTTTACAGAAGTTTATGCTCCTGTGGCTCGACTAGAAGCAATTAGGATCTTTCTGGAATTTGCATCGTGGAAAAACTTCAAAGTCTTTCAGTTAGATGTTAAAGCGGCGTTTCTTTATGGGAAGGTTAAAGAGGAGGTATATGTCGGACAGCCGCCGGGCTTCTCCGATCCAATCCACAAAAACAAGGTTTATTTGCTGGATAAAGCGTTGTATGGTTTACACCAGGACCCGAGAGCTAGGTACGAGACATTGTCTCAACACCTACTAGCCAACAGCTTCATCCGAGGAAAAGTGGATGCCACTCTCCTCACCAAAGAGATCGACGGACATCTTCTGATAGTTCAGATATACGTGGACGACATCATATTTGGGTCAACGAATGAGAATCTATGCAAAAATTTTGAATCAGTTATGAAGCAAAAGTTTGAAATGTCATCGATGGGGGAGATGAAATTTTTCTTAGGACTTCAAGTTGAACAACTACCTGAGGGAATTTTCATACACCAGACGAAGTATGTTCATGATATCTTAGAGAAATTTGGGATGTCAGGTTCCACTCCAGCGTCAACTCATCTAGCAACTAATCATGGGATAAACCCAGATCTCACTGGAGACAGGGTAGATGAAACGACGTATCGTTCCATGATTGGATCGTTGATGTACTTAACTGCTTCAAGACCCGATATCAAGTATCCAACGTGCCTCGCAACACGGTTTCAGTCAAGCCCCAGAGCTTCGCGTATGGTAATTGCGAAAAGGATATTACGCTACCTGAAAGGAACTCCAACATTGGGGTTGTGGTATCCAAAAACAGGCGATTTCACGCTCGAAGGGTATTCTGATTTCGACTACGGAAGCTGCAAAGTCAATGCAAAATCAACAACAGCGGGTTGTCAGTTTTTTGGACCTCGTCTGGTCACCTGGCAGTGTAAGAAGCAAACCTCTGTGGCTCTATCCACATGTGAAGCGGAGTATGTATCTGCTAGCAGTTGCTGCTCTCAGATCTTGTGGATCTAGCAACAGATGCGTGACTACGGTTTGCAATTTCTTAACACACCTATCTTTGTGGATAATGAGGCCGCAATAAGTATAACGAAAAAACCTGTTCATCACGCTAAAACGAAACACATAGAAATTCGTCATCACTTCATTCGAGATTGCTTCGAGAAGAAGTTGATACGAATTGAGAAAATCCAAACTGACGAACAGAAAGCTGATTTACATACCAAAGCTTTTGATAAAACTCGTTTTAAATATCTTTTAAAACTAAATGGTATGAAGCTTCTTTCGGTGTCGGATGGGATTATTGGTGTTGATGAGGATAACATTGTAGATGATGATGTTGAGAAACAATCTGCAATGGTTTGTCGATTTTTTACTTGTTTTGGTATTTAGGGGGAGTAAATATTTTCAGAAAATACAAAAACAGTAAAAAATTCAAAAATACAAAAACATGATAAAATTTCAAAATCCAAAACAATAGAAAACTGAAAAAGAGTTTGTGTAAAAAGGGAAATGATAGTACATCGGCTTGACAGTTACGGTATGCTAAAGATTTCTAAAGTTTAATAGTGTTAAACAGTCTCGCTGATGATGTGCCGATAGGTTTTTACACATTTAGTAGGTTTGTTCGGGATATAAACAAAAAAATTCAAACTTGCTTATTTTGTGGGGAACAAATCTTGGATATATAGGTAACCCCTGAAATCTTGTTTGAAAGGTCCCTCTTTCTGAGATACTAGGTCTTTATACTCAGTGATATATGGGGTATTATTCCGGGACTTCTGATTTTGCGGAAGCAATGGCCTAGTCCCCGTATAATACTTTCTGCATTGCTTGAAATACAGCATCGCCCTCAGCATAAAAAATGATGAATCATTGAAAAATGGTAATCATGTGCTGTTGTAAAAAAGATTCTCTAAAGGGAACACACCTTAAGTCGAACCGTCATCTCTCTGCTGAACGGAAGTTCTGACCTGAGCTCTCACGGTTTCGCATCTAACCCTTTTACAGATATCATCTGTGGTATACTCACATGTAAGACTGAATATTGGATCTAGATACGGGAGTATATTCAAGAGGTAGGACACATGAATGAGTTTATGTTCTTAATTCACCTAATTCGTATCCTGAACAGATTGAAAATGGTGTGAGAATTTAAGTGGATCAACATATCGACAATCTAAGTGAATTGTTTAATTCTGAGTATGTAATTAAAGCTTAACGGTACTAGTGACTTGTCTGATAGCTGATATGATTCCCTAACACACTCACCAAAAATATGTTTGTAAATAGTTTACTTTCATTATATTCTGCATTTAAGTTTCTGTAATTCATTTTCTAGTTTAGAAATTTTATTAAAATACAAAAAGATCTTTCATTTCTGCTTTATTTTCCGACAAACCATAGTGGAGAATTGATCTTCAGATTCAGAATGTTGGAGCAGATGCAGAAAGATTCTAGCTGGATGATGAGTTGGGAGCTTCATATTTTAAACTTGAGAAATTGGAAAGTCAAAACAAGTTCATTAACTTGAAACTTGTAATTTTCAGAAAATGTTTGTAAATACTTGAACAAAAATCAGTTTGTTTTGTCACAGATCAACCAAGGTCATTAAGTTGGACTTGGTAGATAAATTAAGTAATCAGGGTCATTAATTTGGACCTGAATACTTAAGTGGACTTCTAAAACTGATGAATAGTTGGAAAATTTTTAAGTTTGTATAGATTGTAATGTTATATGTTTGAGAAACAGGAAACAGGATTCAACATCCCCATGGAAACAAAATGTTAAAGTTTGAACCAGAAATTCGAGTCCAAGCATAGCGAGAGGGGGAGTCAGAATTCTGGATCAATATTCAAAGGGGAGATTGAAGATAGAAGATTGAAGGAAGCTTTTACAATGACAAGACAATTTGGAAAGAGACAAAGACTGAAGACTCGACGCCGAAGACTTCGTCAACATCCAAGGGGAGTCTGTTGGTGCATCTAGTGTCTGTTAACTTCGTCTTTATCGAGTCTTATGTCTAGATAGGATAAACGAACACTCAACAGGGTTGAAATTAGGGTTTTATGTGTAAAAGTGGGTAATTCCGCTTGAAAGTGTCTATGTGCATTTCAAGCGAAATCACGAAGTTCATTTCGCTTGAAATGAACATTTACATGTTCAAGCGAAATTACTTATTCCGCTTGAAACAGTCATGTCATGTTCAAGCGAAATCCCAACATTATAAATAGGTGATGTGTTGTGTCATTTGGAGCGGAATCAGGTCATATGTTCTGAGTCGAGGTGTTGTTCGTTTGTCATTTGAACGTGTAAAAGCTCAGGAAATCAGTAATAGATAAAGATTAGAAAGGAACAAGCTGTGTTGACATCTTTTACATTGATTCCGCCTTTGTATTTGATGATGAACTACTCATACTGACTATTTAGGGTCATACGACGGTCCAACAGACGTCATCCTAGAACACCTTGAATCTTGATGATTTCGCGGTTAAAAGTTAAGATTCAAAAGATAGAAAGGTGTAGGAGTGCGTGTAGATTAAGGAAGTACAAGTTTTAGGACGAGATCTTACCGGAATTGCGAGAAATCGGAGAAAAAGCAAGGTGAAAGCGCTGGTCGGACGTCAGTTGCCAAAAGTAGTAAGTATGAAAGTGACAAGGGGTATTTATAGGATTACCCAAAGTGGAAAGGAATGGAGAGGGGCTGGTCGATCGGTTAGGCAGTCCGATCGGATAGCTGGTCGATCGATCGAGCGGCTGTTCGATCGGTCGGTCTCCTAGTCGATCAACCATCTGATTCGCGTGTTCGGTGCGACGCATCTTGTCGTTTTGATTGCGATTGCGAGCGTTGCGATGCGTTAGAGTTTCTTAGTCAAATTACTTTTAATCCCAACTACTCATATCTTGCACTATCTTTTCTCCACCAATTATCATACCGTTTCGATTGCGATTGAGTTCGATTGCGTTTTGATTGATTGCCACACATAACCTAAATTAAACATGCACAAGTAACACATAAAGCACCCACACGTATAATAATAACCAAAAAGCGAAATTCGAGTTGCGAGTGCGATTGCGATAGTGATTAAGCGACTAAACATGTGATAAATAGCGATTACCATGCGATTATTAATAGATACTCCACATAATACAACTAAAGTGAAAATAAAATAGACTAATCTACGAGTCAAAGAAGTCAAAACAGGAATTGAGCAAGGAGAGACAGATCGCAATTAGCAATATTTTCTTCCTTTGACTTCAATCTTGACTTTGACTTTGACTTCGAAACACGGAGTGTTACACCTAGGCCTGTTTTGGCTCCAGATTTCACCGTGTTTGAGTAGATAAGTTAAGAAAGCATGTAATCAACCGAAAACGATTAGATTTTGTATAGATTCGTAGTAAAACGTGTAGAAATCCCTTAGATCTGGACTAAATCTTGACGGGATGACATCACTTAGCCGATTGTACAAACATCCATGATGACGTCATCTTCAAGTAGCCCAAATCTTAGTGATTTCACGGGGAAAAGTATGCTTTTGATGAAGAATCTAGTGAGAAAGTGTGTAAAGATGAAAGTTGTACAAGAATTACGGAGAAAATTACAAGAATCGCGTGAAATTGGAACAAAAGTGCCTTAGGATGAGAGAGCGTGCGTCTGATCGGAGGAGGTTGTCGCATCAGTGAATAATGATGTGATAGCAGGTATTGATAGTGCAAGAGCGACAATAAGGTAGTGCAAGTGTGTTGGGTTGGATGGCTGTTCGATCGGACGGTCATCCGATCGGACGGTCCTCCGATCGGACGGTCATCCGATCGGACGGTCATCCGTTCGGACGGTCATCCAATCAGATGTCCATTCGGACAGCCGAGACCCGTTTGCTAGTTTTCTGATTTCGATTCAATTTGCGAGCTAGATTAAGTGTTGCGTTGCGTATTATTGTATGATATCATCTCATGATAAGATTGTATAACTAACACAAAAGTTTCCATGTTTCAAGTCTACATAAGCTGGCTAGTAAGTGTCCAGTTTCAAGTTTCTTGTTTAACAAAGTATCAAGTTTCTCGTTCAATTTCAAGTTTCTCGTTCCATAAGTATCAAGAGTCTCGTTCAATAAGTATCAAGAATCAAGTATCTAGTATCAAATATCTAGTATCGAGTATCAAGTTCCACCAAGAATCAAGATTCATAAGTATCAAGCATCAAGAGTCAAGTTTCAAAGTACCAAGAGTCAAGTTTTGAAGTATCACAAGATTCAAGTATCATAAGAATCAAGCATTACAAAGTTTCACATTGAGTAAAGTTTCACATAGTATAGGGACTAGAATTGCCAAAAGTTAAAAGTTTAGGGACGCAGGGCGTTACACTAGGACAAGGCCGCCATTCATCATGGTGGCACTAAGACAGTGTCACCATTAGCCATGGCGACACTAGAGAATGTCATCGAGCCTTATTCTCCAACCCATGCTGCCTCTTGTTGGAAAACCTCCATCTCGCAAGTAGTTGTGAAGCAAACAGATTTTTGCCGAGATCACAAAATTGATAACATCGTCCTATTATTAGACCTTACATATTTCATGAAAGTTTAAAGCCCAAGAAGGGTAGGTTTGCTGTATGTCACTGTATGGATAAGGGCACGGCAAAAAGTCAATCATTTACACTGTTATTTCAGATAAGCTTACACCGGTATAAGACGTCATGCATGTTATATCGTCGCGCTCACATGCCATCAAATAAGGCTAGCGCTGTCATTTAATCGTCTATCACTCAACATCAATCGCCAATCATTGAACGTCATTCGTGAATCATTTAAAGTTACACACTTAAGGCCGCCCATAGTGGGGCATTATATCACGACAAAAGAGGCTATAGCACCCCATAGTGCCGCCTAACAGCACTACGGCGGGCGTTATGGGGTCTTCAAATCCAGTCCCGCGAAGATGATAGCGCTGCACAATGTTTCCCCCCACTCACACACATGTATATGTATAATTGAAGGGGTTATATAACCACCTTACCACTACACCCTCTTGTGATATAAAGCCCCATAAAGCCCCTCTCTTACGCATTTCGCCACTTGTCGCATAACGCCCCTAAAAGGGCTTTATGACTACACATGGTCTAATTAATCAAGTTTAATCGCGTAGCATCAATCAATCAATTGTTACATTATAGCAGTCAAGTACTTTAATAGTTTTTTTTTTTTTTTTTGAAAGTTAACTTTTATTAATAGCAAAACACCCTGCCAAAACCAGCAGCGGCACCACACCTCAAAAGAGGACAAACCACAATTACAAACCCATTATGTACAGAGAAGAATTACACCATTCGGCCCAACTAAGAGCTCAGAAATTACCCTTATGTATAGCCCAAAGATAACCCAGCGATTTAATAGAACCCATAATCTCTCTAGCATCGCATCTTCTATTACCAAACACTTTATCATTTCTCGCTCGCCAAATGCACCAACATGCCACCATAAAAAGGCCGTGAACCAACTTTTTCTTCTTCTTATCCATACCAGAAACCATGTAATGTTCCAGCAAATCTTTAAAGCTGAAAGCAAAGAAAAACTGCATACCACACAACCTCCAGAATTTTGCCCAAATCCTCACCGAAACAAACAGACTGTAAATATATGTCAACAGATTCAGGAGCTTCCTCGCAGAACACACACGCTTCCGATCCCACCTGTATATTTCTTCTCTGAAGAGCATCACAAGTAGGAATTCGACCGTTACTCGCCCGCCACATACAAATATTGATCTTCGCGAGGTCCCATTTACACCACTTAAAAACATAATTACTACTATAATCTTTCATATCCCTGAAAAGCTTTTTGCAAGACCCGACAGAGAACTGACCTGAAGCATCACCGCTCCAAGTCCTAGAGTCTTCAATTCCAGACAAAGTAGTTGACTCTAAACATTTTATACATTCCTCCCATTCCGCCCTCTCGCCTCCCGTTAAAACACCCCTGCTCCAAACCCAATTCTACTCTATCGGCTCAACATTTGGAACCACCCTATCCTCCACGCTGCACCATTTATTAGAATCCATCGCAAAAGGCTAGGCCATACCTCACGTAAAGGTTCGTTTCTGAGCCAAGGATCAACCCAAAACCAAATGCTCTTACCGAATACTTTAATAGTTGATACCATCTAAGGTAGCATGCATATCAACCCAAAATGGTCAAATGAGAGCGTCTACAACTCACTTAGGTGTCAACTTCTTTCAATGTTAAACGTATGATTTGACTCTCGGTCAGTTAGTCAAAGATACACATATTTATTGATGTTAAATTTGTTATTATTGTACGAAAAGAATTACATATTTGGTCCTTGTGGTATAGTCGTTTACGGATTTGATTTGATTTCTAATCACATCTTTGGTACTGTGATAGATAACACAAATGATGTTTGGAGTGGATATCCCTTTGTTTTTTAGAGTGACAACTTTTTTTTAAATTATAGATAACACAAATGACTATGACACCCATATCTATATCTATATCCATATCTATATTTTTACAGAAGTAAAAATTTTGAAAACACATGTGATACCTTCTCAGCCTTATTAATCCGTCTCTCTCCTATTAAATTATAATACTAAATAAAAAATTTCAAGCTTTTCTATCTTATTAGATAATAATATTATATTATATTATATTATATTGTACTATATATATAACATACGAGGTTTAAATAGTGTTTAAATGCTAATGTGCACCTTATTGGTTTGCTAGCTTGCACCGGTTAATTTTTATTAACTTGTGCCTTTCTTTTTCTTTTTCTTTTCTTTTTTTTTTTTTTTTTGCTTTTCCGAGTTTAGTTGTTTTTTCCGGTTAATTTTTGCTAACTCGTGCCTTTTTTTCTTTTTTTTCTTTTTTTTTTTTTGCTTTTTCAAGTTTATTGTTTTTTTAACGAACGGGACCGATATCGATACACTTTCAACTTTGAAATGATTTTAACGAACAGAACATGCACGATACCTTTTTGGACACATTTTCTAACTTTTCTTTTTGAGTGCACCGAAACCGACCGAGTTCCTGTTGTTTTCTTTTTCGTTTGCCTTCTGTTTACCTTTGTTATTTACCTTATTGATTTGCCTTGTCTTATTATCTTGATGTCCAGAGCTGAGCTATGACGCAGATAACATAACACATTCGGATATCATATTGTTTAATATTACGAATTTATTTGTTGGGTGTCATGGTGTGCGATATATACCGAATTTTAAACGCGTCCCGGCGCAATGCGCGGGTGGCTACACCGGTAGTTAAAATTGAAAGATAAAATATCTAGATACTTGATATAAATTAAATTATGGATAGTTATAATATCGTTAATTAAAAGAATTTAATATGAAATTGAATATTAATAGTTATAATTTCCGACGTTATTTATATTTTTGAAATAAATTTGTATTATGGATAGTTATTATATCATCGGATTGTTTTTACATTTTATTTGTGTAAATTGTTTTTGTATATTAAGGGTTACTAACCTATTTAATATATAGTATATTCAGTATGTATAATATAAAGATAACTATATAAATGATTGAATTTTTTCCACTAATTGTCCCTCTGAACTATTTATTATTTTTTTATTAATATCTACTTCATAAATATTTTATTTATTTAATATTTTTTATTAAATCGTCTCTTTTAATTTTTCTGCTTATTAATAACTATCTAACATTCTTTTTAATGGCGTTAGCTCGATGACATTGGTGTCTCTCCAAAAGGTTATAACACTTACCGACCTTCTTTACCTGAGATCGAATCCTAGAACACTGGTGTTCTCTCCTTTTGTTGATCCAACCACGTTTAATACATGGGTTTCTAGCATAGTTGTATAAAAGAAATGGAGAAGGGCGACAGAAGAGGAAAATACGAAAGACGGTGGAACAACGTTCCGAACCACCGGAATACAGGAAGCAAGAAGACAGAAAAAAGGGAGAACATCACTAAGTTCTATGTCACGAACCTACCAACGGGATGCAATCCTTAGGATGTTGCAGATTTTGTGGGTGTGTTCGGGGAAGTAGTAGGATGTTACATGGCGAGGAAGAGAGACAAGTTTGGAAACAGATTCGGATTCATAAGTTTCAAAGATGTCAAGGATGTGAAAGAGATGGAGAAAGCTTTAAACGGAACAAAGATGGGGGAAAACAAGTTACAGGTCATCATTGCAAAGTTTGTAGCGGAGAATGTGGGGCTCTGGAATTACGATGAACAGAAGGATGCTAAGGAATACAAGGTAAAAGGAAAACAACACGCAGTGTACAATGTGGACGTTAACAGCTTTGTTAAACAAGGCTTATCTTTCGGAGATCAACTCGGCTGAGACTAAGAACTTTCAAAGTATGGAAAAGAAGGTGGAGGTGCATGAAGAAACGAGTGCGTTCTTTGATTTTCAAGGATCGGCGGTGGTGGGGAGAACAAAAGACTTCCCGACGCTTATTGAGATGAATAGAAATTTAGAGGCCGCTGGAATAGTGAGTGGGAAAATTTACTATATCGGTGGTTTAAACCTGATGATTGTGTTCCAGGAGGATTATGAAGCTGCGGAAGTTCTAAAGCTCACCGACATTTGGAAGGGATGGTTCTCAGGCCTGGTTATGTGGTCCAAGCAGTCATTAGCTTATGAAAGGATTTCTTGGCTCAGGTTCGTTAGTGTTCCGTTACATTTGGCAGAAAACAAAGTGTTCGATACGGTGACAGAACAGTATGGTAAAGTGGTGCATAAGTCCCAACTATCTCCGGATGTCAGAGACCTGTCTCTAAACCAGTTGGGAGTGTTGGTTGATAATGGCTCGCCAATTTCAGACACGGTTACCCTGTTATGGAGAAGCAAGAAGTATAGGATTTGGGTGGTTGAGGAACAGGCTGAGTGGATACAGGATTGTGTGGACGAAAGTGTTTGGTCGGAAAGTATAACCGGAGACGGGAAAACTGTATCGTCGCCGGTGAGGATAGAAGAAACGTCAGGAGTTACGGATGGGGGTTAGGATCGAGGAGCTGGTAGGCGTGTATGGGGGGAATAGTGTGCATGGAGGAGGGGATGGGTCAAGCGTGCAAAAGATAGGAGACAAAGAGAAGGGAGAAATAAATGCAGGGGAGAGACCCGGGGAGAATGAAGGAATGTCTGACACTCTTAAGGATGGTTCTCTTTCCTCTTTTAGTTCTTTTAATAAGAGGGAGAAACATATGAAAAAACCTTTTAATATTTTGAAAGATAAGCATTTGAGGAGGCCAATTGGTTTGAGTCTAGGCAGCGAAAATAGGCCCAAAAAAGACCAAGAAAAGCGATGGAGGAGCCCAACTGTAATACCTGGTTTGATGGGCTTGTCACCAAACACAAATATAAGGAACAACATACAACTCTGAGAAGGAATGCAGTTGTTCTCGACAAAGAAGCAATTGAGGCAATAATGGAGAATGACGTCGACACTACGGATCCTAGGGTGGAGATCGAGAGGAGTCAGAATCCTGATGTGGTTTTAGAGACACAAGAGGTGGATAAGGAAGAGCGACGTCAGGTAAAGAACAACATACAGTTGGAGGTCGATGCTACTCTCGATTTGGGGAAAAGTGGGAGTGATGCTGGAAGAGCATAACCAACGGACTAGGAAGGTCATTCTGAAAGAACGTAACAATGTGGTCAATTTATGAATTTCTTGTCTTTAAATGCTAGAGGTATTGGGGGCGGGGGGGGGGGGGGGGGGGGGGGCAGTGAAAGAGGGATGGATAAAAGGTCTAAAAATTAAACATAAAATCAATTTCCTAGCGATCCAAGAAACCAAGCATGAAGACTTGAGCGGTTTCAGGCTTGAAAATTTTGGGCGTAACAATCAATTTTGGATGGACTTTGTCGGGTCGGTTGGTTAATCCGGTGGCTTATTGTGCATTTGGAACTCGGGAATCTTCGAAACGTCAAACACCATAAAGAACAGGAACATGCTGGTCATTAGTGGGAAAATTAGAAGGTAGCGGTGAGGTCTTGAACTTTATCATTTTCTACGCATCTCAAAGAACTCCAGCTAAATTAGCTCTCTGGAATGAGATTTTATCAATTATGGGAGGATTGGATGGTAAATGGGTGGGGCGGGGGATTTTAATGCTGTAAAGGAACACCACGGAGAGGAAGAATTCGGGTTTTAAAAGCACGTGTGCCAGAAACTTCAATGATTTTATTTCGCAAGTGAATTTAATGGAATATGACATGAAAGGTAATAGGTACACCTGTATAAGTGATAACGGAAAGAAGCTGAGCAAAATCGACAGATTTCTTGTCTGTCCAGAGTTTTTCAATAAATGGCCGGGAGCTATTTTAAGAGCTCTCCCCACCACATATTCAGATCATTGTTCTCTAATTTTAGTGGTCTCGGATAAAAAAAATTGGTGCGAAACCGTTCCGAGTGTTAGATTCTTGGTTTGGAAAGGAAGGTTTCACTGAAGCTGCAGAAATAGCGGTTGCGACGTGTGTTTCAGCTGGTCTGCCAGACCTTTGTCTCACTATTAAGTTTGTTGCTATTAGGAAAGCGTTAAAAGAATGGAGAGATAAATTTCCGAAAAAAGAAGGTGAAGAGTATGTTAATGCTATGGAGGAAGTGGAAAACTTGGAAAAGATTATGGAAGACCAGGAATTGTCTAAAGAGGAGGAATGGGCTTATACGGAAAATAAAAGAGTGTTATATGAAGTGGATAACAAAAGATCCATGGAGGCGAAACAAAGAGCTAGAGTTAAATGGGCCATGGATCGAGATGCAAACTCTAATTTTTTTCATGTTAATAAGAGGAAATCAAAAAATCAGATTCCATCGCTAAACATCGATGGGAGTTGGTATATCAAAACCGAAAATGGTTAAAAGAGAAATTATGAAGTTTTTCAGGAGTTGTTTCGTGGAAGACTGGACTGTTAGGCCTCAAGTTATGTGTGAAGGAATGAAAAAACTGGAGGATGTCGAAAAACAGATTCTGACAAAATGATTCTCGGCTAAGGAGATTAAAACATCGGTGGCTAATTGTGGGAGCGATAAATAGCCAAGGCCAGATGGGTTTAATGAAATTCATAAAGCCGTTTTGGCATTTGTTCAAGAAGACTACAAAGACTTTTAGGACAATTTCTTTGTTCATTGGGAGTTTAGCGTGGGAAGTGGATCATCCTTTATCTCTTTAATTCCAAAAATCAAAGACTCTGTGGAATTAAATAACAATAGGCCTATAAACCTTATCGGAATAATTAGTAAGGTTGTCTTAAAAGTGCTTGCGAACCGCCTGAAGAAGGTGATCGGATTGGTTATTTTGGACTCGCAATCTGCTTTCTTGAAAGGGAATTTGGTGTGTGTAAGGTGTGTTATGATTTTATTGATATTTTAAACCCATTTTACCCATTAGTCAAGTTTTAAATTTATAAAACACGATATTCTACTAACACTAAACACACACATGGGCAAGTGCACCCATCGTGTGCGTAGTATAGCGTTGGTAAGATACCAAGGTCGTCCAAGGACACAAGAGCTTTTAGTACCGGTTTATCCTCAACGTCTAATCAATCTAAAATTTTTGAGAAAAGGTTTTAAACATGAAAAATAAAAACTAAAAATGCTGAAATAAAAATAAAAATAAAAACAGATAGACAAGATGAATCACTTGGATCCGACTCGCCTTTAATGTATCCTTTGATGATTTCCGAACTTTTACACTTTTTATGAGATTGTCTTAGTTATAGCAGTAGGCCCACCTTTTGAAGGTGACGTTGCCCTCAACCCAGTGGTTTGAGTTAGCAAGGATACAATCTCAAAGGGTCGGAATATTGAAAGATAATTAATTAAGCTATAAATGCAAAAAGTGGTAGGCCACTCTTTTCAAGGTGACGTTACCCTCGGCTAAGTGGTTTGAGTCAGAAGGGATACAATCCCAAGTAGCCGGTTTAATGTATTAATAGTAGTTTACATATGAGGGGTCAAGCCATTCGCACCCCGCCATCCAATACCAATGGGTATTGAAGGAGGTCCTAGTAAGCTTGACCCAGGTCCTTGCAGGATCTATACACTAAACAAGGCAAGAACCTTACTAAACCATTCCCTTAACCCCTGACCCGGTAGCCAACATATCTTTATATAGACCGTAGAGATATGAATGGTGAAAATCTTTTACTTTATATAGACAGTAAAGTAATGCCAAGACACCACGGACAAATGATAAAGAAGTTTCACCTTCAACATAAAAAACTAGTTATTAAAGTCATTAATACAAAACCAAATAAAAAGTGCGAAAAGATTAAAAATCAAAAGTAATACATTAAAGACTTGTCTTCACCAAGTGATGTAAGAGACTTAACCAAACATGGCCTTTGATTGACAAGAACTCTTACTATCAATCTTGGATCCTGAGACTACTACACACTCTCTAAGGTGGATGATGGATGATGGTGGTGGATGTGGGTGTTGGAGTGGTGGTGGAGTGGTGGCAAGGTGGGAGAGAGGTGGTTTGCCAAGGGATGCCTTTGAAGAGAACCAAGCACCCTTATTTATAGCCTGAAAAGAAGCCCGGCCACGGCCCGTGTCCGCTGGACACGCCCCCGTGGCCATCCCTTTTCTCTTCCTTCATTAATTACATTTGTCTGCATTGGGCTCTACACGGCCCCATGTTCGCTAAGTACGGGCCCGTGTGCAGAAGCGTATCTGTACTATCAAGATTTGCAAGATTCTGCAAATCTTAGCATTGACCACGCCCCATGCTGAGCTGGGCACGCCTCCGTGGTAGGCATAGAAGCTTCAACAACTTTGTCCATTTCTACAAACATCTGACCACGCCCCCGTGTCCAGGGGGCACGGGCCGTGGCCAGCCCTCTGTTTCTTGTTTTTGCTCTTGGAGATGTTGTCGAGGGGTCGGGCATGCCACGTTTATTCCTTTTCTTTGTATTTATGTTAGTTTTTGCTGCATATTTGTTCCTTTTGTTCGTTTTAAGCTCATTTGGTCCTGAAAATACAAAAGGAAGACAAAAGCACACGTTTTCCAACATTAGTACTAAAAAAGGGTTAGTTTTATGCCTCATTTGATGTAATTTATATGTTGCATTTTTCACACATCAAGTACCTCCACACTTGAATCTTTGCTTATCCTCAAGCAAAGCTCTTTATTATGTGGCTTACACACCCAAATGGAATGTGTAGAAGAGAAGTTTTTGGGCTTGCCTTCAGTGTCGGGAATCCAAGATCTTTATTGGGTTTTATTTTTATACTATTTACAACCCTATTCGTTAGGATTTATTTAGAACGTTTCATAAGAGAAATTACTTATTTGGGCATAACATGCCTCTTTAAAATTCCATTTATATACAAGTTCACATACCTCACGGGAGATCACTCAACACTCGGCCGAAGATGTATTTTTGTGAAACACTCGAGACTGGCATGGAACTTACTTCTACCATACGCTTGCCAAGCAATCAATCCTCCTCCTTTTTAACTATAAACCTTTGCAAATATCAAGAGGACTTGGGATAGGGTTAGGCTTGGGCTAAAGGTAGGTGGTTTTGGGTTAGTGGTTAGTAAAACTGGCTAAAAGCGTAAAAAGCGTCGGTCGTCGTAAAACTTTTTGTTTTTTTTTTACTTTTATTCAAATTAAGCATTTTCAAACAAAGTTTCTTTGAGGACTTTGTTTGTTTATTGCTAGACTTTCTTTTTTTTTTTTTTGATAAAGAGATGTCACAAGAAAACCGAGCTTTTTACTAAAACAAAAGGTTGAAAAGAAAAGGGGTTTTGGTGGGTAAAGGGTGTTTGTTTTGTGGGTTTAGAAATGAAAAGGTTTAGGCTCAAAGGGATTAACTAGGGGGATTTTGGGTAGGTGATAAAGAAAATGAAAAATAATGGTGTTGAAAGGAAAATGGATTAGTCCTAATGCCTCCATCATTTACTTACTTGGGTTTAAGTTGGTAAGGACCGGGAATGCATCGTCGTGGCAAGTTCTAGAGTCGTAAGAACCAAGCGGCTATTCACACAAGAAACGAAAAATGAGAATTTAGTTTAAAAGATGTATGCTTGTATGCTCAATAAAGGTTCAAAACTCACTTATTATGGGAATGGGTTTGTGATGTGATCATGTATATATAATCAAATTTTAACTAGATTTGTCATGCCGTTTCTTAATTTTTTATGTTGGTTCTTTTTATCACGACGCTATCGGTTGTAAATTTGTAAAAATATAACCTTTTTAGAACTTGTTATTCCCAAATTAAACCAAGACAAGTAAAAGAATGAAAAATTTTGAAAAAATTTGAGGTGATTAGCAGTTCCAATAGAGTTTTGTGTAAGGCTTGTTATTAGGACTTGCAAAATTCAAGGTTTTAGCATCCCCCCCCCCACCACACACACTTAAATTACACATTGTCCTCGATGTGTCCCAAAAATAAGTTTTTAGGTTGATTGAATGTGTAAAAAGGTGTTTAAAAACAAAATTTCATGTTATTGGGCGTCTGGCCACGGGCCCGTGTTGGTCCGGGCACGGCCCCGTGGTCAGATTTCCAGTATCATAATTAAACAGAAGGCTGGGCACGGGGGCGTGTTCAGTGAGCACGGCCCCGTGTCTAGTTACCTGAACTGGGCATTTTCTGCAGAACCTCGGGCACGGGGGCGTGTTGGCTGAGCACGGCCCCGTGCTGAACTTGCTGTAATGATGGAAAATTGTCGGGAGGCTCTGTTTTTGTGCATGGGGTGTGGGTTTAAAGTTCCCTTGGTAACCTCCACCTTTTCAAGTGTGTTTTAACCATTACAACATCATCCAAACACCATTTAATACTTAAAACCCATCATTCATTCAAGAGTGAATTACATAATTCCTAGAAAATAAAAAGTACATACTAAAAACTGGATAAGTAGGTCATAGAATGCAAGAAATCTTAAACCACAAAGAATTCCTAGCCTAGATGTTTTATTATAAGAGCAACAAAATTTCTGAAAAATTATTCTTTCGGATGAATAAGGCTTTTAGAACTTCTTTTCCGGAAAGGGCCCCTCACACATCGTTAAGCCATTCTTCTATCTCCCGGGGGAGAAGGAAAGCGGGCTCATTGTCTCCCTCATGTGGAGGAGGTGCAACTTCCGCCGGAACCTCTTGTAAGGCATCAAGAGGAGGTTCCGGGGGAATGTCATCCCATCCGGTAGGATTAATAACTTCTTGTGCCAAGTTCCAATCTTCTTGAGGGAAGATTGGTTCCATAGGAGGCATTGCAAGAATGTTCAACCTTTGGTGCAAAAGGTTGATTTCTTGGAAGCTATTCTCTAGCCCCACCGTTAGATAGTTAATACGGTCGATTAGAACTTCTTCTACGGATGTCATCTCATCGAGTGCCTCTCTTAGCGCCATTATGTAACGCACAAGGGTTGCTTCAATTGATGGCCTTCTTTCCCGGCGACTGTTCCTTGAGTGAGCTGAAGAGGTTCCGCTATTCTGGCTCGACATTCTAAGAAAACAAGTCGAAAAATTCAAATTAATGAAACAGTAACTCCGGTCACGACCCCGTGCTCGCTGAGCATGGCCCCATGGCCACCAATCTGCAGATTTTTGACACCAGGAATCTTATAGTTTTAAATTACTTTTCTGAACTTTGAGACATTTTTGAGCAAAAATAACTTAAAACAGTGTTATAAAACTTATTCTTGATAAGATTCCTTTGTTAAAAACCTAGCAAATATCTCAATAAAGCTTGAAAACATGGAGGTTTCAAGATTTAATGGAGGTTTTAAGGAGTTTTTTGAAGAAGAAGGCAAGAGACAAAAGTAGTAAAGACAAGATGGTTGTTAGGAACCTTCTTTGCAATATACCTTATAGGGTATATGTGAAGATTCGACTAGATCTTTGTCTTTGGAATGGGTCCAAATGTGTAGGAATCTTGCTGCATTTATAGAAAACGACAGCACGCTAACCACGGGTCCACGACCCCGTGTCGGCTGGACACGACCCCATGGTCAGACAAGAGTCTGACATATTGTTAGGATCTGAGTTTGGATTGATTGTGTTTTACGTTTGAATTAAGATGAAGATGAATGAGAAAATGCAGCGGAATATAAATGACAACAAACTTTGCACACAATCAAATAGGAGAATTGCTTTCAACACACAAGTTTATCATTGAATCGAATGCTTGAATTTATTCCAAGACTCAATTACAATTGCAAGTATGCTTACAAACTCCCCCTCAGCCTGAGCTCACAGTGATTTGTTCGTGCAGGAGAAAGATGGTGAAAGAGCTAATAGAACAGTACAGAGCACTGTTCTATTTATAGGCACGAGACAAACCACTGAGCATCTTTGCTGACGTCACCATGAAAGTGACATCTAACCTCCTAACAAGCTCTAACATCTGACCTATACAAACTCTGCTTATGCTAACAACTGTTATTACAATACAATTCATAAAGTAAACTAAACTACTGCTGCATCCTTCCACTGATGCGAACCAGCAGCACTTTACATATTCAGCAGAGCTTGACTCATATCATTAGATCGAACAGTAGAGCTTTAGTCTTCCATCAGTCTTTATCTTGGGCAGCAGTTGTTGGTCAGCAGTTTGTAAAGATCAGTAGATTGGAGGTCAGCAGATGTTGAAACCACTTTCAAGGGGAGAGACTTGAAGCATATCATCTGCTTATTTTGGATCCACTGCCCTGATCCAGTTTTGGCTTTAATTATCTGTTCCTCTGATAGGGTTTAATTCCCAACAATCTCCCCCTGGAACAGATAATGCCAAAACTCTTCATTATTGATAGATCTTTATTGCCTCATCAGCAGTTCCCTTATTTGCCCTTTAAGTTGTAATTCAAAGGCTAGGGCATCTGTGTCATCCCTGCTAAGTGGAAGATCAAGGAGATCCTGCAAATCTTCAAGACTCAGGCCAAGAGCTTGTTCCCTTGTTATTTTCTTCACTTCTCCATCAGACTTGATCACTGTCAGTACATGGTTCTGTTTATCAGTTTTCCACTTTAGTCCTTTTGAGTCTGGTGGGTTTCTTGGGAGATTTTTATTGGATGAGGTGTTTGGTGATGCAGGCCTATTCATGACTGTCTGAGCAGTACTTGCAGATTGATTCAATCCAAGAGTTTCTTCAATCATTATCTTAATGCCCTCTTTTACAAGGTCGTCACCATCCATTAATTCTTGGATTGTTTCAGCACACAACTGATTTTGAACCCTTCTTTTATAGATGGTAGCACCAGCTGGAGCAGTGGCTCTTTTGACTTGCAGCTTTGGTGGTCTTGTTGAGACCTCTGCTTTTGAATAGTCAGGTTTTTGTGGAACTTTTGGATCTTTCTTTCTTAGTTCCTCCAACCTTTTGTAGGTGGCCCTGACTCTGTCTTCTCTCCACTTTGACACAGAATTCTTTGACCCATAGTCAGCTGCTACCAGCTCCTCTTTCATTCTCTTCAACTCCAAAGCTTTGTCAGGAACATTCTTTTTGAATTTTTCAGGAGGAGTGTGTTTGACCTTATTCTTGATCATTTCTTGAATCCTGGCTGCTTCACTTTCAAGCTCAGGAATGGTCCACTCTTTGTACATATACTTCTCTCCATTGTATTTCTTGTAAGTCGTGATGTTTTCAATGTAGTCTTTTCTCAAGGTTTCATCTGCCTTTTCTGAAATTTGCTGACATACATTTTTAGTAAATTATTCCAAAGATCTGACTTGTGTAAGTAGAAACTGATAGTTCTGCTGAATTTCTCTATCAGATTTCCCTTGTGTATTTCTCTTTGAGATATCCTCTGCTTGCTTAGCCTTGATTTTCAAATATTCTTCAATATTGTTAGGCCTGGGATATCCTTCAACTGATGGTAAACTCCTTTTAGCAGGGTCATCCTCATAATAGAAAGATTTGATTTCTTCTCTAACTGCTATAAGTTCCAGAGGAAATTGAACACCTGCAGGAGGTAATGGCTTTTGAATTTGAGCTGAAGAGAGAGGAATGAGATTTGGAATTGTGACAAGTGATAGAGGTTTTGAAGATGTTGGTGGTGGTGAAATGTGATCATCTTTCAGGATTAGTCTTCTCCTTTTTGGTTGAGGAGAGACTGATGATGCTTTGGGTAGATCAGTGGTGGTGATTTGAGTGGCAGTGGATTGTGATTGACTAACAGTTGTTGAAACAACTGGTGTTTCAACCACTATTGTCATTACGACAGATGTTGTAACATCTGATGTCTTCTGCTTTTTGGCAGGAGGTGATGATTGGGTGGCTGTTTTTGGAGGTGAAGTGATTTTTGCTAGTGATGGTGGTAAGGCAGTGGTAGTGGTGTGTGTTAAAGTGGTGTGTGTTGAAGTGATGGCAGGTGTTTGGCTGACAGTTATTGAAACCACTGAAGTATCAGCAACTGTTGACACAGCAGGTGTTACAACAACTGTTTGGGTGGAAGTTTGATGTTGGGGGCTTTTGGATGGTGGTTTTGGAGTATGCTTTGTGAGTCTGGATGGTATGGACTTGGGTTCCCTCACTTTTCTAGTGGGATTTCTTTTTAGCTCAGGATTTTTAACATCCTTTGGCTCAGAACAACCCTGCGCATTCAGCTCCATGTAAGCTCTTTTCTCCTCACACCACCTTGACATATCCTTTGCCTCTCTGTCCCTTTTTACACTTGCTACAGCTTCATCACGTGCATTTTGGGTAACATCAATCTTTTTACTACCATCTGGCAAGGGAATTTTTCTAGTCATTGCATCCTTTTCTAGTTCAACATGCAGACCATCATCTATACCTTTTTCTTTTTCCACTCCTGAATTTTCTCCCCCTTTTTGGCATTATCTGGAGGTAATTGATCAATGAAGATAACAGTGGGAGGAGCAGTGCCAGTGGTCTCTAAGAGATGGGCCTTGATAGCCTTGATATCTGCTTGTGTGTTCTTGAACCCAGACTCCATTATGGTTCTCAGCTCTTGGACATGTATTGCATGTTGCTGATTAGCCATTTGTTGTTGTTGTTGGAGAAAAGGTTGAAATAAGTTCCATATCTCATCTGCAGCAGGTGCTTGTGGTGGAGCAGGTGCTTGAGGTGGAACAACAGTGGGTTGTACCATTTGAACTGTCAACAACTGATGCAGCATTGCTTTGATTTCTGCAACAGAGGTATCCAGCTTTTCAACTCTGTCCGTCAATTCTAGGTACTTTAAATCATCACCCAACTTAATGGGATCATCTGATTTCCCACTAGCAGTGGTTGTAACAATGGTTGATGCAGGGAGTGTACTCCAAGCATTATCCACTGATGCCCCTTTTTCTTGGTACTGGGGACTTCTTCCTTCAGCATTTAATAACCTTTTGATAGTACCAGTGGTTAAAACAAACTCACCAGTGGTTATCAGAGGTGCTATAGATGGAATTGCCTCCAAGGAAGTCTTATTGATGTAACCACTGTCCAAGTGTAAACCAGTGGGTTCAACACTTGTAGTGGCTGCTTCACTTGGATTACCACCAAGAGTTACTTGTAACTCAAGGGGTGTAACCTCCTCAGGTTGTGTTGGTGGGTTAGCAAAGATTGATACATCAGGCCCAGTCATTTGTTGAGGTATATTCTCATGGACAGGTGATTGAGAAGGACTGGTTTGTGCCTGGTTCAAATCAATTGCATCCAACAAAATCTTTGTATTTGGTGGAATTGTGGATGTGATGTTGGGTGTAGAAAGAGAATTTGCCCCGGGCATTGGGCTGTGGATGATGGAAGCAAGTGATTCCAGAGCATCATATTTGCAGAAACATCATCCTTAACAAATTTCTTTTCAAAATAATACCTTAGAAATCTTGTAAAAAGTAAGACTGACTTATTTTTAACTAAATCATTAAAAATTTCCTGGGAATAATTGAAATCTTCATCTTGAAGAATAGCATATCCTAGATTTTGAATTTTTAATGGTATTTCATTAAAAGAAGTTGTTTTATTTGAAACGCACATTAGCAGGGTATGGAATAAAAATCTTGTTGCAGGAGGGAAGTAACCTTTTTGTAAGGTATCCCTCTTCATCATTGTATCTGCATACCCTCTTTCAATGAAGTCAATTTTTAACTCATTTTTGGGAAAAGAATTTTTACCTTCTTGATCATTGACAAAGACTTCTGAGATGGATTGTGGTGTGATTTTGACAGCTTTACCCTTTAGAGAAGAGTTAACGGCTATAACAGCTTCTCCTTGTTTGTCAAGGGTTGCATTTTTCCAAAACTCTCTTTGGGTCACCAAGTAAATTGGTGCATCTGCTATCAACAAAGTTTTGTACTTTGATGCAGACATGATATCAATGATGGAGTCAAAAGCATCTGTAGTGCTGGGTTTTGTGAGAAGACCCAGAAGATTATGAGAAGGTTTGTGTGGAATTTCAGTGGGTGTTGACGATGATTTTGAAGTGGTTTTAGCGGAAGACTTTGATTTTGTCATTTTGGAGAAGATGATTCGAAGATGGTTTTGAGAAGATGAGATGAAAACTGCTTTGAGAAAGGAATTTTTAAGAATTCAATTCGACAGTAAAACCCTGTTTGGGGTTTTGAAAGGGGGTTTTATGGAGAAAAAGTGAATGCTGACGTGGCAGCGGTTACAAAAGGTCTGACCACTATGTACTGACCACGTGCCATCCCCTGATGTGATGAAGGACAGTACTTTTATGAATACTGAAGAAGGCAGTGGTTGCAACGGTAACAGATGGAAGCAGTGGATGATTTTTACTAGCAGTAGATAGCATATCAGTGGATACAACACTGATTTTGAACAATAGTGCTTATCAAAAGAGTGAAAGAACAGGGGATGACTTTCAGCAGTGGACAGACTTTAAAATAGAACAGACTTTTGAACCCATCAGTGGTTATGGCAGACTTTTAAGGATTTAATGAAAAATTAATTTTTAGCTATTTTTAAGGGTGGATTTTTTATTTTCTGAAAACATTTTAATGCTTTTATTCATAGAAAAACAGGATTTTGCCTGTTATTCCATGTTCAGCATGCCAATCCTAGAGATCAAGCTTTCAAAGGTGGATATGTCTAATGCTTTTGTTAGCACATCTGCCAGCTGATCCTTAGTTGGAACATGATGCAGAGAAATCAAACCTTTTTCATAGCAATCCCTCACAAAGTGATGTCTGATGTCAATGTGTTTGGTGGTTGAATGGGAAACTGGATTTTTGATGATATTTTCTGCTGCCTGGCTGTCCAACATGAGTGGTGTCTTCAAGGCAGTGATACCAAAATCCAGCAACTGATTTTGAAGCTAAAGCAGTTGGGCTGTACAGCTTGCAGCAGCTATATATTCTGCCTCAGCAGTGGATGTGGAAACAGCTGCTTGCTTTTTGCTTTGCCAAGACACTAAGCAATTTCCTAGGAATTGGCACCCTCCTGAAGTGGAATTCCTTGTCATGTCACATCCAGCAAAGTTACTATCTGAGAAACCTGAAAGCTTAATTTTACCATCAGCTGGATACCAGATACCAAGTGTGGGAGCAACTTTTAGGTATCTGAATATCCTTTTTACAGCAACAAGGTTTGACTTTCTAGGGGCTGATTGGGATCTTGCACAAAGCAAACATGATATCTGGCCTAGATGCAGTTAGGTACAATAAAGACCCAATCATGCTTCTATATAAGGTCTGATCAACCAAATCATCCTTTTCATCATACATGACTAATTTATTGGTTGCAATGGGTGTACTACATGGCTTACAATCATCCATTCCAAATTTCTTTAAAAGTTCTTTGGCATATTTGCCTTGATGGATAAAAGTGCCATTTTGCAGTTGCCTTACTTGGAGACCAAGAAAGCACTGGACTTCACCCATTGCACTCATTTCAAACTCAACTGTCATGAGTTTTCTGAACTCTTCACACATTTTATTACATGTGCTTCCAAAAATGATGTCTTCCACATAAATTTGGACAATCATCAAATCCTTTCCTCTCCATTTTAGAAACAGTGTTTTGTCTATCTTACCTCTTGTGAAGCCAATGGAAAGTAGAAAGGTGGAAAGAGTTTCATACCAGGCCCTTGGTGCTTGTTTCAAGCCATACAAAGCTTTATTCAGCTTGTAGACATGATTTGGATTAAATGGA
This sequence comes from Helianthus annuus, assembly GCF_002127325.2. Classification (NCBI taxonomy): domain Eukaryota; kingdom Viridiplantae; phylum Streptophyta; class Magnoliopsida; order Asterales; family Asteraceae; genus Helianthus; species Helianthus annuus. The sequence goes on along the minus strand of NC_035449.2, from coordinate 152,158,413 downwards.
TCCTCAAAGCCTGGAGGTTGACAAACATAAACGTTCTCTTGAATCTTACCATAGAGGAATGCACATTTGATATCCATTTGGTACATCTTGATGTTGTGGTTGACAGCAAAGGCCAGAAATAGTCTGATAGCTTCAAGTCTTGCTACAGGGGCAAATGTTTCATCATAGTCAATGCCCTCTTCTTGTCTGAAACCTTGAACCACAAGCCTGGCTTTATTCTTGACAACAATACCCCTTTCATCAGTTTTGTTTTTGAAGACCCACTTTGTGCCAATAGGACTTACACCCTCTGGCAGTGGTACAAGTTCCCAAACTTGTTGTCTTTTAAACTGTTGGAGCTCCTCTTGCATGGCTTCTACCCAGCTATTGTCTTTTAGTGCCTCTTGGTACTTGACTGGCTGATGGAGAGATAGAAAACCAGCAAAAAGACAAATGTTTTGGGATTGACTTCTTGTGAGCACCCCTTCATTGATGTTGCTAATAATTTGATCTGTAAGCAGGGGTTAAAGGGCTACTTTGTTCAACAACTGTTGAGGTAGCAGTGGTTGAGCTTTGACAACTGTTTTAAACACCTGCTGCTCTTCCCATTGTGGCAGACTTTTGTTGAGGAATGATGATCTCATACCCATAGTCTGGTGATGAATTCTCTGATGGACCTGCACTGTTAGTCTTGACAGCAGTATTTTCAAAAGTGAACTTATCAAGATCAAACAATTCTGCAGGGTTTGCTGGGATTTTCATTGATGAAAGTTCATTGAACTTTACATTCAAAGTCTCTTCCACTGTTTTGGTCCTTGTGTTAAACACTTTGTAGGCCTTGGCAGTGGTTGAGTATCCCAGATGATAACCAAGATCAATTTTAGCTGCAAACTTTGAGATTGAATCTTTTAAGTTTAAAATGAAGCATAGGCAGCCAAAAACTTTGAAATATGAGATTAATGGCTTTATTTTATACAGCAGTTCATAGGCAGTCTTTTGATGCCTGGGGTTGATTAAAACTCTGTTTTGGACATAGCAAGCAGTGTTTACTGCCTCTGCCCAAAAAGTTAATGGCAAACCTGAATCTGCAAGCATGGTTTTGGCAGCCTCAATCAAAGTTCTGTTCTTCCTTTCAACAACCCAATTTTGTTCTGGTGTCCTTGGAATGCTATATTGCCTCACAATTCCTTTTGACACACAGAAATCATCCAACTCCTTGTTCCTGAACTCTGTGCCATTGTCACTTCTGAAGATTTTTACTGGAAGGTCAAACTGCTTTTCAACCTGTTTCACAAAGTCTTGCAGAATGCCTGCAGTCTCATCTTTTAAGTGTAAAAAGTAAGTCCATGTAAACCTAGAAAAGCCATCCACAATAACCAAACAAAATCTCTTTTTCTTAAGACTCATGACTTTAACTGGGCCAAACAAATCCATATGAAGAATTTGCAAACATTTGGTTGTTTTGGACTCATCAATGGATTTCTAAGAGCTTTTTTGTTGTTTTCCTTTTAAACAGGAAACACAATGCTCAGGACAGGTGAACAGTTTTTGAGGTAAACCTCTTACTAATCTCTGTTTTGAAATGGCAGTGATTGTCTTAAGATTTGTGTGCCGGGGGATCTTCTGTGCCATAGTTCTGTCTCTTTGTTTGATGCAGCTGAGAACAGGCATGCATCAGTTCTGGGGCACTCTTTTGACATATCAACAACATAAACATTGCCACTTCTTTGAGCAACAAGTTTAGTTTTACCATTTTTGATTATTGCTTCAATCTTTTCAACCATTTCTGGTCCAACAATCCTACAACACTCCTTTGTGAAGAATGATCCACATCCCTTATCACTCATTTGTGAAACACTCAGGAGGTTGAATTTTAGATTGTCTATAAGATTGAAATTTTCAAATTTTACATTTCCAGACTGTACTGTACCAGACCCCAACACCTTCCCTTTACTATTATTGCCAAAGGATATATCACCCCCTCCATGGATTTTGAAATCTTTGAGAAGGGCTTTACATCCTGTCATGTGCCTGGAGCCTCCACTGTCTACATACCAAAGGCTATCTAAGCATGCAGAAGCTCCCTTAGCAGCAGCCATCATGGCACAATTACATTGATGATCATCTTCTTCATCAGCTCTCCCTCAACCGCTTTCTCTTCTTCCTTCTTTTCTTTGTCTTCTTTGGACCAGGGGTCAGACAGTGGTTCAATCAGGGTTTCTGAATTTTCTCCCAGCAGTAGTTCACCAGCAATTACAGTAACCACTGCTTCATGTAGGTCCCCCGGAGGTTGAGGTTAAACCTTATCCTTGTTATGTTTAACACACTAGCAAGTGCGGAATCCAAGCTAGAATGCAAACCGGTAGTTTATATGAGAACACAAGCTACAAAGAGAAAGGTAGACACACGAGATATCAAAGTTTTCTCTTGTATTTCAGTGGACACGGTTACAGCCCTTGACCAAACTGAAAATACACTCTCTACAAGACTAAGTTCACTCACATACTAAAGTGAACACATTACATGAGTATATATACCCATCACAGATCGTCTGGTCGAAGGATCAGATAGACTGATCGAAAGATCATCTATCGATCTGAAACCTATCGAAGGATCCACATATACCTCGAAGGATGATATCCTTCGAGGTACATCTACATCCATAGAAGGTTTATCCTTCGAGCTCATCGAAGGATATAAACAATCCTTCGATGACTCATCCTTCGACACAAACATATTACAAACATGTTCTAACTGTTTGGCCAAGTCAAACCAGGAGGATGGTTTACTTGGTCAAACTTACATCAAACACACATATTAACACACATAAGACGTAAACAAGACTAACAAAAGACATCGTTTTATATCATGACAAAATACAGACAAAGTACAGACACAAGTGCACCAACAAACTCCCCCTTGGTTGTAGCTTTGTCTCGATCTTCGTGTCTTCAAGTCTCTGACGTCCTTTCAACCGTTAAGTGATGCGTTGACCATGCACTTCCCGCATTCACAAGTAGGTTGAAGCAATACAAAGCCATCTTCTGAAACTTCATTGCTTGTGCACGATCCCTGACCAAGTAGTTGATCTCGTGATCCTTAAGAATAATAATATCCGACCTGGACATGTTAGTAATCCACATTGGATCTATCATTCGAAAGTTCTCTAGACAGTCTTGGAATAAGATCACCACTTCTCCAGTATCTGATCATAAACCCAGCAACGAAAGTTACCCAGAAAATCTGTCCTCATCTTCAACAACGGTATTTTCTTCATCAACTTCGGAGGATCATAAACCAATCGATAACGAGCAGTATTTGTATCTGGATCAAGCGTAAACCTGATCTGCTCGTATCGAGGAAACTGCGGCCTATATAGCGGATCCTTCCAACCAATTCTTCGTTCCAACCTGATCTTCTTGGCGAACAGATTCACCATTTTGTCTTCGACTCGATTAATAACCCTCAGCTGAGCCAAAACCGCAACATCATAATAAGGAAGTGAAAGAATGCTGAGAAGAGACCTGAAGTACTGAAGGCCGCATTGTCGCTTCACAACCATGCAGTGAAGCTCCTTGATGAACATCCAGCTGATAATACGACCCCGAGCCTGATTCCTTTCCAGATTTATGTAGTTGGCCTGATCCAACGGAGGGAGCGGAGGAGGATTCCTAGCTAGGAAATCCGCTCGCCATTCGTTCACGGTCTTCTCACGGCTTTCTTGAGCTGTAGGAGAATCTGAAGAAGGGTTAGTAAATTCTGCTGTCTTTGTCGCCACAAACTCATCATCAAGCGCATTAAACTCCGCATTATCTTGACCAACATAAACAGGACGTTCCGGATCCGAACCGATGAAGATTTCTTCAATCGTAGAGAAATCGGTTTCGTCCGGAACTAACGGAGTAGCATCGATCGTCTTCAAATCAACTTCAGTCAATTCCTTCAGAGCTAATATACGTTCATCAGACATCTCTGTAACATGTTCTCCCTCTTCTAATAATTCACCCGTGACTGGATGATACTGTTGAACAGTTGAGGATTCAGGAAGATCGGTAAACGCTTCCGGTTCAAGACTAACATGTTCAAACCCTGCCGAAGCTTCCAACGTTTCAGTCTGCTCAGACGGACCAGTAGTAGCTGTTGGAGGAGCAGTAGGAGCAGCTTGAGACGTACCAGACCCACCTGCAGCACCGGATGCAGTTGCACCGGAACCTGAGGCAGCTGGTTGATCAGGATTTGCTGCATCATCGTCTTTGTCATCGCCACGCTTCGAGGGAACGATGCCTAATGCTTTGCACCTTTCATTCCAAAGCGTAACTACTTTGTGATCCATTTTCTTGAAATTTGCTTGAACAGGCTTGAAGGCTTCTATTAATCGATCATCACGATTTTTATAGCGATCCGACAGCTCTTCATGCTTCTGCCTTAATACATTTGCCTCATGCTCCAACACATTGCTCCGCCCTTTCATTATCTCAACTTCCCTATCACGAGCCCTGTTTGCTTCTTTCAGCCTTTCAATCTCTAGAGCCTGTTCGTTGATCTTAAGATTCTGAGCACTAACAATTGAGACTAGCTTGTTGTGTGCCTCCACATCCCGTGTTCGTTGTTCACGATACTCTTCAATCTTTCTAGTATGCCGACTGACTAAGTTACCCAATTCACTGACTTGTTCGATCAGGAAGTGAATTCTCTCAGCTTCAGACAAACCAGACAATGTTTCTGCTAGAGTCGGCCGTGAAGGCTCAGGTCCTGAGGAGCCAGACTGACCAGATGGACCGGAAGTACCTGTTGGACCAGTAATAACAAGAGGAGGACGTGCGTGTGTACCTGAGATAGGAGTTGCAGGCGGCTGTTGATCAACAGTCGCGGTGCGTGTCCCAGTAGACATCTGCGGAGAAGAGACCAGCGCCAGCATCTCTGATGTAGTTAATTGATCACTGACAGGTGGTAGCTGATGCTCTGGAGGTGTTGAATGCTGGATCGAATCAGGTATAGTGACATCACCAGCAGTTTCACCCATTGACCCTGATCCGTCCTTTGATTTCTTTAAAGTACGAGTACCCTGTTTTCTTGCTTTCCTCTTCTTTCTAACCAAACCAGGAGCAGCAGGAATATAATCATCATCTTTGTCAGATTCTGCGGCACTAACTAGTTTCTCTATACGTTCAAGACCACGAAGATTCCCGCGCTGATCATAAACCTTTCGCATCCCTGGTGGAGGAGGATTATCATCCTCAGAAGACGAATCATCATTACCATAACCTCCTTCATCATCAGAAGACGAACTGCTTTCATCCACCAACCTTCTCGGCTCGTCCACCTTACCTTTACCTTTGTCGGTCGCATCATCGCCTGACCGACTTGCAGGACCACCATCTCCACCTGCACTACCACCTGTATCTCCAACTACAATACCACCAACCTTACCACGGGCATCAGATTCGACGAACACTCCTTGAACTTCTTCCGCAACAACATTCACATCAATTTCAACATGTGTTGCAGCACTGGAACTGCCAGCAGACTTTTTGCTCGATGCTTTAACTCTGTGCTTAGCCTCAAGTTGTGTGTTAGCCAACGCGATTAACCTGGGCTCTTCGTCATCAGAATCACTTGCATCTCGACGCCACTTATGGTTCTGTGGTGCCTCGTAGGACATATCATCGAGGTGGCCAATAAGCTTTCTGACTGGATTGGATTCCTTATACTTAGACATAGACTTGAAGATCAGCAATGTACGCTCGTTCATCGGATTAACTGGTAGAATATCTGCATCAACCTTGGGAAGATTCGGAATCTGATCATCCATCATCATTTGCAAGAATCTTGGATATAACCAAAACTTGGTTGACGTCCGTTGATTTGCTGACGGAAGTGGCCTGCGGGCATTCTCTTTCAGATTGTCAAAGATGTAACGTGATATGTTGAACGGCTTGTTCAGAATTAGAGCCGTAAACAATCCCGTCAATTCAATAGGCGACAGATCGTATCCAGACCGTTTGTTGCTCAGACAGTGAATAAGAATATGCAATAAAAACTTGTATCGTAACGGCATGAACCCTTTGTTTATCTGATTTGCTAGCACATTCTCGGTGTAACGTAGCCTCATCAATAAACCACGCTGACACTGTAAATCAATTGAAGTCAAGTCTTCTGGTTGATCTCCCAATTGCAAACGCGCTCTGATGGTGTTCTCGGTGATCACCACGGGTTTCTCAGTAACGAATCCTCTAATCACTTCTTGGTTATTCACTGTATCAACCACAGCAGAATTCCAGAATTCCTTGATCTGGGACTGGTAAGCGGTGTGTTGTGTAGTAATGGCATAGTTGATTCGTGCCCGGTGAAGATACTGCATTATCCCCTCGTATTCCGGACTAACTTTGTCTTCCGGTTGCAGATACGCGGCCATGTTGTGTCTTGGCTCGGAATAGATTCAACTTCAGATTTTTCTTTCTTAGTTGGTTTTGCCCGTTCCTTCTTCTCTTTCGGTGCCATTTCTGTTCATGAAAACAAGGACACGTAATGAGAAAACAGTCAAACAGTCAACAAAGATTTTACACTTAGAAAGATTTCAGTTTCTTGAAAAATTTCTAAGTGTTGTTTCCTCGAAGGATTCCATTTAGACATCGAAGGATTGACACTTGACTCGAAAGATGTTATTTTCCTCGAAAGATGAAAGGCCTTATCGAAGGATCAACTTACGAAAGATCATTAATTTTGAAAGATATCTTGGTCAATCGAAAGATCTGATCAATCGAAGGATGAATCCTTCGAAAAGCTTAGTATCCTTCGAGTCTCAGTTCGAAGGATATTTTGCAGTCCATCTTTTGAGGTTAAGAAACATCATCTTTCGTGATCGAAGGATGTTTTCCGGTGGCACTGTTCATCGGCGTGTTTTCCGGTGATTGTTTTAAGTGTGTTTTAAGTGTGTTTCAAACCATTTAAAAATATCAACATCAAACCATTTAAAAACATCAACATCAAAAACAACCCCGGACACTAATCCTAACACGGATACTAACACAGATACAGGTACCGATCAACCCCAAGAACACCCAAGACCCTTTCAGACCATTAAAATTCAACACAAACCTCTGTAACACAAAACATTAGTCAAGATAAAACTTTATGATCATCAAAACCTACCACTAACATATTTACAACACATTCACATTACATAAAATCACATGATCAGATGAGGTGTTCATGTTGTTGTTTGTTAAGTGTATTAGGATTATCCTACCGTGATTGTTGTTATAATCCTGATAGCCTAACTTTTGTTTCGATTTTGGCAGAGTTTTGGTAGGATCAGAGGTTTTTGAAATTTGAACTGTTATGTTGAAATGAAGAAGAAGGCCCCCTTTTATACTCTGTCCTCGAAACGCGAACCGCCTCGAAGGATCATTAACCTTACGAAAGATGAAAAAGGTGCTCGAAAGATGAGACTTTGGGTCGAAGGATCCAGATCTGGATCGAAAGATACCAGATATTTGTGGGAACCCTCAACAACCTCGAAAGACGATCCTCGAAGGATATCTTTCGACCTGATCCATCTTTCGAAAAGTCTGATCAACTCGAAGGATCCAATTGGTCAAATCCTTCGTTGACCAATTTATCTTTCGACCATCAAGATTGACTTTCATTGACCATCTGATCTTTCGAGGGCCATTGCTTCCTCGAAGGATCAGATTTTCACCAACACTTTGGATTTTGGGAATTTGCAACTCAAACCCTTCAAATTCTTAAAAGTTTTTAGAAACGACCGTTTTGAAAGATTGCCCGTTATGAAGTTCTGCAAAGGTCAGTTTTATGAAGTATCTCGGCTTGCCAGGTATCGGATCGAGCACCAACATCGGTTAATCAAAAATAAGATTAAATTGAAAATCCTTTTGGATTTTGATAAAATAAAAGACAACAATTTTAATATCTTTTGAATGTTATCAAACGACATCACCGCTAATGTCGTGCTGATATGCACCAAACGACAAAACTGTTTAAAATAAGACAATAAAAGTTAAGCAGTAAAGTTAAGCAGTAAATAAATATGTACAAACACAACAATATTTTTGCGAGTTTCTAGCGAAGAGAATCATATCAGTTTGCGGTCTTCTGTCAAAACACATTTCCTTTTAATATTCTTTTACAGATGTGGATAAGTATTCTACCACAATTACCGATATTGTTATCCACTTAAACTCAGCGATCAAGTGTAATCATAATACACTGAGATACATTTAAGGTATGATTTATACTTACCGACCGGTGTTCATCCACTCACGACACATTCCCGTATCAAGGTATGCACGAGAGTTCATCTTACTGGCGAGTATACCATTTATCATCCGTTTTTAACGTATATAAAATGTGAACAAGTCACTTATTTGAGTTTGAAAACCAAGCCCTATGTGATGAAATCACTTATTGATGAGGAACTTGATTTTCTATGCATGCATGAATGTGAATAAATTCACTTATTGGGTTGAGAGCAAGTCCGTGAACAGGTCAGTACTTTCGTACAGCAAAGAGACGAACTTGACTCTCAAATGATATGCAATGTGATTCATTGATCACTTATTTGATGGCTGTGATATTTTATCACTTATTTTGTGCCAAATGCAGAATGAGATATGTACACGTATGTATGGTATCATGGAAGAACTAGACTTTGTCTTTTATAGAAACAACCATGATACCCAGATGATAAACAGCATAAACCCCGAATATCTCAGAACCTCGGCAATCTATCAAACGAAATTTCGGTACCAAGACCATATGCCAATGAGCGGTTCCCACGCGGTTTTCAGTTCGTTATGTTTATATCTCCTGCATACTTTAAAATGATCGTGAGTCTACCGGTACATCATTAGTAGAGCTACTTATCATTTTCTTTTCTTTTGATTTCTAGAAACATGTTTCGACCGACCTCTGATGTAATATCATTTTCTCTTATATTACCAAGAAACTCATTTTTGTTTTTCTATTGTTTTTGTGTTTTTCTGAATTTTCTCCCCCTTAAATGCAGAAAGTAAATAAAGTAAAGACATATTTTTGTATTTTTGCGGTTTTTCAATGTTTTTTTTTTCCTTGAAACTTTCTCCCCCTAAAATTCAAAAATAAAATAAAGTAAAAACATATTTTTGGATTTTTGGTGTTAGAAAAATATTTACAAAAACGATTTCCCGATGTCGGTTACTCTTGCTTCACCTTTATGCCGTTTACCAAAAGTAAATAATCGAATCTTGATTTATCAAATGCTTTGGTAAAAAGGTCGGCATGTTGGTGATCGGTATGAATGTGAACCACATCGATAAGTCTCTTTTCAAAGCAATCACGTATGAAGTGATATTTAATATCGATGTGCTTCGTTTTTGAGTGCTGTACAGGATTTCTAGTGATCTGTAAAGCAACTTCATTATCAACATAAATAGGAGTAGTTAGGAATTCAAAACCGTAGTCCCGCATCTGTTGTTGGATCCATAGAACCTGGGAGCAGCAACTAGACGCAGCAATGTATTCCGCTTCACATGTAGACGTAGCCACACATGTCTGCTTCTTGCACTGCCAAGTGACTAGGCGATTGCCTAAGAACTGACATCCTGCTGTAGTTGATTTGCCATCTTTCTTGCAGCCGCCGAAATCAGAATCACTGTAAGCCTTGAGATCGAATTTATCATCCTTAGGGTACCATAACCCGGTGTCAGGGCAACCCTTCAGATAACAAAAAATCCTTTTGACAGCAGCATAGTGAGAGACCTTCGGATTCGCTTGGTATCTGGCGAGGAGGCACGTTGGATACATAATGTCGGGTCTTGATGCGGTGAGATACATTAAAGATCCAATCATAGCACGATAAAGTGAAGAGTCCACAGCCTCCCCTTTTTCATCCGGAGTAATCCCGTGATTCTGTGGAAGAGGAGTAGAAATTGGCTTCGAATCGGACATCTGGAACCGGCTCAAGATGTCTCTGACGTACTTGGTTTGATGGATAAAAATTCCAGATACGGACTGATTAACTTGCAAACCCAAGAAGAACGTCATTTCACCCATCGCACTCATCTCGAATCGATCTTGCATCACCTTTTCAAATTCCTTGCATAACTTATCATCGGTAGAACCAAAGATAATGTCATCGACGTATACCTGTACCAACAGAAGATCTTCACCTTTTTCCTTGATGAAGAGGGTACAATCGATCAAACCCCGTCTAAACCCGTTGTTCAGCAGGTACGTAGACAGTGTCTCATACCAGGCTCGGGGTGCTTGATGAAGACCATATAACGCCTTGTTAAGTAGTAAAACTCTGTCAGGATGTAATGGATCTTCAAACCCCGGTGGTTGCTCGACATATACTTCCTCTTCGACTACTCCGTGAAGAAAAGCACTTTTAACATCCATCTGGTACACCTTGAATTTCTTGAAGGATGCGTAGGCTAGAAAGATTCTAATAGCCTCCAGACGTGCAACAGGTGCATACACTTCATTGTAGTCAATACCTTCTATCTGACTAAAGCCTTGAACAACTAACCTTGCTTTGTTTCGGACAACAATCCCACGGTCGTCCTTCTTGCACTTAAACACCCAACGAGTTCCGATCTTCTTGTAGTGGTCGGGCCTATCAACCAATTTCCATACGCCCAACTTTTCGAACTGCTGAAGTTCTTCTTGCATGGCTTCCACCCAGGAATCATCTTTCAATGCCTCCTTCCAAGATTTAGGCTCTTCTTGGCTAACATAGCAGGCGAAAGACCAATCATTTTGTTGTCCCGATTCTCGTATCTCAACATACAAGCCAGCATTTTCGTTATTTCTGATTTGATTCCTTGTCCTTACACCACTGAGAACATCACCTATAATATTCTGCTGAGGATGAATGTTATGAATTCGGGTTTCAGGAACTAGAGGAATTTCAACATTGGTCCTCAAGTTATTGATATTTAAATTCCCGATATCATTCTGAAGTTGTTGAGTTGTAGAAGATGATGCATTTTCTTCTTAGACAATTGGCGCAGACACTGGATCCGTTGCTTCTGACGTACCTTGAACCGGACGCGGTGCTTCACCATCATTTGCATCAACATACTCCTCATCTTCCGATGACAAATTGTAGTCGACAGCATCATTAAACACCTCATTTGAAACGAGATTGTTGACAGAAGAAGATGCTTGTGAGTCAACAATGATTGGGCGAACTAACTGAGAGCCAGTCGCATTCTCGCTTTCAGACAACATTTGAGCAATTGCATTGTCATCATCAAATGTCGGCAGATTGAATGAGTCGAAAAGACCATCATAATCGAACATCCATGGATCTCTAGAAGGCTTCGGTGGATTAGAATATCTTTGAACTTTTACTTCACCCCACTCTTCAATTTTCTTGGTAGTCAGGTTCCATACTCGCAGATTAGGAGTAGCATACCCAAGGAAGTAACCTTCGATAGCTTTGGCACCAAACTTCCCGTCAGGCTCAATCATGGTACATGGTGCACCAAAAGGTTCTAGATATTCCAAGTCAGGAGTCTTCTTGTGTAGGAGTTCGAAGCACGTTTTGCCATGTCTTTTCACTGTGAGAACCCTGTTTAACGTGTAGCAAGCCGAGGCAACAGCTTTAGTCCAGAATCGAACTGGAAGCTGAGACTCAACCAACATGGTTCTTGCAGTCTCAATTAAGGTTCTGTTCTTTCTTTCAGCGACTCCGTTTTGTTGTGGCGTGTACCGAGTGCTGTATTCATGAAGGATTCCTTTTGCAGTGCAAAATTCATCCATAACCCTGTTTTTGAACTCGGTTCCGTTGTCGCTTCGAATTCGCCTCACCTTTAGATTATAAAGATTTTCCAACAAGGTGATCAAATTCTTTAGAATTTCTGGAGTCTCGCTCTTGTGGACCATGAAAGCAACCCATGAAAATCTTGAATAGTCATCAGTGACTACCAAGCAGAAAACTTCCCCGTGCACACTCTTGTGTTTGATTGGCCCGAAAAGGTCCATATGCAGACGTTCGAGTGGCATGTTTACAGTGTTAACCTTCTTCAATGGATGTGATTTCTTGATCTGCTTCCCTTTCTGACACGGCACACAGACATCTTGAAGTTGAAAATTCTTCACATTTACACCTCTCACCAGATTGTTTTTGACAAGGTGATTCATTTTTCTGAGGTGAATATGACCCATCCGTCTGTGCCAAGAGATCGTCTCCTTTTCAGTGGCTTTTGAAATAAAGCAAGTAACTTGTTTGGATTTAGTTATTGCTTGGCTCATATCGAGGACATACAAATCATTAACTCGTGGTGCTGATAAGAGAATCCATTCTTCGAGAATCTTGAATCCTGGCTTCAGTACATAACAACCGGCATCATCAAAATGCACGGTGAACTTCTTGTCGCAGATCTGAGAAACACTCAGGAGATTGTGATCCAACTGTTGCACATAATTGATTTTGTCGAAACTCACAACTCCATTTGAGATCATTCCCTCGCCGGTGATATACCCTCCTTTATCTCCAGCAAACGCGACATATCCTCCTCTTATACTTCGCACATCGAAAAGAAGACGATAGTCGCCCGTCATGTGCCTGGAAGCCCCACTATCAACAATCCAATGACTATTAATAGTTCCTCCTAGAGCCGCCTGCACATGCAACTAACTTATCAGTTTGAGAGGGGGACCCAAGCCTTTGTGGACTTGGGTCGTCCTTGATCATCAAGGAAAGTGATTTCAATCACTTGATGATTAGGAAAAAGAACCTGTGGTGCTCCCCCTGATTGAATTACCTGCTTTTGCTTCCAAGCTGTTTGTCTTTTACCAATATTTGAATTTATTGTTTTAGCATTTACTGGTTTTACAGTTTCAGGTTTTGCTTGTACAGGTTTTTCTTCTTTGACCTCTGATTTTAAGGCCTTTTCAATTACCTTTTGATTCTTTTGCTTTAACTTCTTTTCCCTTTCTTTCAAGACACGTGTGTCTTGTTTCGGGGAAACTGGTCGTTTTTGGTAATCGATTTCTTGGGGAGCACTCGTTTTTTACTTCAGCTTTTGCACGTGTGGGCAATATCTTACAATATGCCCAACTGTGCCACATTTAAAACATGTTCTCCGCTCTACAAACTTCGGAGAAACATGTTGATGACCAGACGGAGAACTAGACAATGAACTTTGTGATCTAGACGTGCTTGGACCTAAATCACATCCGTTGGTATGTTGGGTATAATTATTCTGATCATTTCGTTTTAAAATTCTAACTTGTTTTACAAAATCAACGTTAGATTTATCCTGAAATGTTTCAAGTTTGTCTGAACCCGTGGATCCAACAAAGTTCATTTTCGATTCTCGTTTCTTAACAGGAGCTCTTTTGTTTTGCACCTTTTGTTGTTGAACCTTAGGTTGCTCAACCTTTGATTGTTGAATTTTAGGTTGTGCAGCCTTAGGTTAAGTAGCCTTAGACTGTTCAACTTTAGGTTGTTGAACCTTTGGTTGTTCAGTCTTAGGCTGCTGAACTTTAGGTGCTTGAACATTCTTGTTCTGAGCCTTCTTTCCCTGTACCTTACCCTTTCCGGAGTTGACTTGTTGTTTTCGCTCAATTGGTAGTTTTTGGTTTCCGTTTTGTTTTCTAATTTGTTCACACGGAATTGGATCACATTGAGTGACGGTAACTTTGCCACCTTTGTTCCCCAAAAACTTATCAGTGCATCCTTCAAAAATTTGCTCAATTAAATCTTGATTTACATTTTTAATTGGAAAATCTTTGTTAGAGTAGATTTTGCTATCTCCTTTGAGCGTGTACAACAAATTATTCCCTTCAAGGTTAGATACAAGGGACTCCATTGCTTTTGACATTTCAGTCTTACTCGGTTTCACTGGTGGATCACACAGGATGTGATTCTTGATTGGAATATCTGTTGTAACCGAGTTAGACTGTTGTTTCACAATTTCTTCAGATTCATCATCCGAAGAGTCAGCATCCTCAACAATGGGAGGACTCTGTTCCTTAACACACGATGAATCTGTCACATTCTCAGATTCTGATTGACCCGAGGATGATGTACCAGTTGTGAACCCGAGGCCTGCTGCAAAGTCATCTAGACCGAGTGGCACAGTAGGTTCAAAACGGGGCATATCCTCGTCATCAGGCAATTTGGAGTAATTGTGATTCATTGGGGGAGGACATGATTTGAATCCAATACATTTTGCATCCCCCTTTTTCTTTTGAACGTCAATGATGTGATCCAATACATAGCGGGAATTGGAATAGCTTTCCAGTTTCTGCTTAATTGTCTCACATTCACATCGAGCTGTTGCTAACTCTACCATTTGCTTTTCAATTGTGTCAATAAGATTATTGTTAGCATGTTGTTTTCGCAAAACAGCCTTTTGTAATTCTGAAACATCATGTCTTAATGACGCAATTGTTGCTTTAAATTCCTTTTCATTTCTGGTTAAAAACAAGTTAGCTTCGGTTGCTTTAGAAAGATCTACAATCAATTCTTGATTGTGTTTGTGTGTGATTTCAAACTAACTTTCCTTTTCAGCATATTTTAAACACTTTGCACATTCAATAGGAACAGAAATAGAGTCAGAATTAGTATCACATACCTGAGAAGTCTGACCTTCTACGTGAGCCATAAAGGCTGTATGAAAAGAAAAAGATCCATCTTCAGAGAAGAACTGAGCAAGCTTCTCGGAAGTTCCAGCAGATTTCTGGCAGAGAATAGATCTCCTCTTGCATAATGCTTCAGCTTCAGCCAAAAGCTCATCAACCTCCAAATCTAAAGCATCACTTGATAAATCACCAGCATCAAGTGATTCCCCATCCATGCTCCCACTATAACCCGAACTATCTTCATCTTCTGAAGATTCACCAGCAGACACGGGTTCTACTACCTTCTCAATCACTTTAGCATAACATGCTGTTCCACCATTTCCTCCTTCTCCAAGCTGAAGGTTCCAGTTGCAGATTTCATCAGCTTGAACAACCAATCCTCTGTGGGGATTAGTGTTTGTGGATCCAGATGCATTTCCTCCAACGGGAACTATTGATCTGACAGAATTGTTGTTCAGTTGTTGTTGTGGCTGTCCTTGATTCCTGAAGGGATTCTGATTTCCTTGCTTAGGTGGTTTCTGACACTCCCGCTTGAAGTGACCCTTTTCACCACAATTGAAGCAAGTGACAGCATTCTTATCAAAACCATACTTGGTGTTGTTGTTGCTATCCAAGTTGGTTCTCCCCGTCCTTTCCATAAACTCCTTTGCTCTTCGAATTGCACTAGCAAGAGCCCATTTGATATCCATCATTGGCGGTGGTGCGAATTGCTGAGCTGTCGGTTGCACATACTGTTGTTGAGAAGAAGAATCTGGTCTTGAATACATCGTGTATGCTGAAGGATCAACTGATTTGTTGTGGAAGGTTCGGTGTTTGAGATGAAAGCTGTTTGAAGCTTCGCGTGTTGAGAAGCTGGTTTTTCTCCACTGATACCTCCTGCAATCCCATAGTACATCTCTGGATTTTGAGGAGTTAGTGTTCTTTTTGCTTTAAGCTTTTCTTCTACATCCTTGTTCTCCAATTTTTGAATTAACTCATAAACGGTGATTGTGTCTAGAACACCATTTTCTTTGAGAATTTCAAGAAAACTGCTCCACTTTGATGGTAAGCTATCAGCGAATCTCTTCACCATTTCTTGTGGAGTGGCAGTGACTCTAAAAGCAAACATCTCGCTCAACAAGTGATGGAACCTTGTAGATAACTCTGCCAAAGTCTCATTCTCCATACACGTGAATCCTTCAAACTCTTTCTTCAGTAATTCTTGCTTGATCTTTCTAGATTGAGCATTTCCTTCACATCGTAACGTGAGCATATCCCACAAGCTTTTAGTAGTCGTGCAGTAAACAAACTGGTGGTAAATGTCTCTGTGAAGAGCTTGTGTGAGAATCATGAATGCTTTCTTTTCTAACTCAAATTTCTTCTTATCTTCATCAGACATAGTGCTGTAAGTTTGTGGATTAGATCCTGCAACTTCCAAATCATTGTCAAATGCAGTGAAGAAGCACATCCATAGATCTTGACCTTGCCCCTGAACATAAGTTCTCAGCCTTTCTTTCCACCATCTCCAATCATTGATGTGATTTAGCTTTGGCGGTTTTGTGCTTGTACCAGTTTCACTGTCGTTCTGCATCATTGCTTGAATGTTGCTGCTTTGATTTGTAACCAATGCCCATTGATTTGCAGTTATCATTGCAGCTTGAGGTGGGACAGTAGCCTGCATCCATGCAGTTTTGTTGAAATCTGACGCAGATTGCGTAGCTGATGATTGCGTAGCTGATGATTGTGGAGTCAAAGTTGTTTGAGTCCACGCGGTTGGATCCCACTGACCGTTTGTTCCCATTTTATAAAAATTAATATATTAAGTGAAAATTGATTTAAAATTTGAAAAACAAGTTTTCCCCTTTTTAAAAATTTAATTTTCACAAACTATGTTAATATCTCGAATGAAAACAACCAGCCGAAGGATCCCTGATCGAAAGACCTAAAAAACACAAACTTGTTAAACTTAAACAGACTAGGATCGAAGGATCAATACTTGTTCGAAGGATCAACAGTGTTCGAAAGATCACTGTTGAATTTCGAACAATGATTTTGAAAGATTCTCCAATCGAAAGATCCTTATCTTTCGAATAAGAACTGTAGATCGAAATATATATCCTTCGAAAAGATTCCTTGGATCGAAGGATAAGTCACAGACTTCGAAGGATGTTCGAAGGATGATTATCTATCGAACTTCCTTTGATCGAAAGATGATCTTTCGACTTCGAAGGATATCCTTCAATCTGTACTGACACAGTTGACAAAAAGTGACAGGTTGGTGAAAAGGTGATTGGTTGGTAGAAAGCTTTCGGCAGAAGGTATGTTCAGACCATACTTTTTACCAAACCAGATTTGACCCAATAAAATATTACTTAAAAAGGAAGGTTCTTATCCAGAAAACCGGTCACCGGAGTAAGCCGGAATTTGGCCGGAAATTACCAAACTTCTTAAAAACAAGTTTTTAAGTTACCCAACCCGTCCTTTAACACACCCGGTTAGTTTAGAACACGTTTTTACGTCTATAAATGCGAGAAAAACACTAAAAACGGGTGCTAAACCATGTGAGTTTTTGTCCAAACACTCCAAAGTGTTGTATAAACTCGGTTTTTAACAAGGAAAAGAGCCACGGCTCTGATACCACTTGTAGGTCCCCCGGAGGTTGAGGTTAAACCTTATCCTTGTTATGTTTAACACACTAGCAAGTGCGGAATCCAAGCTAGAATGCAAACCGGTAGTTTATATGAGAACACAAGCTACAAAGAGAAAGGTAGACACACGAGATATCAAAGTTTTCTCTTGTATTTCAGTGGACACGGTTACAGCCCTTGACCAAACTGAAAATACGCTCTCTACAAGACTAAGTTCACTCACATACTAAAGTGAACACATTACATGAGTATATATACCCATCACAGATCGTCTGGTCGAAGGATCAGATAGACTGATCGAAAGATCATCTATCGATCTGAAACCTATCGAAGGATCCACATATACCTCGAAGGATGATATCCTTCGAGGTCCATCTACATCCATCGAAGGTTTATCCTTCGAGCTCATCGAAGGATATAAACAATCCTTCGATGACTCATCCTTCGACACAAACATATTACAAACATGTTCTAACTGTTTGGCCAAGTCAAACCAGGAGGATGGTTTACTTGGTCAAACTTACATCAAACACACATATTAACACACATAAGACGTAAACAAGACTAACAAAAGACATCGTTTTATATCATGACAAAATACAGACAAAGTACAGACACAAGTGCACCAACACTTTAGCCACTTCATCCACTGTTTCAGCACTTAGCTGTTCACCTTCAGTTTCTACCCCTTCTGGTATTGACTCTAATGCCATCAAACAAAATTCATCATTAAGATTATCATTAGAAGCATAGAGTGCAAAATTTTCATCACCAAGCTCATCAGGCATACTGCTCCAGTCAACAAAGGCTTGGGTAAAGAAACTTTGTTGATCTGGTTGTACAACTGTTGGAGCAGCTTGTTGAGGTGCAACAGGTTGCACTAGTGCCTGAGGGACAGGGGCTTGAACATACTGAATTTGTGGAACAGTGGTTTGAACATAATGCACAGGCACAGGGGTTGCAGCATAGTGAGCAGTGTTAACATGTGCTGCAGGGGTATATTGGGTATATTGCACAGTGCTTTGATGTTGTGGTCTAGGGTTTGAGCTGGGATAAGTTATTATTGGACCGATGATTTGACTCCTGCATTCCCTAGCAAAATGACCTAGCCTATTGCACTTGTAGCATTTCAGTTTTGATTTATCCAACCCCACCCTTAAATTCCCATGCAACCCTGGGAATTTTCTCCCTGTTCTTTTGTAGAATTTGCTTGTTCTTACACTAAGCAAAGCCAATTGATGTAAAATGTCCATTTCTTCTAAGTCAGTGGAATCAAAGTGTTGCAAATCATTTAGTTCAAAGCACAAGTTGTCTGACATCTGGTTTTCACAGTTTGCAGTGAAAGCATAATTTGCAGAGTGAGAATCAGAGTTAAAATTTCCACCAGCAGTTATATCAATAAAATGATCATAACTCTGATCCTTACTACTGCTACTAGATTCTTCCTGACCAAAAAGAGCTGTGCTGCCAAATGAATAATCATCAGCAACTTTACCAGACTCTTGCAACTTCCTTTTCTGGTTTAACTCCCTTTCATAGGTCAGGAGTCTACCATGGAGTTGGGTCAGGGTCAGATCTTTGAACTCGGTTGAATTTCTAGTAACAAAAGCAATTGTATCCCATTTTTCAAGTAGTGATCTAAGAAACTTGCTATTTTGAGTTGCATTTGGAAATGTAACTTTAACAAGTCTTAGCTCACTAATAAGATAATTGAATCGTTCAAACTGTTGGGTCAATGATTCACCCTTGATGTGACAGAATGTTTCGTACTGCTGATTCAGAATTTCCTGATTGTTTTCAATAACCTCTTCTGTTCCCCCAAACTATTCCTTCAGTGCATCCCATAGCTCTTTGGCACTGTTACAATGTAACAGTCCAGCATAGATCTCATTGGGTAATGCAGAAGCTATGATGCTAAATGCTTTGGCATCGAGTTCTAACTTTTGAAAGTCAGTTTCAGTATAATTTTCAGTTGGTTTAGGTACGAACTTCTTTGCATCCTCAGCACTTGGCACCATAGGAACATGGGGACCAAAAACAACAGACCTCCAACATCCAGTATTCTGTTGAGCAAGGATGTGACCCATCCTTCTCTCCCAGATGTTGTATACATTACGTTTAAGCATGGGTGGTTTGAAAAGAGAGCCAATGTTAGTCTTATCATCTTGTGATTTTGACGTCATCCTGGTTGTTTTACAGGCACTGATTAATTAACTTTAATAGTGATTAAACCTTGCTCTGTTTTTCAACAAAACGAACAAACTATCAGTATCAACGATTGTGAGCTGAACTATTTATGTGAAAATGATTGTTAAATCAAATTTGACTGTCCGAGCTCTGATACCAATAGTTAGGATCTGAGTTTGGATTGATTGTGTTTTACGTTTGAATTAAGATGAAGATGAATGAGAAAATGCAGCGGAATATAAATGACAACAAACTTTGCACACAATCAAACAGGAGAATTGTTTTCAACACACAAGTTTATCATTGAATCGAATGCTTGAATTTATTCCAAGACTCAATTACAACTGTAAGTATGCTTACAAACTCCCCCTCAGCCTGAGCTCACAGTGATTTGTTCGCGCAGGAGAAAGATTGTGAAATAGCTAATAGAACAGTACAGAGCACTGTTCTATTTATAGGCACAAGACAAACCACTGAGCATCTTTGCTGACGTCACCATGAAAGTGACATCTAACCTCCTAACAAACTCTAACATCTGACCTATACAAACTCTGCTTATGCTAACAACTGTTATTACAATACAATTCATAAAGTAAACTAAACTACTGCTGCATCCTTCCACTGATGTGAACCCAGCAGCACTTTACATATTCAGCAGAGCTTGACTCATAGCAGTAGATCAAACAGCAGAGCTTTAGTATTCCATCAGTCTTTATCTTGGGCAGCAATTGTTGGTCAGCAGTTTGTAAAGATTAGTAGATTGGAGGTCAGCAGATGTTGAAACCACTTTCAAGGAGAGAGATTTGAAGCATATCATCTGCTTATTCTGGATCCACTGCCCTGATCCAGTTTTGGCTTTAATTATATGTTCCTTTGATAGGGTTCAATTCCCAACACACATTTTGTCTGTATTCTGAACACGAGGCGTGTTGGCCTGGACACGACCCCGTGGTCAAGGTGGGCACGGGGCGGGTTGACCTAGACACAGCCCCGTGGCTAGAGAGCTTATGTCTTATTTTAAGGAATTTGTCCAGATCGGGTGGTTCCTTACTGGACGGAACAACACCGAAGTGCCTGAGGTACCTTAATTACCCTTGCTTGAGACAAGAACGCAAGAGGTTATCGGAAAGGGTAAAACCTAAACTAAATACCAGTGGGCGAAACCAACCTTTATTCCCTTTATCCGGGCTCTCGTTAAAGAAGGTATATGTCGAATCACTCAGGTCTATGAACGCATCGGCAGAGACCGATGGAGAGTCCTTCACGGCACAATCGACACAGGGATGACTATCGCTCAAGTCCTCACAAGAGTTAGAGATGCTTTTGGGATCGACGATGTTGTTAGATTCCGAATGCGATCTCAATAACTCTCCTTGATCGTCGTCTTGGGATGAATAACTTATTTCCATCTCAAGCTCTTTTATCAATTGGAGAATTATTTCTTCAAACTGAAATAAATCTTCGAGAATCATATCATCTAAAAGAAATGATTGAGAGCATTCGAGGGAGAGATAGAGATTGTTTCTACTTTCGCCCATCTTAAGGTTACAGGAAAACGATGGGTCTATATAGTGGGAGTGTAATTTAGAAAATAACACTTTAAATCTTTATGAGATCCACCACATATTTGACA
Organism: Helianthus annuus; assembly: GCF_002127325.2. Lineage (NCBI taxonomy): Eukaryota > Viridiplantae > Streptophyta > Magnoliopsida > Asterales > Asteraceae > Helianthus > Helianthus annuus. Next base: position 152,137,389 of record NC_035449.2, on the reverse strand, counting down.
CCACGTACCATAAGAGGAGCAGAAGTAAAAATAATCAATATCACTCATGTTTGTGTCAGAAATTACCGACCGTCGGGATTTTATGGTTCTGTTTTCAGTAGCTGAAGCTTGGCCACCGCCCCGTGTTCAGCTACTGTCTGACTTAAAACAGGATTGCTAGTACCAAAGATTGGGCCCGGGGCATATTCAATGGGCACGGCCCCGTGTTGAAGTCTGTAGACGCTGAAAAATCTAGAAAAATCCTTAAAAAATAGAAAAATAGGAAAAACGATTAGGCCGTTGATTCCTAACTTTCTTAAAATCCTTGTGTCACCGGCAACGGCACCAAAAACTTGGCGTGTGTAAGGTGTGTTATGATTTTATTGATATTTTAAGCCCATTTTACACATTAGTCAAGTTTTAAATTTATAAAACACGATATTCTACTAACACTAAACACGCACATGGGCAAGTGTGCCCATCGTGAGCGTAGTATAGCGTTGGTAAGATACCGAGGTCATCCAAGGGCACAAGAGCTTTTAGTACCGATTTATCCTCAACGTCTAATCAATCTAAAATTTTTGAGAAAAGGTTTTAAACAAGAAAAATAAAAACTAAAAATGCTGAAATAAAAATAAAAATAAAAACAGATAGACAAGATGAATCACTTGGATCTGAATCGCCTTTAGTGTATCCTTTGATGATTTCCGCACTTTTGCACTTTTTAAGAGATTATCTTAGTTATAGTAGTAGGCCCCTCTTTTGAAGGTGACGTTACCCTCAACCCAGTGGTTTGAGTCAGTAAGGATACAATCCCAAAGGATCGAAATATTGAAAGATAATTAATTAAGTTATTAATGTGAAAAGTGGTAGGCCCCTCTTTTGAAGGTGATGTTACCCTCGGCTAAGTGGTTTGACTCAGCAGGGATACAATCCCAAGTAGCCGGTTTAATATATTAATAGTATTTACATATGAGGGGATCAAGCCATTCGCACCCCCGCTATCCAATACCAGTGGGTATTGAAGGGGGTCCTAGTAAGCTTGAGCCAGGTCCTTGCAGGATCTATACACTGAACAAGGCAAGAACCTTACTAAACCATTCCCTTAACCTCCAACCAGGTAGCTACAGAGATATGAATGGTGAAAATCTTTTACTTTATATAGACAGTAAAGTAATGCCAAGACACCACGGACAAATGATAAAGAAGTTTCACCTTCAACATAAGAAACTAGTTATTAAAGTCATTAATACAAAACCAAATAAAAAGTGCTAAAAGATTAAAAAACAAAAGTAATACATTAAAGATTTGTCTTCAACAAGTGATGTAAGAGACTTAGCCAAACATGGCCTTTGATTGACAAGAACTCTTACTATCAATCTTGGATCCCGAGACTACTACACACTCTCTAAGGTGGATGATGGATGATGGTGGTGGATGTGGGTGTTGTAGTGGTGGTGGAGTGGTGGCAAAGTGGAAGAGATGTGGTTTGCCAAGGGATGCCTTTGAAGAGAACCAAGCACCCCTATTTATAGCCTGAACAGAAGCCCGGCCATGGCCCTGTGTCCGCTGGACACGCCCCCATGGCCATCCCTTTTATCTTCCTTCATTAATTACATTTGTCTGCATTGGGCTCTACACGGCCCCGTGTTCGCGGGCCACGGCCCCGTGTGCAGAAGCGTATCTGTACTATCAAGATTTGCAAGATTCTGCAAATCTTAGCGTTGACCACGCCCCGTGCTGAGTTAGGCACGCCCCCGTTATGGGCATAGAAGCTTCCATTACTTTGTCCATTTCTGCAGACATCTGACCGCGCCCCCATGTCCAGTGGGCACGGGCCGTGGTCAGCCCTCTGTTTCTTGTTTTTGCTCTTGGAGATGCTGTCGAGGGGTCGGGTATGCCATGTTTATTCCTTTTCCTTGTATTTATGTTAGTTTTTGCTGCATATTTGTTCCTTTTGTTCGTTTTAAGCTCATTTGGTCCTGAAAATACAAAAGGAAGACAAAAGCACACTTTTTCCAACATTAGTACTAAAAAAGGGTTAGTTTTATGCCTCATTGATGTAATTTCTATGTTGCATTTTTCACACATCAGATTATATTTTGGACGGTCCGCTCATTATGAACGAAATTTATAGATGGGAAAGAAGTACCAGATCGGTGGTGTCTTTGGATTAAAGGAATTTTTAAATCGGCAAGGTTGTTGGTGCTCGTGAACGACTCCCCTACCTTCGAGTTCCAATGTTTCAAAGGTTTAAGGCAAGGAGATCCTATCTCTCCGTTTTTGTTCATCATGGTTATGGAAGTTTTATCGTGTCTGATTGACAAAGCTGAGATGGAGGGAGTTATTGGGGGGTTATAACTCCTAACAACGGGCCGATTATTTCTCACCTTTTGTATGCGGATGATGCGATCATAATCGGGGAGTGGTCTAAGGTGGAAATATCGAATGTGGTTTGTATCCTTCATATTTTTCATATATGTCCGGGGCTTAAAATAAACCTTGCAACGTCGAACATTTATGCTATTGGAGTGGGGTCGGCGGAATTAGGGGAGATGGCTTCCTTTATCTAGTGCAAAACGGGAGAGTTTCCTTTTAGCTATCTTGGTCTAAAAGTTGGGGCGAACATGTATCTGGTTTCAAATTGGAGTCCGGTTTATGAAATTTTCGACACTAGATTATCGAAGTGGAAGGTTTTTCAACTAATGATCGGAGGCAGAGTGACTTTTATTAAATATGTCCTTGAAAGCTTACCTAACTACTATTTTTCTCTTTATAAAGCTCCTAGTAAAGTCATCAAGGATAAGGATTTGGAGTAAAAAATTAGGAGATTTCTGTGGGGGAGGTGACGATGGAAATAAAAAGCTTCATTGGGTGGCTTAGAATACTGTGATGTTACCAAAGGATTATGGAGGACTTGGTCTTTATAGTTTAAAAAGTATTAATATATCGCGGTTGGCTAAGTGGGGTTGGAGTCTGAAATCGGACAAGAACAAATTATGGGTTAGAGTGGTGGAGGCTATACATAAAACGAGATTGTGCTGGGAGTTTACTCCTTCCAGAAAATCGATGGGCAGGGTGTGGTGTAATATCGCTAATGTGCTTTCTAAAACTGTCATTGACGGGAGCCCCTTGAGGATTTTTTTTTAAAGTAAAGTTGGAAATGGGGAAGAAACATATTTTTGACTTAACCCATGGCTGTGCAACGAGCCTCTCAAAAATAATTTCCCTGAGCTCTTTAAATTGGAAAGCGAGAAAAGATGCAAGGCATCGGACCGGATCAATTATAGTATTGATAGGCCGATTGCGGGTCCCGGTTGTGTCTGGGCCTGCAACAGAAACATTTCGGCAGGTGTTGAAGTCAATGAGCTGATCGAATTATGTAGCTTGTTGTACGGATTTAGTTTTGAGGACAACCGTGATGCTTAGGAAAGGATAGGAGCTAATAATAAAAACTTCTGTGTGGGAGCGGTTAAGCAGCTGTTAAATGAAGACAGGAATCAAAACAATCTCGGAGTTCCTGAGACGTGTGAATGGTTGCCGGAAAAATGCAATATTTTTATATGAAGGACGACTTTGAACAAGATTGGTAGGGTGGAAGCTTTGAGAAAAAGAAACATGGAAATTCAGGATGCTAGTTGTGCTTTGTTTAGAGATGGAGAAGACTCGGTGACGCATATTTTCTCATCTTGTTATGTGGCTTCGGTTATTTGGAGCCAAGTCAGTAAGTGGTGCAAAATTCAGAACTTATTCTTTTTTGGCTATAAAGATATCACAGAAATACATGAGCACGTGGGTCTAAAATGTGATAAGAAAAAGGCTTTTAAAGGGATAATGAGGATCGGATGTTGATACATTTGGAAGACTAGAAACAGAGCTCGATTTGAAAACAAAGAAGTCAGAATCGGAGACATCATGAGTGAGATTAAAGCGATGGGTTTTTTGTGGTTTAAAAATAGGGGTTAGGGTATAATAGGAAGTTTTTTTGGCTAGGAAAGCTAGGAAGTAATCTTGACCATCAATTGATTTAACCAAGGGCTAAGACTAAATTGGTGAAATTGAAGAGAAAAAAAAGAGGCGTGTGGGTTTCTGTAAAGACATTCTAGTCAATTCAGGACAATAGTTTCTCTCTCCTCCAATCCCCCCTATTTTTTAAACGTTAATAACTTTTTCATACAACATTATTTCTTTATAAAAATTGCATAAAAAACGAGTGTTTTTTATCTTTAAAACGAGTATACTATCGCTATATTTTCGAAAATTTTTTTCGAAAACCTAGTTGCGTAAAACGCAATGGACCAAAAACGTAAAAAATGATTTTTTTTCTAAAACGCAATACACCAAAAACACAAAGAAATGTCTTATTTCTAAAACGCAATGGCCAAAAAACACAAAGAAATGTCTTATTTCTAAAACGCAATGGCCTAAAAACACAAAGAAATTTCTTATTTTTAAAACGCAATGGCCTAAAAACACAAAAGAAAATATTCTTTCTAAAACGCAATGGACTGAAAACACATAAAAATGTGTTTTACCTAAACGCAATGGACTAAAAACACTTCAAAAATGTGTTTTTCTAAAACGCAATGGCCAGGAAACACAAAAGAAATGTCTTATTTCTAAAACGTAATGGCCTAAAAACACAAAAGAAAGTGTTCTTTCTAAAACGCAATGGACTGAAAACACATAAAAATGTGTTTTACCTAAAACGCAATGGACTAAAAACACTTCAAAAATGTGTTTTTCTAAAACGCAATGGCCTAAAAACACAAAACAAAGTGTTCTTTCTAAAACGCAATGGACTGAAAACACATAAAAATGTGTTTTACCTATAACGCAATGGACTAAAAACACTTCAAAATGTGTTTTTCTAAAACGCAATGGACAGAAAACACATAAAAATATGTTATTTCTAAAACGCAATGGCCTAAAAACACAAAAGAAATTGTTTTTTCTAAAACGCAATGGACTGAAAACACATAAAAATGTGTTTTTCTAAAACGCAATGGAAAGAAAATACATAAAAATATCTTATTTCTAAAACGCAATAGCCTAAAACCACAAAAGAAAGTGTTCTTTCGAAAACGCAATGGACTGAAAACACATAAAAATGTGTTCTTTCTAAAACGCAATGGACAGAAAACACATAAAAATGTCTTATTTCTAAAACGCAATGGCCTAAAAAGACAAAAGAAAGTGTTATCTCTAAAACGCAATGGACTAAAAACACATAAAAATGTGTTTTACCTAAAACACAATGGATTAAAAACACTTCAAAAATGTGTTTTTCTAAAACGCAATGGCATAAAAACACAAAACAAAGTGTTATCTCTAAAACGCAATGGACTAAAAACACATAAAAATGTGTTTAACCTAAAACGCAATGGACTAAAAACACTTCAAAAATGTGTTTCTCTAAAACGCATTGAACCAGTGTATGTTTTGTTTGTGAATTGTCTAAATCAGGAAGTAGGAGATCAAAAACTGTCTACGAAATGAGGCAATTTCCAGAAAATTAAATTTTCTGATGCAGTTTTTTTAAAGCAATTTAATCGACCTCAGCCAGGGGCTCTGCCCCTTGGACCCCGCCAGGGGCTGTCGCTCCTTAGACCCTGCTCCTAGGGGCGCTGCCCCTGGACCCCTGCCAAGATCGTAAAACGCAATGACTCAATTCAAAAACCCAGATCGTAAAAATGCAATTCAAAAATTTCTTTCATAGATCGAAGCCGATTTCTTCAGGTTTCTTCATCGATTGACGAAATTTGAATGTTAGAAACACTTATCAGCGATCGAATCGAATGAATCGAGTGATTCGCTTCAAAATCATAGAAAAAATGAGATATTGTATGAAATTAAACTGGGTTTCTTCAAAAAAGTTGAAGAACATGTTGATTGGGTGTTTGAATCATTGATTGGTGACGAAAATCGCACTATAATGTAGTGATTATTAAGATAGAAAGTGAAGAAAAGGTTGAAGATAGTGGGTTTTGAAAATGGTGGGTTTTGAAGTTACAGAGAGAAGATTGGGTAAAATTGACTAAAATACCCTTTCTTTTATTTTAAATTTTCCCACATGTCATAATCCTATTGTTTCCTATCCTTCCTAGCCAAAATAAACTTCCTACTTGATTCTCACACTTAAAAATAAGGGGGCGTTTGGTTCGTGGAATGATTTGGAATTGGAATTGAAATTTGTATTGGAATTAAAATTTGAAGGAATTGGATTTGGAATTTAAACATTCCAATTGGAATTGGATATTGTTGGAATTGTAATTTCAATTCCATTTTTGCTGTATTTGGTTGTCAAATGAATTGGAATCCATCACCCCGGCACCTACAACAACCAGTTCGGGTCAAAACCGTATGGAGCGAAACATTATGAGTCGAAATGGTTCGGATCGAAATGGTACAGGTCGAAACGGTACGGTCGAAATGGTTCGCGTCGAAACGGTTCACGTCAAAACAGTTCGATTCGAAACAGTTTGGGTCGAAACGGTACTGGTCGAGACGGTACAGGTCGAAACGGTTCGGGTAGAAACGGTTCGGTTTGAAACAGTACGGGTCGAAACGGTTCCGGGTCGAAACGGTACGCAAAACGGTTCGCGTCGAAACAGTTCGATTTGAAACGATACGGGTTGAAACGGTACGGGTCGAAACGGTTCGTGTCGAAACGGTACGCGTCTAAACAGTTCGCGTCGAGAAGGTTCGCGTCAAAACGGTTCGATTTGAAACGGTACGGGTCGAAACTGTACGGGTTGAAATGGTTCACGTCGAAATGGTACGGGTCAAAATCGTTCGCGTCGAAACGTTACGGGTCAAAACTCTTTGCGCCGAAACGGTACGGGTCAAAACGGTTCAGATCGAAACTAGTATGGGTCGAAACGATTCAGATTGAAATGGTACGCGTTCAAACGGTGCAGGTCGAAACGGTCGAAGATTCCAATGAATTTACTTTAATTCCTTCACATATAGGAAGGATTTTGAATTCCTTTAGTTAAAAGAATAGGAAGGAATTCATGACTAATTTTAATTCCGTTGTCAACCAAACACATGAAGATTGGAATTGGGATTCCAATTCCATTAAATTCTGTGAACCAAACTTTTTAAGAGATGGAATTCAAAATCCAATTCTCTTAAATTCCATTGAATTTGTGCGAAGCAAACACCTCCTAAAATTAAATTTAAAGATGTATCTTGAAAGGATTATTGTAAAATTTTAATAAGAGTAAACTGCCATTTTGGTCCCTGTGGTTTGGCCAGTTTTGCCACTTTAGTCCAAATCTCAAACTTATTACATCTGGGTCCCTGTGGTTTGCATTTTGTTGCCATTTTAGTCCAAAATCCAAAAACCCTATTTTTTTGACTGTTGCAACCTCCTATTTTGTCCTGTAGTGCAGGGGCATTTTGGTCATTTTGCTTTTCATTTTACATTTTCTTAATTAACTTCATCCCCAAATAAATCATCATCATCATCATCATCATAAAACCCTAACAGACTCTCTCTCTTCTCTCTCTAAATCGATCAGTTAAGTTGAGACCTAGATCGATCAACATAATCCCCAAATAAATCATCATCATCATCGTCCCACCTGAGCACCACTCCGGCGTCGTCCCTACCGAAACTCAGATCCACCATCGTCATCGTCATCTCTGCGTTCCTCTCTCTCTCTCTCTCTCTCATGTTTCTCTCTCATTCGTGTGTATTGGAGAGAAAAGCTTTGAGTTTCAGATTTGAATCGAAATCAGAAATATTTTGATCTGATTGTTTGTGGGGGTTAGAGATCAGAGAGATTGGTGGTGGCGGTGGTTATGGTGGTGGCAGTGAAAGAATGAAGCAGAAGCTCCGGCGGCTGTGCGTCTTTTTTGGATGGTTTTAGCGAGAGGGCAGGTGGTGGGGCGGTGGCGGGTGGAGTGACGGTGGTGGCACTGCAGATCTGGATCGAAGTGGCAGTTTACTCTATGAGGCAGAGAGGAGCAAGGGTTTCTGAGGGTGGTTGTCGCCTCTTTCCGCCAGTGATTTTGACTATCTTCAACAACCCTCCGTTATATATGTATATGTATTGAGAGAGAGAGAGAGAGAGAGAGACAGAGAGACAACTGTTCTTTCGTGGTGTGTGTTGTTACTTGTTCTGTTATGCTTCTTCACCATGAGGCTGTGATGATTTCACCTGATCCGAGTCAAAATCGGGTCAACATTTGAGATTTTCCGCAGCTTGGCGTGGCAGAATCGGAGGAGGGCAAGTGCGCTTGCAACCTCTGTTTGCAGCCATGGTGGTTTTACAAATCGGTTTTTGATTTTCTTGAAGTTGATGTTCTTGATTTTCTGGATTTTCTGGATTTTCTGGGTTTTGATGATGATGTTTGATTATGTTCTTGAAGATACAGATCTGAGCCTCGTTTCTTTTTACAAATCGGTTTTTGTTTTGATTTGTTGTCTGTATTTTGATTTTTGTGATGGTTTCTAGTTTTGTTCTGGGTTCTTGATTTTCTTGAAGATGATGTTCTTGATTTTCTGGATTTTGATGATGAAGTTTGATGATGTTCTTGATTTTCTGGGTTTTGATGATGAAGTTTGATGATGTTTTTGAAGATAGATGTTATTAATTACTGAAATGTTATAATAAATTAACATGGACCAAAATGCCCCTGCACTACAGGACAAAATAGGAGGTTGCAACAGTCAAAAAAATAGGTTTTTTGGATTTTGGACTAAAATGGCAACAAAATGCAAACCACAGGGACCCAGATGTAATAAGTTTGAGATTTGGACTAAAGTGGCAAAACTGACCAAACCACAGGAACCAAAATGGCAGTTTACTCTTTTAATTATGTAGTGTTCTTGTTGTTTTAGGCCCCTCTATTTATCTTTAAAAAAAAAAAAGCATAGTTATGTACAAAAATAGTTACAATCCAATTTTGTAAATCAATTTTATATACATTCAATAGTTGTCAACTTTGTAGACCGATACATCAAAAAAATCACAATACCATTCCACACACACGTGTCACAGATATCTCCGCCGCGTGTAGCGGCGCGTGTACACCCAACACCTCCATGTTCCCCATTCTCCGTCCCCAAATCCCAATTCAATCGTCCATAATTTGCCCTAATTCCTCACAAACCCTAGCCAAAATCCTCAATTTCGTCTTCCCCCACTCGATTTTGAGGATCCCTTAACCTAAAAACCCAATCTTTATCCAATCCAATGGATCAAAACCACAAAAAACCATTCAATTTCATAACCACAAACGGTTCCGGTGACATTCATGTTCAAACAACGTCAGGCTGGCTCGAAATCCGTTTATTCTACGTCAGAATCACACCGTGCGCCGTTAACGCCGTTCCGGTAAACCTAACGCTGCGGAATTTACGCCGTGAGATCGGCGTTTCCCTCGAGATTAACGGCGTTAGGGTTCCGTCAACGAACACTGGTCTAGTGACGTTGCGTAGGGACCGTGTGGATAAAGAGTCGTCGGAAGTTACGTATGTTAGTACGGATAATGTTAGGGTTTCAGGGGCGGTTGAATTTGAGGTTGTTAATGATGAATTGGATGATAGGGAGATGGTGTTGTGTGGTTCTTTGGAGAGAATTGAACCAATGTGGAACAATAGTGGTAGTGAATTGAAGAAGGGGTGGAGTATGGATTTTTACGCGGGGAATTTGGCGAAATTTGGGGGGTTTTCGACGTCGGTTGAGGTTTATATAGCGGGGTGTTGCTCGTCGGTGCCGGTGATATTGACGAAAACGGTTCTGGTTAGTCCGCGGAGACGGGGGTCGAGGTGTGGGATGCTGGATGCGATTCCGGAGGATGAAGAGGTTGATAAGGAAATGGTGAGGGAGAATGGGGTTGTTCGGCAGCGGAAATTGGCGGTAAATAGCTTGTTCTGAACTTGTTGTCATTATGCTTATAACTAATTTGCTAGGGTGTTTGGATGTGGTTTCAGAAAGTAGTTACGCTCAGCTAATAATGACAGTTTGAATACGCAGATGATCATTGTTTTTATCCAAACACTCAAAGCTAGTTATCTGCTATATCAAAGTGCAATAATCAAAGAAGTAGTTTTAATAAGTGCAATATCAAAATCCTAAACACTCCCCTTAAGTGGTTTGATTACAAGAAAGAAAGCTATAAACTTGATGATTTTTACTAATTAGAATTGATCATTGCAATTTAAGGTTGTGATAATCGGATTAAACATATATCCAAACATCCCCACATTGGTCTTGTTAGTCTTGATGTGCACCATGACACCATCTAAATGATGACAATAAGAACATGGATATGAGTATATGAATTTAGGAACTATTTACTTAAGGGATTGCAGTGGAGCCCACATCATCATACTCAGTAAATCCCACCTATAGCAAAGCGAAGGTAGGGTCTAAGTAGGGTAAGATGTAGATAGCCTTAGCTCTACCTCATAGGAATAGAGAGGCTGTTTCTAATGAGACCCCGGGATTGATAGTAGTTTTGCATCAAACCTTGGACATAAGACACATAACACTCAACAATTAAGACAAAGGCCGATTAGCGCATGTACCCTTTTGTCTTTCAGCTACCGCTTCTAACGTTATTTTCACGAAATTAGTAAAATAACGTTAAATCTTATTTTACAACAAAATAGATCAAATTTATTTAAAGAGATGAAATCTTAGTGGCACTGATTATGCAAAATCTTTCTACCGCCATGTTTGAAACTTATGATTGAGCACACAACTAAGAATCATGTTTGTAGAGACTATCCCCTCATAGGCTTTATTAGTTGTGATCTTATGTCATTTTTGTTTATCATCAAACAAATGTTGAATTATATTTACCTATGTAAGTAATGGGAAATGAATTTATTTTTTCAGCATACAGGCGAAGAAGGCTACGAGTACGAATCAGAAGTCAAACTCAGACCAAGCTACTATTCAGAGGAAATGTATTATGATGAGGATGGTCAACTCACATGGTTCAACGCTGGTGTAAGAGTTGGTGTCGGGATTGGCCTTGGGATGTGCCTTGGTATCGGGGTTGGTGTCGGTTTGCTCATGCGCTCGTATCAAGCAACCACCCGGAATTTCAGGAGATTCTTTTGACCCTTTTCACATCTTCAAAAATGGCAAGGTAACATAATCTGGATTTGAGTATCCAGTTCATATAGAGCAAGCCACCCATCGTGCCCATCGCGTTAAAAAATGTAGTATGCGAAAGAAATCGTACGCAGTTTGTAGATAGGTTTCGGTTTTGGTATGTAATCTCCCTGTGGCAGTGTAACTTTTGTTTTTTGGCCTTCACATATCTTGTAATAAGTTCAATTATGAAATCTCAATGAATAACCAACCCAGTGTTGTGGGGTTGTATATAATATATACACCTTTGGGTGTTTATGTTTTTGTCTGCATGATGAATTGTAGACCAGGCAGATTACCTTACTATTAACGCACATTGGTGCTGTATTAACGATCGATAATGTTGTATTTGGGGCCCCTCCCAGGGCCAGCTATGCTCATGTCACAACACGCGTGTAGGAGCTGTGGTGTTGGTGCATCCGTCTGTCAATTTCGTCTTGTGTTGAGTCTTGTATAGAGCTAGTTAGATCAGGGCACGAAAAACGAGAAAATAAGAATTAGTAGTGATTTCGCTCGAAATGACACCTTGTCATGTTCAAACGAAATCATATTTAATCTAATTCCACTCGAAGTTTTCATGCTGATTTCGCTTGAAGTTAAACATGGAGATTCCGCTTGAGACGTGTTCAAGCGGAATATGATGCCTATAAATAGTGCATTCCAAGCGAAATCTGATAACAATTCTTCCGGTTTTGCAACGAAGTGCTGCCGAAGTGTCATTACGCTGTATATCGGCATTATATCAATCAAATCGACAGTTTAAGTAATTTGTGTGCTGAATTGACCACAGTTTGTCTGTTTCCGCCATTCAAACTGAGATAAACTCTTCTGATTGACTCGTGCGGGTCTGAAAACGATCCTAAAAAGTGGTATCAGAGCTCAGGAAGAAGAGTTCTTACCAATTCAGATAAAAATTCTGATTTCTTCATCTTCTTTTTCAAAATTCAAAATTTTTCATAGATAAAATTGGCTCAATTTTTCACAAAATGTGCGCAGTTATGTTTTAACAAATCCTGGAAAGTTTCAGGCTAAAATTCGATTTAAAATTGACAAAATTCTTAATTCCGCTTGAAATCAGCGAATGAATGATGACATCAGCAGCATTTTGTTTTGATTTCGCTTGAAAAACCGGTATTTCGCTTGAAAATTCATCCTTATTCCGCTTGAATTTGGGATTTCGCTTGAGATTTTGGGTTAATTCCGCTCGAACGCGTTATTTCGCTTGAAAGTAATATTTGATTCCGCTTCAACCGTATTCCGCTTGAAAACATCTTGTTTGATTTCGCTTGAACTCAGTGATCTCGCTTGAGTTTGTTATTCCGCTTGAACAGACAGTTTTTGAGAATTTTGAAAATCCGAAACATGGACGAGGAATTTTATAACGCATTCGCTACCCCGGTTACCCCGATCACTATTGCACAGAACACGATGTTGGAAAATGAAACGGGGACAATGCAAAAACCACCTGAACTCATGAACATCGAGAAGTATAATGGTTGGAAGGACGGTTTGAAAACTGGGTACAGGCAAACTATTTAGATGCTTGGGAATGTGTTGAGACGAAGTACATTAGACCGACAAATGACGATGAAGAGGAGATTGTGTAATGACTCTCACTAAAATTAATACTTATTATGTTAATTTTATAAAAAGGAAACCCTAATTGAGACACCCAAGTGATTCTGCATAAACCCTAAAATTTTCATAACAATCAGAATCAGGATCAGGGCCCCTAAAACTCAGGGGGGGATATTCCCACTTGACGATTATCTTTATATCTCGTTGTCGAAATTCGAATTTAATATTTCGTCGACTCATCAAGCCTACACACACACGTGGCAAGCCTATAGTGAAAAGGTGTCCCTTACGGACCGTAAGGGATAAGGCTTACGGTCCGTAAGCCTGTCAATTTTCGGGTATAAATAGCAGGCATCGGCACTTGCAGTCTGCTGTTCATTCGACGATCAAATTCCAATTATACATCGAGTTATAGCCGAAATAATCTCCAATTAGTATAGCAGGGTGCTGCTACGATGCCGGGTATTAACTCGATCGCTGTTCAATTCTTTTCTTTCCGTCAGCTTTTATTTTTGTAAATAATAGCTCGGGATTTTACCCTCTAAATCCCTAAACTCTGCCCGTTATTAGGGTAATAACTCTAATCACTGGTACGATACTTTATCCGATCGATTATAACTATCCAACGATTGTCTGAGTGCTGCTCAAATTGAGTTATACTTTGTTATTCGTCATGATTTCGACTTGAATGTTTGAGTGTTGTCCGAACTCGGGCTATACTTTGTCATTCGTTGTGAATCCGCTGAATTGTTAAGTATTGCACTTATAAATCGTTGTGAGGGTTTTATCTCGTGATTGTCGTTAAAGTTGTATTGAGTTAGTACACTAATACGTGTTCCATTGTGTCTAGAAATTAGAACTCGTAAGCAAAGAGCTGCTAGAGTACTTAGTAGCTAAGTAAACTTAATAAGTTAAATAAACTTAGCAGTTAAGTTAGCTGAGTAGATTAATTAATTTGTTAATTAAGTTTAGTATGATTGATTAATCAGTTAATCAATATTAATTAAGCTAAGCAAAATTAATTAAGCTAAGTAAGTTATTTAATTAAATGGATAAGGAAACTTAATAGTTAAGGAAACTTAATAGTTAAGGAAACTTAATAGTTAAGGAAACTTAATAATTAAGGAAACTTAATAGTTAAGAAAACTTAATAGTTAAGGAAACTTAATACTTAAGGAAACTTAATGGTTAAGGAAACTTCCTAGCTAAGAAATAAATCTACCTATAAATAGGAAGCTTAGGATTCATTTTTCTTTGCTCATTTCTTTTCTTCTTCTCTCTATACGTTGGTGTTCTAACCAATAATCACCGATGCGATGTTCTGTCCGATCGATTCAGGAACCAACTAACGGATGCCAAAGTGCTATACTTTGAGAGTTCGTTAAACGGATGCCAAAGTACTATACTTTGAGAGTTCGTTAAACGGATGCCAAAGTACTATACTTTGTGATTTCGGTAAACGGAATCCAAAGTGTTACACTTTGTGAAATTCATTAAGGTTCGAATCTCGTGACTACCGTTAAGGTTTGATTTGGGTTTTACACAAATACGTATTCCATTCTGTTAAACTATATGTTTAACTACCAAAAATACTCCCAACTACACACTCACAATCAAACAAACTATTAAAACATCAGAAGATCCAGAATAATAAAGTGCATGCTTAATTATCGGAAGAAGTAGAATCAAGAAGCTTGTTAACTCAATCTTGCATGCTTATAAAGTGAGTCATTCTCTTTTTATCAACTGTTTTACAAAACTCCAAATTATTTTCAAAGTTATAATTACAGGGATTAAGTCTTTGTAATCACCAAGTTACAGCCGGTATATGGGGTTTTGTATACATTACTTGTTTCCCGTCACACTTGGACAAACGGGTGGCCAAGGGGTGATCTGACCACAGTCACAGACACCATTGGACAAATGGGCTAGCCAATGGATGGTCGAGTGACAGATACTGTGGGTAGTTGGTTTGATATCAGAAACATTGTAATCGCTCTTAATACTGTGAATTATAACAAATCTGTTTTTGCATAAAACCTGAATGAACTCACTCAGTATTTCCCGCTGACAAAACCTTTTTAAAACGCGTTTCAGGTAATTACAGTAGATTAGAGTAAGGATTGGATCCAGCACTAAAGGACTTCAAGAAGTGGCTTATTTTATTAATTAAATCAACTTAAGAAATATTGTTTTGGGTATCCCGTATTAAAAGCTACCTTTGTAAAAACATGGAATTTGTTCCATCTATTTAAATAAAATCCGGTGTTTCTAAACTCTGATATTTTTCCTAACTCACGGTCCTGATGAAATTTCCGCTGCAATGTTTTTAAAAACAATCACCGGTACCACTTGACTGCTCGCGACTTCCGATTCCGGCCAGGATGGGGTCGGGGGTCGTGACAGAAGGTGGTATCAGAGCCACTGCTTTAAGCCTATAAGTGTTGTGATAATAATACTTAAGCTTAAGTAAAAAGAGTTAGGATATTACTGTTAAATGGTAGCACAGCCAATAGCAGTTAGACTTGAACATAAGAAAAGATGTCTTAGTATAAGCTAAGCCACTTGTTTACGCAATTAGGTGTTATAACAATACCTTAGTTTAAACGGAGAATTAGAAACTTAATATTATCTGATGGCACTCTGAATGATATTTAGACTTGAACTTAAGAATTTTGCCTTAATATAAGCTTCAAGATAAAATTACTTATATAAGTATAATGTAATGGATAGTGGTACGCTATAAGAATGACGGTTCGCAGGTAATAGCACTTAATTGCTATTAATTCTTGCTTATTGATATTACTTGGTTTAGAATAAAGATATGTTATGGAAATATAAATTTCCTTGATTCTGGATAAAAGCCCTAATAAAAGAGGCACTTTTAAAATCTTGAAAAGATACTATTTATGGGAAATAGAAAATTTTCTCCGGCAAAACTGGGTATAGAGTAGCAGACTCTCCAGCTTGTCCGGATATACTGAGATTACCTCTCCGGCGCGAATCGGATAAGACGGGGTACATAGTATGTCAAACAAGTGACAAGATTTCCCTAAATAATATCATGAGCTGATATCTGACTTATTTTGGAAATATGAATCTATTATATACATTTAACCTTATGAAAGGTATGTATATTACAGCATGTGAAATATATAATATATATATATATATATATATCTATCTATAAGGAATTCCAAAAGTCGATTAAGAATAAAGCACAAGCATATGTGTCAATAATCAATCTACATTTCTTTATCAGGAATCTCTCGCATATATCTTTAATTTCGATGTCAAACATTCTTTCGTTTGATCATCTACCTCGTAACTCGTGCAACAAAATAATACTGGAAACCCATTAAGTTGGGACACCATCCAAAAATATAAGAATTACCAATGCGTTATCATAAACTATTAACGCAAGTAAGAAACATCTAAAGTTGTGCTAATGCACCAGAAAACATATGAAACCTAAAATTTCACGTCCACAAGACATCAAAGTGTATCACATACAATTTCCAAGGCAAGACCTTTGAAAAATATAAATTTGGGCACGATGATACCAATACTAAATTCCGTCAGTAAAAGAACTCCTAATCAAAAAGCGGCACTTTGCCACATGATCTTACAAACGATCAAAATCTCGCTGAGGTACGTTGGAACAATATTTCACAGACATCGGTGCATAGTCTAACCTGAGTCATAATTATTAGCACTACAAAAGAAGTCATATATTTTTGCAAATCCCCTATTTCATTTCACTTCATTCGACATTCTCTGATAATGTCATTTAACAAATAGTTATCACACTAAATTCCAGATAAGAAGTTCTTATATTTCTTTCGTTGCAATTCTGACTTCTGCCTATAAAGAGTTGACTTTCGTGTTTCTACTTCCTCTAATAGTCATCATACCATGAGGATTTCTTTCATAGTCGCAAATATTGATCTATTTCATTTCCTGGTAAATCCAAACTTTACACATGCACTGTTTGTTGCGCATGTGGTTCGTTTGATTTATGAAGACCACTGGAGGGCTTCATTCCAATTTGTTATTTTTGTCAAAAGTTCAAATATCGTATCACTGTATTTGATCTTTGCATTTATAAACCACGTTTATTGCAAAACATTGACTCTTTGATATCAAGTCAATAAGTTTCTTGAAAAACTCAATTTCCTTTAGCATACATGGTTTTTGTTGTAACCATATCCAAAATTTCTTATTAATACATGAACTCGTTTTGTTTACACCAAGTTCAATTGTTTGAACTTGCTCGCATTACGTATTCAATTCAAAGTCCCATATGATGGATTGAGGCCATCATATTCAAAATAGTCCCAACAAGCACTTCAATTCTCTTGAACCATAACATGCTTGTTTAGTCTTCGAATTCATCAAATCATTTCTTTGATTACGATCACCTTGTGGTGACATTTTTCACAACATTTGAAAATTGCGCTAATCTCGTTTAAATTATTTATTTTTGGTAAATATTTGTAATAAAATATTAATAATAGTAGGTATTAATATTATTTTTAGGTATTAAGGGTATTATCAAGACAGGTATTGGATAGCGTAGCCTTAGTTAGGCATGGACTGATCACCTATGCTTAAACAAGGCAGCACTAACCAATATCCAACAATGATAATAACTATTTAATATATATAAATTAAGTCATCATACTTATTTAGTAAATTTCAATTATATATATAAAAATATTTTTATATTATATATATATAGAAATATATATACTTTGTACTATAAAGAGAAGACATATTTTCATAAAACAATTAAAAGGACGAATAAAATTATCTAAATAATTGTCTAAGTATTCATGAACAAGACATATTATAAATAAATGTTCATCTTGATTAATATTTCACAACTATTAAATACTTATAGAAATATTCTTTTATAAAATATATATATATTAAAACATCAAATGTTATTTACGCAAGTGAAGGGGTATGGTCCCAAAAAGCCGCGCAAACCTCCGCCCAGGTTGCGCGTGGAACCATACTCCTCATTTCAGAAAGCTTATTAATACTATCCACGCGCGGCCTACACGCATTGTAATTTATCCCGCGCGAGGCAAGGCCCACAAGAGGCTCACATATCAGCACTTAGCATAAAACAATGGAACAAATGAGCATACTAACCCCGCGCGGATTAGTTTGCTGTCCAACAAGAGCCACTCAGTAGGGAAGCGCACAGCTACCCACAGTGGTACATAAGGTACAAGTGGCAGTAAAAGGAGCCAATGAGCGTCTAGCAGGCTCTAGACAATCGTGCGCCACGATCGCCTGACGAGAAGTACACAAGGACGCCTACGTGGCACCAATCAGAGGACGGAGACAACTGTCCCACGATCTCCACTTGTCTGCTGATGACAGAAGGACAACAAGGCCGACAACAATGACACGTGGCTCCAATCAAGGTGCGCCAGCACCGATGAACGTCTAGAAGCCACTAAGCGGTCGACGCCAGTGAGACAAAGAGCATATCCGTTTTGTTGTCCGCTTCTGGCCCAAGGCCCATCAGCCCATAACCCCTTACACCTCTCCGGCTATAAATAGAGACCTCATTCCACAGGTTAAAGATTCTATTTTCCCTCTACTCTCACTCTTGACACTTAATTACTCTCAAAGCGGTCGCTTATTCTCACGCCGGAGCCTGGTTAAGAGGGAAACCCCCACATTCCCCTCTTAACGAGTAACGGTGTTTTGTTTTGCAGGATTGTTTACCAAGTCGGAGCTCAAATATCCTTAAGAAGATTAACCATCATGAAAGGAACATAGACCAATCTAATTAACTCCCTAATTAGATCACTGTTTCTTCATTGGCGCCCACCGATTTTTTCTATAACCAACCTCATCTTCTTTTATTTGAGCCTTTGACATCTTTTTCTTCCTTCGACTATGACTGGTCAAGGAACCATTCCAGAGTTCGGTTTCGGAACCAACTCTAACATGGCGTTGGGTGAAGGAATCCAAAACTTCCAAGCCCAACAAATCGAAGAAATCGGCGAAGTTGAAATTACCAATACTGGGGGTCCGCGCGGAAGCATTAACCGCATCACCCAAGTGGTCACCCCAGGGAACAACGGTGAAGGACCGTCGAACACAGCGCCACCTCAAAATGTATCTGCATTACTAGGCTTACCAGAAGGCGAAACCCCAGCCTCGTGGTATGCCAAGAACATCGCCACCATCAATGCAGCATACCAATCGCTGATCGCGCAGCAAGCAGTTTTGACGGCAGAACCGTCCTTGGTCACCCCTCAGAGTCAAGGGGTGCGCCAAATGCCCCCGCCAGCCAATCTACAAGGCAGAATCAACAGGCCTCCCCCTACAAGACGTTTAAGCGTACAAGACACGCGCGATACAAGAGGGGAAACGGATAGTTACTACGACTATCCGTCGAACCTTCAGCGAGGCCCTGTTCACAGCCGGCTCACGCCGCGCAGCATGAACAACGAATGGGAAGAAACGGACCCGTATGATCCCACATGGGAAGGTGACGAGGAATCGTCAGTCTTTAATCGTTTACCAAAAAACCATGAGTACTACAAGCCAAGACAACACATTGGCTACACAGAAGAAGCTGAAAGAGATTTCCGCCTGGCATACAGACCAGCGGAAGCTGCGGAACACTCCAAGTTTATCCCGAAAATTGCACTCGCGCCGCTTTCACGAGAGAAGCTACCCCCAACTGTTGGGAAATTCAATGGGTTGACTGACCCAGACGATCACGTCAGAACATTCACGAGTGTGGGCTGCATGGGAGGTTGGAACATGCCCATGTGGTGCCACCTGTTCATTCAAACTCTTACCGGAGCGGCTCGCGCCTGGTTTGACAGCCTTCCGCCTGGGAAGATTAAATCATGGACAGATTTCAAGACGCAATTCTTAAGCTACTTTAGCCAACAACGTCGCTACCAACGCGACACAGCCGAGGTAGAAGATATTTGGCGAAGAGATGGTGAAGGTCTGGAGGACTTCATCACGCGTTTTAACAAAGAATGTCTGGAAATAGGCGGCGTCAGTGAGCAACTCATGCGCTGCCACTTCAAAAAGGCTAGATGCGATAGTCTCATTAGAACCATCACAGGCAAAGATGGAATGCCAAAGGAGTGGGATAAACTAATGGAAGCCGCAAAAATCGTCGCGCAAACTGAGGAGTCCCTTGCTGGTGGAAAGGGCTACTACCCAGAAGATCGATTTTCAAGAGGAAGTACGCACGACAACAACAACAAGCGTAACAAATACAAGAGTCATGACTGGAAGTCTGAGAGACCAAGAGGCCGTGACGACAGGCCACGCTACAGAGAAGATGCGCGAGAAACGATTGACCGAATCGGTTACAAGAAGGCGGTCAGAGACGACAATCGTGACAAACACTGGACTCCGCTCACCAAAACGCCTAAGGAGGTATTGATGACGGAGAATATCGATTTCAAGGCTCCCAGGCCAATGACAAACAAGAAAGGGCAAGACCCCAACTTGTACTGCGATTTTCACAAAGATTCAGGGCACCTGACCGACGACTGTTATAGCTTGCGCCAAGAAATCGAGAGAGCGCTCAAAAGCGGTAAGCTAAGCCATTTAGTGAAGAATGTACGCAAGGAAACCCGTCAACTCCAGCGCCACGATGAAGGGAACCACAAAAAGGTCCGACGACTAGAGACTCACATGGTCAACGGACCCAGGTATAGCGCGAAAGCGAAAGAGAAAGGCAAACGCCCTTATGAACCTTCTTGGCAAGAGCAGCAAGTTATATTTCCGGTAGTGCGCGGCGGACCTCGCGCCACACGTCCCGTGGTCATTACCGGTATAATCGGGCATTATGAAACTGACTACATATTCATAGACCCGGGAAGTACTGCCGACATCATTTACGAACAGTGTTTCAATCAGTTGGATGAGGAAGATAAAGCGCGACTCGAGCCAGTCGATTATCCTTTGTCCGGATTTTGCAACGAGATGGTTTTTCCTCTCGGACAGATCAGTTTCCCCGTCACGCTCTCTGACGGGAAACACTCAAGAACAACAAATGTGAACTTCATGGTAATGCCAGTGAAATCGAGGCATGATGTGCTTATTGGGAGGGAAACACAAGGCGAGCTAAACATGGTGACTTCAACGCCTCATTCTGCGATAGGTTTCCCAACCAAGACAGGAGTAGCAATCATATATGCCAAAAAAGAAGTAATGTCAACTGAAGAGCTGCGCCCAACAAAGGCGGCGAAGGTCTCCACGACCGAGCCAGAGAAATGGGTTTTAAACCGAAAATACCCCGAGCAGACTGTGACAATTGGCCACGCCATTTCGTCAGAAATCAGAACACGTCTAAAACAACTGCTGTTTCGAAACATAGATATATTTGCCTGGACACCGGCAGACATGACCGGTGTCCCGCGCAACATCACCGAGCATTGCTAAAACACGTACCCATCTGTCGAGCCAAAGGTCCAAAGAAGGCGCAGTCTAGGGGCAGACAAGACAAAAGCAATGAACGAGCAGGTATGTGAGCTGCTCAAAGCCGGGATCTTGCGAGAGGTAAGATATCAGAGTTGGGTGGCGAACCCCGTGATGGTCGAAAAATCAAACGGCGGATGGCGCATGTGCGTAGACTACACTGATCTCAACAAGGCGTGCCCAAAGGATTGCTATTCCTTGCCTGAGATCGATAAAAAAATAGATTCTCCCGCGCCATACCGATGGAAGTGCTTTTTGGATTGCTACAAAGGATACCATCAAGTGCAGATGAAGCTAGAAGATGAAGACAAGACAGCGTTCAGAACGGATCTTGGAATCTTCTGCTACACAAAGATGCCTTTTGGCCTGAAGAATGCAGGCGCGACATATCAACGCTTGATGGACAAGACCTTTGCAGGTGACATCGGAAAGCATATTGAGGTTTATATCGATGATCTAGTGGTTAAAAGTCCTGAGGAGGACCAAATGTTGAAAGACATCGAGAAAACGTTCAACTCATTGCGCAGCGTAAATATGAAGCTAAATCCAGCCAAGTGTTCCTTTGGCATGGAAGAAGGGAAGTTTCTAGGCTTCATTGTCACAAACGGCGGTTTCAAGGTGAATCCAGAGAAAGTACAAGCTATAGAACGAATGCCCTCACCGCGAAACATCAAGGAAATGCAACGACTAGCCGGCCGGCTGGCCGCGCTTAATCGTTTTCTCTCCAATCACGCCGCAAAGTCGTATCCCTTCATTAGCACGTTGCGCAATTGTGTGAAGAAACAAGAGTTCAAATGGACCCCGGAAGCCGAAACAGCTTTTCAACAAATGAAAGCGTGTCTGATCGAACTCCCTACCCTGACTGCACCATTTGAGAAGGAGCCCCTCGTACTGTACTTGTCCTCCTCGGATAAGGCAGTAGGGTCAGTATTATTGGTCGACAGAAACGGGGTACAAACCCCGATCTACTATGTCAGCAGGGTACTCACTGACCCAGAAACAAGATATTCCACAATGGAAAAGCTGGTTCTTGCGCTACTACACGCCTCCCGAAGGCTGCGCCGATACTTCACTGGCCATGTGATAACCGTGCTTACAAACTTCCACATTGGCACTATACTACAGAAGCCTGAGACATCAGGAAGGTTGGCAAAATGGGCCATTGAACTGGGAGGCCATAACATCTTGTACAGGCCGCGCCCGGCCATTAAGGGTCAGGTCCTAGCCGACTTCATCACAGAAGTGCCGGCCGATAAAATCAAGGAGTGCGAGCTGATAGAGACTCCCGAAAAAGATGCAACAGATGAAACTTGGATGCTTTACACCGACGGGGCATCAAATGAAGATGGCGCGGGAGCAGGATTGCGCCTGGTGAGCCCAGAGAACCACGAGTTTACTTACGCCATTAAGTTGGACTTCAAAAACACCAACAACGAGGCTGAGTACGAAGCATTTCTGGCAGGCTTACGCCTCGCCATCAAGATGGGAGCTAAAAGCTTGCGCGCACATGTTGACTCACTCCTAATAGCCAGCCAAGTAAATGGCATATACGACGCAAAGGGAGAAGTCATGGCTTTGTATCTGGAACAAGCGAAAGAATTGCTCCAACAATTCAAATCTCACAAAGTTATACACATCAATCGCTCCGAAAACAAGCCAGCTGATGCCTTGAGCAAGCTCGCCTCGACTTCCTTTTAACATCTTGCCAAGGATGTAAGGATAGAGGTACTCAAGAATCCATCGGTGCTGCTGCGACAAGTGAATGTGATCGAAACGGGCCAACCTTCATGGATGACTCCGATAATCCAATACTTGCAAGAAGGGGTACTCCCTGAAAACAGAGCGGAAGCGAGGAAGATCCAAAACAAAGCCCTACAATATGAAATGAATGGCGGTATTTTGTATCGAAAGTCCTTCCTGGGGCCACTACTGCGCTGTGTGGACCCCCAGGATGCGAACTACCTGATAAGGGAGATCCACGAGGGGATCTGCGGCATTCACTCTGGGCCACGGATGGTTGTCGCAAAGATCATGAGCGCCGGTTACTACTGGCCTGGTATGCATGTAGACGCGCTGAAGGAGATTCGCAAATGTGACTCTTGCCAGAGGCATTCTCCAAAAACACTGCGCCCAAAGAACGATCTTATCCCCGTATCCACTGCATGGCCCTTCCAGCAGTGGGGAATTGACACCGGATGCTCCCGGCGCCGTAAAATTCATCATTGTGGCTGTTGATTACTTCACAAAGTGGGTGGAGGCCAAAGCCCTTGCATCCACCACAGCTATGATTGTGCGCAAGTTCATCTGGGAGCACATCATATGCAGATTTGGCCTCCCGCTCAAGATTGTAACAGACAATGGCACCAACTTTGCATCGGAAGATCTCAAGAAGTGGATGAAGGAGATGAAAATTGAACACACTTTCACATCTGTTGCGCACCCCCAAGGCAACGGACAAGTGGAAAGCGTGAACAAATGCATTGTCGAGGGGATAAAGGCCAGATTGGGGACAAGGCGACGAGGATGGGTTGATGAGCTCCCAAGCATCTTATGGGCTCATCGAACCATGCCAAAAACAAGTACCGGCGAGACCCCTTTTAGTTTGGTTTATGGCTCGGAGGCGGTTATCCCGGCGGAGATTGGCCTACCCTCACCACGCATGACAGCGGTCAACACAGTTGACAATGAAGCGAAAAGACGCCTTGACTTGGACTTGTTAGAAGAAAGACGCGAAATCGCGCGAATCAAAGAGGCCAAGTACAAGACCCAGCTAGAAAGGTACTACAACACAAGGGTCCGTATCTGTACCTTCACCCCAGGGGAATACGTCTTCCGCGACAATGAAGCGTCAAATGCGGAACGTCCAGGAAAGTTGGCACCTAAATGGGAAGGCCCGTACCTGATCCACGAGGTCCTGGGCAAAGGAGCCTACAAGTTACGCACCCTAGATGGCCACATCTTACTACGAACATGGAACGCGCAACAACTGCGCAAATGTTATATGTAACTTACTTCGGCCTTGCGCCCGTTTTTACTTTCCTATGTCGGCTAAACGCCATTACAATTAATGTATGAAGGCCTATGCGCCCATTCCAGACTTAATGAAAACATACGACATGTTCTTCTACGACATTTTTTCGTTACAAATGCACGCTAAACTTTTGATTAGCGCGAAAACACTCCAGCATTTTAAAAAGTTGCTGACGAACCGCCTCCAAGGTCCTCAGCGAACAAAGCGCGAGACCGGGCGGTCACTTTTTACTTAAAAAATACTTCCATTTATTCGAGCTAATTTAACCTAAGTTTTGACAGCAATGCAATAATTGCAACGGAAAAAACGAAAACGGTTCATATAATAAACTTGCGCAACAGCGCAGCATTTACAATCAAGTTGCAAAAGACAATTATAAGGCACAAACGCCTATCAACAACCTATTTAACAACCTATTCTATTCATCGCGTCGATCACCATCATCATCTCCGGCATCCTCACCATCGTCATCATCGCCATCATCATCTCCATCTCCACCATCATCACCAGCTGGGTCTTCATCGGATAGTTTGACGGTAACTGGTGGGTCGGGGACTGCTTTAAGACGCTGGCACCAGTCGTCTTTTTTCAAAGATTCCACAACCAGATCCATGATAGGCAAGCTAAGGTTGTCATACGAGTTTTCAGCATGTGCAAGCGCAGCATCAGCACGATCAGTCACCGAGCAATGGCTTACATCAAATTCTTGCCCTAGTATCTGCTCAACGTGACTGGCACATTCCAAGTAACCTCCTCGATGACCCACCGCACGCGCCGCATCCGTGAGAGCAGCAACGGCGCGATCAAGCTCACCAGCATTTAAGATGGAGTTGGCAACCTTCAACAAAAGGGAAGCGTTAAGAACAACCCTTAACCAGATGGAATCATAAAAAACAGAAGTACAAACTTACAAGCACTACTCCACGAGTGCGCATCCATTCAGCCTCCGAGACAAGCGTATCAACGATTCCTTGGGCCTCGGAGTAGTTGGTTTGAGCCACGTTAAGCGCGGCAGTGCTGACAGCACGCGCCTCCTCAGCCGTAGCAGCCTTAACCCTCTCGGCCTCCAGGTCGATCCCCAACGACTCACATCTGTCGATTTGCTCGTTCAAGCGACGTTTGAGCTCCGCAATCTCAACGTCCTTGGCGTGGAGATCTCTGTCCTTGCTAGACAGCTGCACCTTGACCTCAGACAACTCAACCTGGAGACCGACAAAACGACTTAGGCTGGTTTGTTAACAACACAGCGAGAATAAAGGAAAACAAATAAACTAACCTCCATCTGCTGCTTGGCAGCCTTCTCTCCCTGCGCCTCCTCTACCTTCGATGTCAAATCAGCAACTTTAGCCTCAAGATCAACAATCTTCTGACGAGCCGCGTAGGCGCGCTCGTTGTCTTGGGCACAAATACGTTTAAACTCGGCCTTCTCTTTGGCCAGTTGCTCCTCAACATTGTGGAGTTTCTTTTGCAAGCCCTCGCGCCCCCATTCCTCGGCCTTCTTATCGGCTTCAAATTTGGCTCTCTCCTCACCAAGAGCAGCCTTGGACTTTTCAAACTCAGCAATTCGTTTTAACGAGCGCTCACGATAAGCCTCCCAGTCGGCGTGCTCTCTAACCATTGTTCGCCATTCACGAACTATCTGGTGATTGGCAGCACGAGCGTTGGCCTCTCCAAGTATAAAGGTGCGGTATAACATTTCGTGGGGTTTCGCCCTTTTCCGGTTAACTTCTGCAGGGGTAAAGGAATTCAAAAACCACTCGCGGCAAGGGGCAAATTCATGAAATGTATCTTTTTGCTTTAAGCTCCAAGGGGCTTGGTGAGGAGCATCGCCGCGTTCTTCCTCATTGTAAGTTTTATAGTAGATATCGCCAACGGTATCCTTCGCCCCGACCACGTTTGGGTTAAAACCCCCTGCACCACCAGAGCTCGCGCTGCTTGAAGCATATCGACCCGCACCCTTAGAAGTAACGACATGCGCGGAGTGGGTAGGGTTTGTAACCTCAGGCCCTTGAACATTAATAGGCTGCTCCATAGCCTTCTTCTTTTCTGCCTCCTCCAGGGCCCTCTTCCTCGCCGCTTCGGCCACCCTCTCCTCCTCCTCCTTCCTTTTCCTCTCCTCCTCCTCCTTCCTTTTCCTCTCCTCCTCCTTCCTCTTTCTCTCTTCCTCATCCTTCCTCCTCTTCTCCTCCTCAATCTTCTTCATCCTTTCTTCCTCTCTCTTCTGATTCTCCTGCGCCTTTCGCTGAGCCTCAGCAGCCTTCGCGGCGTCCTGAGCAGCAGCATCAGAAGATTTGATGGTAATCTTCGGCCTCTTTGACGCAGCCTCACTGAACGTGACACCCTTCTCAGGGGTCTTCTTCTTGATCTCTGCAAAAATAATGCAAGTACATTTAATCAAAGAGAAAAGTATTGAGGAAGGGAAGCAAAGAACATACCCGGAGAAAATTTATACAAGGATCGCAAGTTGCTCGTTTTCCCGACCACGGGAAGCACAACAGCAGTAGGCGCGGAAGCCACACCAGCTGTGGTTTCGCTCCTACCTCTCTTCCTGCCAATCAGTTGGGCAGCAACATCTTCTTCTTCCGCTTCATCATCCTCAGGGGTCGCGCCAGCATCAGGGTTACGAGAACCCGCGCTCCCAGAGCTTTTTGAGCCACCTGCACCAGTTTTTGCCTTAGCTGTACGCGACAAGCCTTCAAATGAATCGCTGATTATCACATAATCATCTAAGTCACTTTGACGAAGGCGGAGAGTACCTTTGACAGCAGCAGTAGTTGCGCGACTCGGGCCAGTACCCTTGCTGGTCACTTCCGGATCACCCTTGGTCTTCTTCTTCTTCAGAGGTTTCTTCTTCTTCTCCTCTGGGTCAATCCCCAGGTCGCGCAACACACCTGCAAAGATTTTAGACCACGAACTTAGCTCGCCGTTGGAAGACCCTACTGACTCCTCGCTGGAAAGATAGAGAATCTCTTTCCCAGCAGAAGTCACAGAGCGCAAAGGACGAGGTTTAGGATATTGCGCACCTTCAGTAGCGGTTGGCGGCGAAGCAAAGGCACCTTCAACCGGAAACATGAGGTTGCCCTTAATCTGGTCATACCAGCTTTCTTCATCATCACGCAAGGGGCGGACGCCCATGGAACCACCAAAGGTGGAGAAGGCAGCTTGATAGAGTCGCGCCTCTAAACATGAACATAAGTAAGTAACAATTAAATCAAGCTACTTCAAAAAAGAACAAAAGAGATAACAAACCTTGGTCACCGATCTTCAACACCGGAACCTCCCTGCTGTTGGGTGACCACTGGTCACTCATCTTAGCCGCGACCAAAACGTTTTCCCCAAACACTCGATTTGGGGTTGGGGTCAGCTGTTGATACCACTGGGCCTTCTTAGGAATCGGAAGGTCTTCCTTCGGTATAGCCTCAGTCCAATCCCTAAAGGGCATGGCAATTGGCAAAACCTCTTCCCGGATAAAGAAGAACTTGGGTTTCCAATCATGGAAACTCTTCGGTGGGTTTAACAGAATCTTCTTAGCCGCACCACGGCTTGCGAAGGAGAAGAACCCCATCGTCCTTTGCAACTGATAGAAGGCCCGGAATTTCTCTACAGATGGCTCAATGCCATGAGAATGGCACAAAAACTCGAAGTGTCGTACCCTAACCATGCCGGGTGGGCTCATCTGCGATAGATGGAAGTTGTAGTAATGGAGAATAGATCCCAAGAAATTTGTAGCCGGTAATCTGAAATTACCCTGAAGAAAGAAATCTTCATATAGGGTTATGTACCCAGGTGGTGCATCAGCCGCGGTCTGGCCCTGAGCCGGATACCGGGCATCCCACTCCGGTGGGAATCGAAAGCTCCGAACGATCTGTTCAAAGAGCCCTAGATCCCACTTGAGGACAGGAACTGGTCCTTCCTCAGCAGCAACTACTTCCTGATGTTCTTCACTCATCGTCTCAGAAAAGAAATCTGGAAAAAGCTCGAAGAAAAACTTGAAGATTTGAAGGAATCTTGAAGATATTTTGAAGATCCAAAGATGGAAGTTGAGAGAGAATAAGGTAACGAAGAGAAGTGAGAACCTCTCACCTCTCTTCGGATATATATACCCATCGCATTTAATGCGATGGGTAACCGTGCCGCTTTCGCCGCTAGGCTAACCAACGAGAAGCTGCCACGCCAAGCGGAAAACCAGGGGTGACGGTTACCACGCGCGCGTGGGCCTCACTCTCCTGACACGAAGTGCAACCGCCGCAGACGGCATGATGACACCCGTGCCAGAGGTCAACTCAAACGTCGCACTCAACGACTTATCCCACCAACTTGTCAGAAGTTCAAATTTCGAAGTTTCCCGCCATAAAAATTACAAGTAACTTCATGCAAAAGTTACATGAGCCGCGCAAGCTACATGTCACCTCCAACAACCCTGCGCGACTGATCAGACAAACAACAATTCCTAAAGACCTGCATGGGTACCTGCGCAATTGAAAACAACATTTTCCACATGCGCCACACCAATCAAGATCAAAAGAACATTTCACCTATTACACTTATTTCTCTTATTTTTATTAAGTCCAGAGCTCCAACCACTTGCGTTGCGCATGGTGCAGCACTGGACTGGGGGGACTTGAAGGGGTATGGTCCCAAAAAGCCGCGCAAACCTCCGCCCAGGTTGCGCGTGGAACCATACTCCTCATTTCAGAAAGCTTATTAATACTATCCACGCGCGGCCTACACGCATTGTAATTTATCCCGCGCGAGGCAAGGCCCACAAGAGGCTCACATATCAGCACTTAGCATAAAACAATGGAACAAATGAGCATACTAACCCCGCACGGATTAGTTTGCTGTCCAACAAGAGCCACTCAGTAGGGAAGCGCACTGCTACCCACAGTGGTACATAAGGTACAAGTGGCAGTAAAAGGAGCCAATGAGCGTCTAGCAGGCTCTAGACAATCGTGCGCCACGATCGCCTGACGAGAAGTACACAAGGACGCCTACGTGGCACCAATCAGAGGACGGAGACAACTGTCCCACGATCTCCACTTGTCTGCTGATGACAGAAGGACAACAAGGCCGACAACAATGACACGTGGCTCCAATCAAGGTGCGCCAGCACCGATAAACGTCTAGAAGCCACTAAGCGGTCGACGCCAGTGAGACAAAGAGCATATCCGTTTTGTTGTCCGCTTCTGGCCCAAGGCCCATCAGCCCATAACCCCTTACACCTCTCCGGCTATAAATAGAGACCTCATTCCACAGGTTAAAGATTCTATTTTCCCTCTACTCTCACTCTTGACACTTAATTACTCTCAAAGCGGTCGCTTATTCTCACGCCGGAGCCTGGTTAAGAGGGAAACCCCCACATTCCCCTCTTAACGAGTAACGGTGTTTTGTTTTGCAGGATTGTTTACCAAGTCGGAGCTCAAATATCCTTAAGAAGATTAACCATCATGAAAGGAACATAGACCAATCTAATTAACTCCCTAATTAGATCACTGTTTCTTCAGCAAGCCAATATTTAAGTATGCTTGATATTAAAATAAACATTTATTATTTTACTTTTATGATTTAAAATACCCGATTATAAAATCTTATAGTTAAACATACTTGATTTCAAAAATGATAATCGTGAGTTCTAGAATATTGGGTAAACCTATTTATAAAACATATATCATTATTTTATCAAAATTACCACGGGTTTTGATATTTTAAACCTATCTATATTTATTATTCTATTTTATGATAACATAAAAGGAAAAGGTATTTAATAAATTAAAATATCACCTATCTTTAATCAAACATTTGATTAAAATCATCTGAATACAATTATGTATTAAGACAAAAATACACTAACTTTATTATCTTTTCATGTATTCTTACAAATCACCCATCTCAGCACATTGATTTCT
The DNA here is from genome assembly GCF_002127325.2 of Helianthus annuus. Lineage (NCBI taxonomy): Eukaryota > Viridiplantae > Streptophyta > Magnoliopsida > Asterales > Asteraceae > Helianthus > Helianthus annuus. The sequence goes on along the minus strand of NC_035449.2, from coordinate 152,107,300 downwards.
CATATCATAATTCAATATTTGACAAAACATTTTCATGATTTCATTTTGAACCGATCAATCTTAAGTCTTCCTTAGGTACCAATCAAGGTAAGTTTTCTTCTGACAAAGAATTTTACTAATTCCAAAAAGTTCTTCACATTCATTTTAGAAATCAATTAATCATATATCTTTTGGCTTGAACATAATCACCTTGGAAACTATATCATTTCATCGGAATGTATCATCTTTTGAAATATCCAGATTCGCCTCCTTGAAACTCTCAAAATTCGAAAACGATGAATTTATTCGGTCATCATTGAATTCTTTCAATCATTACAAACACTTTGTAGCGTCTGAATAGATTTGTAGCCTGTGCTAAACCCTATTCATACGCCATTCGTTCGATTTGTCATATTCTTGGTACAATTATGTACTCAGATTACGATACACTAAATTCTATTGTCCATTACCATTTAAACGATATTGATTTTCGGATAATCATTAACAAATCATTTTCCATACTTCCATTCACAAATAGATATTTATCAATTCAGAATCTCCCTCAATTGATCAAAGTAAGTTCATTTCGGATATTGAATCCAATTGTTTCTATAAATCATTTTTACTTTCAAAACTCATACCCCTCAAAATATCTTTTGATTCCATTCCACGATACATTATTTCTCTTAATTAAAAGAAGAAACATAACCCCAAGAAAATATCATAGTCCAAATCTCGAGGACGAGATTTTATTAAGGTAGGGAGGATGTAACGACTCTCACTAAAATTAATACTTATTATGTTAATTTAATAAAAAGGAAACCCTAATTGAGACACCCAAGTGATTCTGCATAAACCCTAAAATTTTCATAACAATCAGAATCAGGATCAGGGCCCCTAAAACTCAGGGGGGGATATTCCCACTTGACGATTATCTTTATATCTCGTTGTCGAAATTCGAATTTAATATTCCGTCGACTCATCAAGCCTACACAGACACGTGGCAAGCCTATAGTGAAAAGGTGTCCCTTACGGACCGTAAGGGATAAGGCTTACGGTCCATAAGCCTGTCAATTTTCGGGTATAAATAGCAGGCATCGGCACTTGCAGTCTGCTGTTCATTCGACGATCAAATTCCAATTATACATCGAGTTATAGCCGAAATAATCTCCAATTAGTATAGCAGGGTGGTGCTACGATGCCGGGTATTAACTCGATCGCTGTTCAATTCTTTTCTTTCCGTCAGCTTTTATTTTTGTAAATAATAGCTCGGGATTTTACCCTCTAAATCCCTAAACTCTGCCCGTTATTAGGGTAATAACTCTAATCACTGGTTCGATACTTTATCCGATCGATTATAACTATCCAACGATTGTCTGAGTGCTGCTCAAATTGAGTTATACTTTGTTATTCATCATGATTTCGACTTGAATGTTTGAGTGCTGTCCGAACTCGGGCTATACTCTGTCATTCGTTGTGAATCCGCTGAATTGTTAAGTATTGCACTTATAAATCGTTGTGAGGGTTTTATCTCGTGATTGTCGTTAAAGTTGTATTGAGTTAGTACACTAATACGTGTTCCATTGTGTCTAGAAATTAGAACTCGTAAGCAAGGAGCTGCTAGAGTACTTAGTAGCTAAGTAAACTTAATAAGTTAAATAAACTTAGCAGTTAAGTTAGCTGAGTAGATTAATTAATTTGTTAATTAAGTTTAGTATGATTGATTAATCAGTTAATCAATATTAATTAAGCTAAGCAAGATTAATTAAGCTAAGTAAGTTATTTAATTAAATGGATAAGGAAACTTAATAGTTAAGGAAACTTAATAGTTAAGGAAACTTAATACTTAAGGAAACTTAATGGTTAAGGAAACTTCCTAGCTAAGGAATAAATCTACCTATAAATAGGAAGCTTAGGATTCATTTTTCTTTGCTCATTTCTTTTCTTCTTCTCTCTATACGTTGGTGTTCTAACCAATAATCACCGATGCGATGTTCTGTCCGATCGATTTAGGAACCAACTAACGGATGCCAAAGTGCTATACTTTGAGAGTTCGTTAAACGGATGCCAAAGTACTATACTTTGAGAGTTCGTTAAACGGATGCCAAAGTACTATACTTTGTGATTTCGGTAAACGGAATCCAAAGTGTTACACTTTGTGAAATTCATTAAGGTTCGAATCTCGTGACTACCGTTAAGGTTTGATTTGGGTTTTACACAAATACGTATTCCATTCTGTTAAACTATATGTTTAACTACCAAAAATACTCCCAACTACACACTCACAATCAAACAAACTATTAAAACATCAGAAGATCCAAAATAATAAAGTGCATGCTTAATTATCGGAAGAAGTAGAATCAAGAAGCTTGTTAACTCAATCTTGCATGCTTATAAAGTGAGTCATTCTCTTTTTATCAACTGTTTTACAAAACTCCAAATTATTTTCAAAGTTATAATTACAGGGATTAAGTCTTTGTAATCACCAAGTTACAGCCGGTATGTGGGGTTTTGTATACATTACTTGTTTCCCGTCACACTTGGACAAACGGGTGGCCAAGGGGTGATCTGACCACAATCACAGACACCATTGGACAAATGGGCTAGCCAATGGATGGTCGAGTGACAGATACTGTGGGTAGTTGGTTTGATATCAGAAACATTGTAATCGCTCTTAATACTGTGAATTATAACAAATCTGTTTTTGCATAAAACCTGAATGAACTCACTCAGTATTTCCCGCTGACAAAACCTTTTTAAAACGCGTTTCAGGTAATTACAGTAGATTGGAGTAAGGATTGGATCCAGCACTAAAGGACTTCAAGAAGTGGCTTATTTTATTAATTAAATCAACTTAAGAAATATTGTTTTGGGTATCCCGTATTAAAAGCTACCTTTGTAAAACATGGAATTTGTTCCATCTATTTAAATAAAATCCGGTGTTTCTAAACTCTGATATTTTTCCTAACTCACGGTCCTGATGAAATTTCCGCTGCAATGTTTTTAAAAATAATCACCGGTACCACTTGACTGCTCGCGGCTTCCGATTCCAACCAGGATGGGGTCGGGGGTCGTGACAGATTGCTATCAAGGATATGAGTGCAGATGATAAAAGGAAATATAAAAATGAGAAAATGATGCTAAGTCTGCTACAACAAGCTGTGAAAGAAGATATCATGGTCTTATTGCAACATAATGGAAGTTCTTATTCAATTTGGAAAGCTCTAAGATCAAAGTTTGTTGGTAGTCAAGAAATGGTTAAGAACAAGAAATCACTTTTGAAGAAAGAATTTGATCTCTTTCGTGGTTTGAAGAATGAGAGCACAAAACAAATAATCGAAAGATATTGCAATTTGTTGGTAAACATGAAGAGAGTGAGCATTAACAAAGACAATGAAGAGCTGATAGAGAAGCCAGCTGATGCATTGCCACACGAGACTTGGGGTACATATCTCATGATGCTAAGAAACAAGAAGGGTTTCAGCAATCTGAGTCTTAGCAAATTCATTGAAAAGATTGAGGCTCAGGAGATGGAACAGAGAAAGATCTCGAGAATGAAAGATTTCGATGGTGAACAAGACATTGGGTTGTATTACAAAGTAGGGTTGAATGACAAAACCACAAATTTTTCTCCAAAAGTTGAAACTGCTTTTAATGCAAAAAGTTCATCTGGAAGTTCATCTAAAGGATTAAATAGCAATACTAGTTTCTCATCATATCCGTCTTTTGATCCAAACATTTCAACAAAGAAAAATGGGAAGAAGCTTCAATGCAACATTGTTTTGAATCTTGAGGATGATCAAGATTATACAGAAGAAATTGCAAAGAGCCATGTGTCTTTGTTGAGAACTATTTTAGAATCTTATGGTAGTTTTGTTGCAGGTCGAATCGGAAATCCAATGCTTACTAAGGAAGATTACGACCAGATTGATGCTGAAGAAATGGAGCTGATGGATATAAAATGGTGCTTGGCAAGTGTATTAAGGAGAGCTGAGAAATTCAAACAGATCACAGGAAGAGATGATTTCGTGAGGCAAATGTGTTTACTTTGGGTTTTAATAAATCTAAAGTCACTTGTTGTCGTTGCAGGGAAAAAGGACACTTCAAGAGGGAGTGCACTAACCGCGAAGCAAGTGGAGCTCAAAATCCTTTTAACAACAATGATTACTATAGGAAAGCCATCTACCATCAAGTTGCTCAACAACCAACCCAACATCAGGCACAAACTGCACATGGAAGGAATGTGATTGAAGAATCTTCTTCAAAGAGAGCTTGTATGGTCAATCAAGATGAGAAGAAGTCATCAACAGGATTCAACTGGGACAAATATATACCAGTTGATGGCAAAGCATGTGTGATTGATCAAGATGATGAAAAGTTACCTGAAGGGTTTAGCTGGGAGAATTTCAATTGGGATGACTATGATCCTAACAAAGCTCCAGTATACTGACAATCTAGGTGAATTGTTTAAAACGTAAAATGCAATTAAGGTTAACGGTGTTGGTGATTTGTCTCAGAAACTGATATGATCCTCTTACACAAACTCACAAAAATATTGTATGTAAATATTTCTTTTCCGCATATTCTTTTCAAAAATCCAAAAAGATTTTATGTGTTTTAGCATAATTTTTGAAAAATTCAAAAAGAGTTTCGACAACTGGGATTGAAAAGCTAATGTTCAAAATTCCAAGTGCTAAACATGATGAACAAATGGTTTGGGTAAAATCGTTTGAGATGTTTTTGAAATGAAATGAGAAAAATTGTTTTAAATGAAAATTGTATTTCTGCAAATGGTTCATCAAAAGTTTAACATTGTAAAATCATGGTTTGAATATCTTATCCACAAATGATCATCAGAAAATTTATTTTTGGGTAGAGTTTTGTGCAGGATAAGAGCTAGGTAACCTTGGGATAAAAGATTGAAAGCCAGGCTAATCGATCCTGAGAAGCTTGAAATAAAGAGAGCCAGGGTTCGATATTGAGCAGAGTACAAGCCAGGCAACGATCTTGAACTTGTGGAAACCAGACTGCGATCCCAGCTTACTGAGAGGAGGAGTCTAAATGTCAAAAGAGCCAGGTTCTGGTCCTGAGATTGCTGATGCTGATGAATTTAAAGATTCAACATTCGAGGGGGAGTGTATTTGTTCAAGAGGAGTATGTTGGTGATTAAAGAAAAGAGAGAGATTGAAGGATGCTTTACAGTGTAAGATATTTCGAAGAGAAGCCCGAAGACTGATAAAGATTGAAGATGCGAAGACTCGACACTGAAGACTCCGTCAACATCCGAGGGGGAGTTTGTTGGTGCATCCGTCTGTCAATTTCGTCTTGTATAGAGCTAGTTAGATCAGGGCACGAAAAACGAGAAAGTAAGAATTAGTGGTGATTTCGCTCGAAATGACACCTTGTCATGTTCAAGCGAAATCATATTTAATCTAATTCCGCTCGAAGTTTTCATGCTGATTTCGCTTGAAGTTAAACATGGAGATTCCCCTTGAGACGTGTTCAAGCGGAATATGATGCCTATAAATAGTGCATTCCAAGCGAAATCTCATAACAATTCTTCCAGTTTTGCAACGAAGTGCTGCCGAAGTGTCATCACGCTGTATATCGTCATTATATCAATCAAATCGACAGTTTAAGTAATTTGTGTGCTGAATTGACCTCAGTTTGTCTGTTTCTGTCGTTCAAACTGAGATAAACTCTTCTGATCGACTCGTTCGGGTCTGAAAACGATCCTACATGTGGGAAGGTGAGGATGAGCCATCATCTAGTGTGCATCATATGATTCCATGTAGGTTCCACGTTGCAAAGCTACTGCAGGTCCATTACGGACCGTAATCTAGACACATTACGGTCCATAATCCCAAAAGGGTGGGCGGGTTGACGTCAGGTTTATGGATTTCAAGATAGCGGAAAACATGTGCCATTACGGACCATAATGGTGGGGACTTTACACATTTAGTACTAAAAGTTTGATGTGAGGTGCATCCACTACAAGTTGAAGAAACACATATTATCATTTTAAACAATACCATGTTAATTACTAACTCTTCTAACCTACCTTTACATTCAGTAAACCAAAACCCCTGAATTCTAGATTGACCCACAAAGAAATATAATAGAAAAGAGCCAAAGGTTAATGTTTTTGTTGTACTGAAAAATATAATAGCAATAGCTTAGTTGTTCAGTTTACAGACAGAAGGCGATGAATCTTTTCAACATGAAACTAAAGTGGGCATTGATAAGGCATTAGAGGTTATACTCCAGAAGTACAAAGGTGTTTTTGACGTACCTACCACATTACCTCCTAAAAAGCCTTTAGGTATCCTGCTGCTCAAAAAGATGTGTTGGGAGAATTAACACAAGAGTTGCTAGATCCAAGGGTAGTTAGAAACAGTACCTCAAACCTGGTTTGGGATGAGTATTTATAGCCGAGGAGTGAAGGAGGGTAGTTGAGTAGCTATCCCCACCCCATCCTCCTTGTTACGAGACACGGTTTGTTTCCTTGTGCAGGAGATCAACCAGCGGACGATCCAGCCAGCGATCCTCGAAAAGAAGGGATTAACCCTACTTGACGACGAACCAGTGAATTAACCTCCCTTGGTTAACCACTGTTTCATCAAGTTGGGTTTGTCACTTCTAATAACCCCCATAACATTATCTCCAAGGTGCTGCAAAAGGGTGATGTTTTCGTGTTCCCTGTGGCCTGTGGGACTTGTGCATTTCCAACGTAACGTTGGGAACGGGTATGCAGTGGCTATTGCTGGATTGAGCAGTCAAAACCCGGGTGCCATAACAATGGCAAATGCTGTGTTTTGGTACTAATAATTCCAAGTGGATAAAAGTGTGGTGGATCAGCTTAAATCAAAGTTCTAAGAGTAACAAAGATTCTGATGATGAGTGTTTGTGTGCTTGTTTGATTTGTTGTTAACTTATTCTTTTGCTGTTGCAGCATGCATGACATTTCATTAGATCTCATCACTGACATTGAAGCCAGAAATGTTTTCCTATGGTGTCTTTTTTTTCAGTGCTTGGATTTATAATAAAATTACATAATCAACGTATAAAATCACATAAACACACCTTATTTCAATTTTAAAGGTAGAAGAACAATAAAGAACTAACATTTGCTCATGATTGATATTTGATCACAAGTGTTCTTCAATTCAATATCGGTTTTCGTTCTTGGTTCTTTAATATCGACTTGTCACTCTATTTTGTTAATGGCTAAACTTGCACACCATGGGGATTGAACCTGTGACCTCTCCTATCCTAAGTTTTATCTAACTCACCAACACCACGAGGCTATCGACTCGTCACTCTTTTAACTTAGTAAAAATATATATACATTTTTTTCATGTCAATGGAGTCAATTTTTTTTAATAAAATCAATTAGTTCAATCAAAAAAAACACTTTGGAAATTTCCTATATCTATATAATATGTGACAGGTTCTCCCTAAGATTTCGGAGGGCCCTGCGACAAGTAAAAAAGGACCCCTTAATTAGTTATCCAAAGGGACGATTCTATGTAGAGTCGAGGAGTTTGTCAACCACCTAAGCGCTTATTCACTGTCCATCAGTAACCAATCTCAATTCTTCAATTTCAACTTCGTGAAGTGTTTAAAAGGGCTAAAGAGGTATTGGGTATTTGGGTTAAATGATTAGTTGATTAACTGACTAATTGTAGATGGTTATTGACTTGTTGGATCCCCTCTAGAGCATGAAATTACTACTAAAATTATGTTTTTTTAAATATATATGGGTGATCGCCCATCCTACACACCCTCAAAGACGTCCCTGCTATTGCAGAGTTCTAGAGAGTGTTGAATACGCATTCGCAAATCATAGCTAAAAATGGGATTTCAATAAATGCTAAAAATATGTCTACTCACATGACCCCAGCAACACCACAGACAAAAAAATTCGAGCAATGCATCCGTACTTGTACGATGACAAAATGTACCAATACCATCTGAACACCATTGATACCGGTATCGGTATTCGTTTAGTATCACACCGGTATTGTAATGAACTGAATCGATACTGACCAAAACCATGCCATATAGTGCAAAGAGTCCCACTAGTTATGTTCTTTTCTTGGAAAAGCAAAATATCGACTAGTTAGCTAATACATTATAGTTTCCCCTAAATGCTCAAAATATTTTAAGATTATAATATATGTTAAAACTATGACGAGAATTAAAATCATATAGATAACATATCTCAAAATTTTGAGAAAGAATAACTTCTAGCTATTAAATATATAACACGAAAAGTTTATAACTACTAATAAACATAATATATAAGCCTACATTATCAACACATTAACATATAATACATATAAGTATACAATTACAAATATCAAGTAAATTAAATAAACGGAAAATTTGGATCACTGGCGGACCACCGGAGTATCATCGTGCCACCAGCGAAACCACCAGATCATAATCCATCTCCACTAGGCATAATGCATATACACCAATTCATGAGGAAACACCTTCCTTGTGGGAATCGAACCCATGACTTATTGGTCTCAAAGCCTTATTTCACCCTGAAAATGCCACTAGACTATAAAGTCATGCACAGATTAAATAACACTTAACACATTAAGCGATACATATTACAGATATGTATTTATTTTACTACCTAACAACCTCTAGATAAGTTAAAAACTATCACCTTAATTAATTTCATTCCTAGCGAAAAAACTAAACAATACAAACCTAAAAACAGGGTCAAGTAAAGCAGCGTCACCTAAAGCGCACAAAAGCACTAAGAGGCGCAAGTAGGGCTGTAAATAAACTGAACGTTCAACGAACGATTCGTGAACTGTTCGCCGAGAAGTTCGTTTACATTCGTTCGTTTAATAAATAAACGAACATGAATAAGAAATTTCATTCGGTTACTTAATTATGCGAACATGAACAAAGCTCTGGTTCATCCAATTGTGTTCGTGAACGTTCGATAATGTGTTAATGAACGCTCGTTCATTTACGATCATTCATTTTCATTTGTTTATGTTCATGAAAAAAATTTGTACATTTATATTATTTAATTTACCCGAACATTTAAAATAGAAAGCCATATTCCTACCTTGTTTTTAGTTTTTACACCGTTCCTATTTACTTCCTCATATTCACATCGATGAATACATCGGCCTTCGTTCCACTATTAAGACTTCAAGCCCATTGTTGCTCCCTTCGACATCCATTTCTAGCATGCTCATATCTATAATGAACGAACACGAACAAAAAATTTTGTTCGGTAAGTGTTCATGAACCGTTCAAATTTGTTCGTGTTCCTTCAGTTTGTTTACAGCCCTAGGTACAAGCCTCATGTACATTGATCATACACCCGAAGCATAGTACCCCTCATATGGGTTGCCTCTAAAACAGAAAAGTTATGAAAATTGTCGACACTTTTCAAATAAAAGCCATTTAAAATCAAAATAGTAAAGTTGAAAAAAAAATAAAATTAAAAAAAAATAAAAGAACACCCTTAAACAGGATAGCAAGTCAACCCGTATATGAAATTGGTTGTGTCTAGATCAACCTGTAACAGGTCATTTTCAGGTTGACCCATTAATTAAAAGGGGCATGTTAACCCACCATTAAACAAAACTAACCTGTAAGTAGATATGCATTACAACATAAAACATCACGAATCTACATTCAGAATCTCAGCAAATGGTATCAAAGAAGACGAAACTTTAACTAGAATACTTTGTCCAACAATCTGAACAAAAATCATGACGAAAACAACTTCCACATCTCTGTTTTCTTACGGTTTCGGTAACCAACACGCTAACCTCGGTGGCCCGCTACAAATGTGGATTTCAGGTAGCAAACAACATCCCATGTACACCACACCACAACTATCATTCATATCCTTACCATATCTATCTGTATCGGAAGCCCATATCCAGCTCAGGCCCGTGCCCATACACCCCTTGTTGGTTATGTCCTGTGTTGACCGGGCGTACCTGCTTCGACTGCTGGGCCCACCGTTCCATCTCCATCATCCTCTGTAATGCTTCCGGATGGTTGCTTCCACTGCTACCATCAGCAACTGGGACCCACATGGGGTATTAGCGTACCAAATAAAGCATCTCATAAAATAAAAGCTAATGGAACAGAGTAGAAAAGTAGAAAATGTGATGAAAAGAGAAATGAAATTTTGAGTAAAATGTCATTTTTGTCCTGAGGTTTGGCCAGTTTTGCGACTTTCGTCCAAAGGTTTGTTTTTCCGAATCTGGATCCAAAAGGTTTGAAATCTTGTCATTTTCATCCGGCTCATTAACTCCATCCATTTTTCTCCGTTAAGTCGGGTATTTTCGTCTTGTTTGTTAACTTAAAGAGCAATTCGGTCTTGATCACTTAAGGACTCGCTTGTACATTATGCTAAATGCTTGTACATATAGTGAAATAGACCAAATTGCCCTTTAAGTTAACAAAAAAAGACGAAAATACCATTGACTTAATGGAGAAAAGTGGATGGAGTTGACGAGCCGGATGAAAATGACAAGATTACAAACCTTTTGGATCCAGATGCGGAAAAACAAACCTTTGGACGAAAATCGCAAAAATGGCCAAACATCAGGGACGAAAATAGCATTTTACTCTAAAATTTTCGACTGGCTTTTTAATTGTGAATTTGTAACTTTAGAGCATTGATAGAAAAAACTTTTGGGTCAAACAAGGCGTGTTCATGTCAACACAACCCATTTAACACCCCTATAATTTCAAAACACAATTACGAACACCGTGAATAAAAGCATGAAGATATTACCAGATAACGGCAAACCGAGTCCACCGATGTTGGTCTGCTGATTAGGAAAAGGGAATCCATGATCCGGCATAACATTGGATGCATGAGGTCTCTGAAGATCACGCAGCATGTGAGGTGGTGGAATGTTGCCTTGCATCCTCATTTGTGGTAACATTTGAGGATGAACATTAACGGGAATGTCAAACCCTGTAACCCTAGCATCAGGGTGATGAAAAGGAACCGGCATGCTTCCGGGAAATTGTTGATTAAGATGGGCGTCACGTTGCATGAGATGCTCGGGAAATCTCATCTGGGAATTCAAATGTTGCGGGTTTGGGTTTGGGTTTGGATCTAATGGATGAAACATTGGTCTACGAGTATGATTGTTAAATTGTCTTTCAGGCTCCAACATGTCATACGGCCCACGAACAATACGATTACCAGAATTAAGAATTGCAAGTTTCTCCGATATATCAAACGCCACTTCAGCTGGTAACATTTTCCCTATATTCGGATTACGGGTATTTGCCGGATCGCCACCTATAATCAAGCTCTCCTCTTCAGGAAGCTGAATTTCACCTGTGCCAATGACTTGTTTACGGGACGAGTCAACACCCACCCGTTGACCATCAAAGTTTAACCAGTTTTCAGGTTCATCTGACTTGACAGGCTGTTTGTTGCTTTCATAATTTGTCATGGTGGGTCCCATTCCATCAACATTAGATGCAGATGATTCATGAGGCTGTGGGGCCCTCTGTGCAGAAACGGGTGCTTGAGCTGACTGCAGCTCTTTCATGAAAGCAGTCCCAAAAAGGGCTTCGAGTGACAGATTCTGACCAGCACCCGCAGTAGCAGCTTCCTGATTATTACCATGACCATCTTTTGGCTTTTCGGAACTAGGATGGGCCTCAACGGGCCTGATGTTTGTATTCGGTCCTTCATCAACAGCGGTTCCTTTTTGTAACAACGAAAGCAAGTGATGAGTTGCATGATTATTTACTGGTATAGCATCCGCATTTTCTTGGCTGGAAACACTCCAACCAGGTGGCTGCGAATTTGAACTTTTTACACTGTATTCTGACATTATAGTCTGTTCAAGGTCTTCACATGTAAGGACTGCAGCGACTGGAGGTGGTGCAACGGGAGGTGGTGCAACTGCAGACTCCTGCCTGAAATTGTTGAACAAATGTTTCGAGCTTGAGTGCGTTTCGGTAATTCCAAATCCCTTGTATGGTAATTCCGGTGCAACGGGATCGACAGATATGATATTCGGAACTTGAGAGATAGCTTTGTCACCACCGCCGATCAGTGAAAGCAAGTCATTTGGTCTGCTAGATGAGAGGTCATCCACCGCTTTCTTTTCTGCATTATATAAAAATTTAAGATAATATATGATGTGTCACACATAAGAGGATAAGGGAATATAAATGCAAATTATTAGCTGGGAAGATTAACATACCGTCTTCATTAAACCACTGAGCAAATTTAGATGATTGGACATTGAGTTGACTAAAAGGGTCGTCTGGTTTACTCTTCTGCTGCAGGACAAAAAAATCATTGCCTTAAAACATATTGACAGTTTTATTTCACGAAATACAAAGAGTAAAATACCATTTTTGTCCCTAAGGTTTGGCCAGTTTTGCGACTTTCGTCCAAAGGTTTGTTTTTCCGCATCTGGATCCAAAAGGTTTGAAATCTTGTCATTTCCATCCGGCTAGTTAACCCCATTCATTTTTCTCCATTAAGTCAATGGTATTTTCGTCTTTTTTGTTAACTTAAAGGGCAATTTGGTCTTTTTAGGGGTAGTGAAAAGGACCAAATTCCTTTAAGTTTACAAAAAAAAAAGACGGATATACCCTTTACTTAACCGAGAAAAATGGATGGAATTAACGAGACCTTTTGGATTCAGATGCGGAAAAACAAACCTTTGAACGAAAGTCGCAAAACTGGCCAAACCTCAAGGACGGAAATGGCATTTTACTCAAATATAAAACATATTCTTATTTCATAGAAGTGTACCTCAAGAAAACCTGTGGGGCCAGCATCTTTAATTGTTGGACCACTGCCGAAAAATTTCCCTAAGAGGGAGGTTGAACTTTCCTGACTGGAGTTGCTGATAATTTTATTATTTGTCACGAGTTCAAAAACTTCACCATCGACAGCGTCTGAAAAACCAGAGTTTCTATGCAAATGATGATCAGCTGGTGTGTTCATCTGGTTATCTAGAGTCCCGTTTTGAGTGTAGTTACCCTTGGCAAGCAAATGAATCTCCTCGATTCCGGGTTTTGGATTCTGCTGTATAATGCGTGAACAAGAAATACGTCGGTTAAAAGATCATAGGATGATAAACTTTATTCCCTATGAGTTGAGTTGACCTTTTCCAGGAAATAAATGTTCACTTCGTTTTACAGATTCGGCTAATTGGTAAGTACATAACTCGAGAGAAAGCATTCTGCGGGCATTGCTAGTCGTTTGGTCAAAATCCATGAACACACATACTATAAGAGTAGCTAAATGGGCGATCGAGTAAGGGTTCAAAACAGGTATTTTGGTCAGGTTCGATTGGATGGACCCAGAACACATCTTAATTAAGAAATTTAGAACAGAGGTGTCAAATATGAATGATAAAATATATATTTCAATGACAACTAATTTACAAAACAATTTATGAAGATTTATGTAATGAAAATAAACTTTTGACCCGTTTTTGACACTTTCAAAAAATTTATCCGTTTCCTTTTTTAGTTATATTATTTACATAACCCAAATCGACCCCCTCATAAGTTAATGGGCTGAAACTGCTACCTCCACATACTATTAATCAGCATTAGCTAGCACATTATTTAGACATAAAAACAATATACATAACTTTAGACTAAAAAGTTGCTCGCACGATGCGACGGGAAACACAGACATTGTCAGGGTGTGCATGGTTCGGTCGGTTCGGTTATTATCCTCAACCAAAATCAACGGTTAGTCTATTTTATTACCAATTGGTTTTCGATTAATCAGCTCGGTTTATTCAGTTAGATTGACGGTTTTTGGTTTGGTTCGTTTAAGTTTGGTTAATAGCCAAAACCAACTTGGGCTAAACCTTCGTTTAGAAATATATGAAATTGAGGTATGAATATACGAGATGGAAGTATAAATACATGAAGTGGAAGTATAAAATATGAAATACATGAACTAGAGGTATAAAGGCTGGAAATATATGAAAATATGAATGGTTCGGTTCGGTTAATTTTGGTTGAACGAGGGTGAAAACAATAACCGATTTTTGGAAAATTCAATTTTTGGTTGATTTTAGTTCGGTTTTGTCTGTTTTCGATTCAGTTTCGGTTAATGATCCAGTTATTGCTCACCCCTAGACACTGTTAATCACGTAACATATATTTTTTTAATTAAAAAACTATAGCAATGTATACTCAAATTAAAGAGAATAGAATACTCGTTATGGTGTAATTTTTGTTTAAAGAAAAATTTAAGGTACAAAAAAGTTGTAGCCATTTAAAAATCGTGGGGTAGTTAGATTTTTATAAGGGGGATAAAATTTAACCACTAATTAACCAGAATTTAATAAAGGTTTAAAGTGTAATTCATGAGAGGATTAAAATGTAATTAGTGTTTGAAAGACTAATTTACCCTCATTTTAGAGTTGTACCTTAAGCATTAAATTAAAAAAAAAACTCTTTTAACTTTTAGGTATCTTAAAATGCCCTTCCCAAATACATTATAATATAGTATAGGTTAGATATTTACCTCTTTTTCAATCGAAGAAACCGGTTTTGTGGTTGAACTCTTTTCAAGAATTGTACTTTTAAACCCTGGCGGTACAAGTGGGCGCGGTTTGGAAGACTGCACCAAAACAGATGATTTCCCAGAATCATCCTTTGTAACAGATTGAACTGCAGTTTTCAATTCACCGCTAGCCTCTGAAACCACTTCTTCCTTAACCTCTTCCAAAACAAGATCGGTAAATTCGTCACCTTTAACCTTATTTGCATTCATTTTCTGCTTTTCTTGTAGCACTTTCTGCTGTTCCTTCCTCATTAACTCAAAAGAAGCTGAAAGGAGATTAAAGAATAAGTCAACTGTGCAGATCATCAATCAGTCAACCACAACAGAAAACAATTCGGGTTTTGTACAAATGTGTTACCTCTTCTCTTTCTTTCTTCTGCTCTATCCTGACTTGTAGACTCAATGGAACCAAATGTTTCGTCATTGAATGAGTCGTGAGTGTTTGGACGAGAAGGTGGACCAGCCTAACATTACAGTAAATTATACATAAGTATACAAACAGACTGGTGGTGGAAAATTAAGCAGGTTGTATAATAGTACAAAGCACGTTCAGATTGGAACCAGTAGTTTTCTGTACAAGTCAAGTTGACCCTAAGCTGAAATAAAATGTCCAAATCTTTTGAAGTTATATAAATAACTAGTGTGTTAAAATAATCACAAAACCATATTATATCAATAATAATCTAGTTTTTTGAATAATATAATCTAGTAGTTTTATACTGGGTGATTTATTATCCATTTGGCATGTTCCTGTACAAGCTAAAGAGTAAAATGCCATTTTCGTCCCCTGAGGTTTGGCCAGTTTTGCGACTTTCATCCAAAGGTTAGTATTTCCGCATCTGGGTCCAAAAGGTTTAAAATCTTGCATTCTTGCCATTTTCATCCGGCTCGGTAACTTCATCCATTTTTCTTCGTTAAGTCAGGGATGTTTCCATCTTTTTTGTTGACTTAAAGAGCAATTCGGTCTTTTTCACTTTATGTAAAAAGACCAAATACCCCTGAAAAGACCAAATTGCCCTTTAATTTAACAAAAAAGACGGAAATACCCCTGACTTAACGGAGAAAAATGGATGGAGTTAACGAACCAGATGAAAATAGCAAGGTTTCAAAGATCTAGATGCGAAAAACAAACCTTTGGACGAAAATCGCAAAACTGTCCAAACGTCACGAACGAAAATGGCATTTTACTCTATACTAAATTTGTGATTTTACCCTTTAGAGATTTAACATAACATAAATCAACCCATTCGTAAGTAAATGGGTCGAAACTCCCACCTGCTAACACATTCACAGACAGAGATTCATTTACAAGGAAAATTTTACTGATCCAAACAAGGTTAACAAAAGCAAATTTAGAAATTAAAACCTTGAAAGGGCGAGGGGGCTGATATGCCTCGTTACTCCTATTGAGATGATGGTGTTCATTTGTGGAGCCCTTTGGAGCAGAGGTTCCACCTGCAAATCCCGAAGGTCTTGGAAAAGAACCGCTACCAAGAAGTCCATCATGCTCGGAATTTTGCCATGGTCGCCGAGATTGATTGCCATAATTAGACCTTCCGGAATCTGAACAAAAAAAAACTATATTTAATATAAATGCATAAACACACACACACACATATATATAATGGTAACAAATGCTGCTTCACTGTTTGACATGCGATACAATTAATGAATACTTGTTTGCATTATATTTATGGTACAGTATAGGTTTTCTGCTTTAACACCACAAGTATCTTACCATATTTATAATATATTAATATGATATTATGACGTCAACCGATGATCATATGCCCTGAACTCAAAGAACCAATTGTTCATAACTGTATTACAACTATAACCATTTTTTGTTCATGTACTTATTTTTATTTTATTGCAATACTACAGACCGTGTATTAATACAATATAACAATGAGTCAATCAATCAAAACTGGTTTCTTCTTGTCAGTGTAACATACTAGGAGAATCTTGTTTCTATATTAGTTATGTTAGAATAGTCTTATTTCTTAGGTCAAAGATTACAGACATGAAACTATCTTAAAATGGCTATTAGTTTACGACTTTACCCAATACCCATATCAGCACAAGCGTGCTTTTATTCTCGCTTAACAATTAATAGCTGGTAAAAAGTGGAAAACATTGAAAAAGCCGTTTAACTGAGAAAATTATAACTTATTATTCCAATACATCATCAGTCGATGAATGGGATACATGCAAAGAGGTAAATTGGCTGTCTTTCTACTTCCTAAAACAACATGCTCTAAACATAAGCTCAGTCATCTATTGGAGGGATAAAAAATCTATTTTGAAAATAAGAACATTATAAAACCAACATATCATTAGCAAAATTAGAAAACTATATAAAACTTATATTAAATACAAGAGAAGCCCAATGAGTGAAACAGTAGGTTGGACACTACATGACAAGGATTTGCAACTCAGCATCTCCAGTTGCAGCTTGCAGGTTACTTTATAGCAAATTAATGAAAGGATAAAACAACCAAACGATAATAACACAAACTTTATAACAACTTATCAACTATATGCTACTATACCATGCTATTCACTCAAAAAACAAACCTGGATGCGTATCAGACTGCGAATCCCCATCCTTATCACTCCATCCAGTAGACCGATTGTCCCATCTTCCATAGCCTCCACGAGAAAAATTACTTGAATCACCCCTAGTGGGCGGTGAAGAGCTGTAATCATTACGACGGAAACCCTGTAACGCGGAATTCCCATGAGCTCTTGGCCTATCCTGTATACTATTCTCTTCAAATTCCCTGTTATTAGTGAACCAATATATCAGTACAACACAATAACAATGATTTGAACAGTTCACATAATAAAATTCTAAAAACACTACCTCAAAATCGATTGGTCAAATCCACTGGGAAGCTTTTTGCAAATTTCCAACTCACTCAACGAAAGTAGAAAATCTCTAGTATACGAAACTCTCGGTTTCCTGAAACATCCAACACAAATTAAACCCTAATTAACACCACCAAAAGAGAGCTGTTCAATCAATAAAAACTATCAAAACACAGTAATTACTTTTCCGATTCATTAACCAATTCGAACGCCTCCATAACCGAGGTATCATCTTCGTTCTCCAAGCTCATTTCGCAAAACTAACAAAAACCTAACCTTCTACCAGATTAAAAATTAACAAACCTAGTTGTAAATCTACTGCTTTCGAAGCTTGTATACATACACTCCAATTCTGCATCAACAACACCTAATCAAAATCGTAAAATCCTACGCTAATTAACATCATCTAACAACACAAACTACTCGTTTCCATTAGATCAATCTCGAAATCACTAACGGAACGCTATTTATCGCACAAATTATACATCTAGCTCGAATCGCATTCCTCTAAAGCATCAGTTGTTATGCGTATGCACAAAATCTAAGGCTTTTTGTGTTGATTGTATGTTTTTGTTTGGGGAATTTGAAATCTGAAGGCTCCGGATTGCTAGGGTTTTGATTGTAGGAGATTTGGGATGAGAGGAATTGAGATTTGGAAGAGTTAATTGAATCTGGATAGATGAATACACAACATTTTCTAGGGTTTCAATTGAGTTTGATCGTTGATGATCCGGAGAATTACGAAGATAAAATCATTTTGGAGAGAGAGAGAGAGAGAGAGAGAGAGAGAGAGAGGAGAGAGAGAGAGCTTGTTGTTGGGAGCAAACAAAAGGGGGATATGTGTTAAGGGAGTTGCAGGTTTACCCCTTTGATTATGGTTTCATGTGTAGGTTTAACCCTTTGGTTTTATTCTTGCGAGAGGTTTAGACCGTGGGGCTTGGGTTGGGCATTGATTGACACATGGAATGGAAAAAAAAAACCCACGTCCATGGGGTATGGTGGGGCTTGGGTTGGGGGCATGAGTTGACACATGGCCGTTAAGAGCCCGCCATGTCACCTTGCTAGCCCGCCCCACGCCCGGCTTGAAAGTCAAGCCCCAAGGGGCCACGCCCAAACCCAAGCCCCAACCCAAGCCCCCGGGATGGTGGCTTGGGTGTTTTCCCCCAACCCAAGCCCCATACCCCATGGCCTTAGGAAGAGAAAAGCCTAATTTAAGTTGGGATTTAGACACGTTGTTTTAAAAACGCGTGACTCGAGGCTCGCTCGAAAAAAGTTTGGAAAAAGTTTGGTTCAAAGTTACCTCGGTTTTAGACGAGCTGGCTCGGTTCGGTTTGTAAACGAGCCGAGCCTGAGCCAAGGTAGGTTCAGTTCGTGGCTCGCTCGTTAATTGGCTCGTTGGCTCGCTCGTTTGGCTCGTTTAAATTAAACTTCAAAGTATATATGTATGTGTTTTGTAAGATTAAATATATTTTATTTTATATTTAATCTAGTAGCCATTATAATCATTTACATTATATGGATCAAAATTAGGGCTGGCATATCGGGTCAACCCGATCTGTTAAGACACGAACCCGATAAGACACGAACACGAAACCTGTAAACACGAACACGACACGAAATCTTATCGTGTCTAATTTTCCAAACACGAACACGAACCTGTTAATAAACAGGTTACACGAAATGACCTGTTAAGACACGAAAATGTTACCAACATATCATATGACCTGTTTAAGACACGAACACGACCTGTTAAGACACGAACACGGCCTGTTAAGACACGAACACGACCTGTTAAGACACGAAAACGACCTGTTAAGACACGAACATGACATGTTAACCCCACATATTTGATATATTTTTTTAATTTAAAATTATAAACAGGTCACTAACGGGTCTTAACAGGTTAACGGGTTTTAACCTGTTTAGACACGAAATTTAAACAGGTCTTATCGTGTCGACCTGTTTAGACACGAAACCTGTTAAGGTCAAACACGAAACATGTTAACTTCGTGTAGGTTCGTGTCGTGTTATCGTGTTCGTGTCAAAATTGCCAGCCCTAATCAAAATATATAACAACCTATTAAATAATTAGTTGGTAATTATTGATGGGCCTAATTACCCTTATTAACTAATTAGGGTTTCCTCCTGGGTGCATATATAAGGAGACTAATGTAGAGGTTAAAAGGTTAGACAATTTTACACAACCTTATTAGTTCATAACATCAATCGACCTCTCTCTCCCAACCGAACACCCTATTCGGTTTTCTTCATCACCATCATTAGATTGCACCCTAAGGAGGAACCAGACCAAAAGCTGACAATCATGTCAACCCTGTTGCTGCGTCTCTATCTGGATTCTCTGTTGGCCTGTGCTGATGCAATCAAAGGTATGTTTTCATGTTTTCCATTATTTCTAAACAGAACTGATCATCATGTGGTATCAGAGCATATGTTGATAAATCAGTTCTGATTTTATCCATTATTCTGGGATTGAAATCTGGAAAACATAAGTTTTGAAAATTTAATGAACATCAAGGCTGGTTTCGAGTCTGATGTGTCGAGATCAATTTTTTCGGAAAAAGAATGTTATATAAATGACTCGAAATCATAATGGTTAAAATCAAGTCCGAAATCTGTTTATAAAAAGCCTTAAAATTCAGGTTTCGGGTTCCAGAATTATGTTTTATTTTTTTAGGGTTCATCATGTGTTCTTAGGAAAATTCGAAATTCCTTTATGTTTTGGAATGTAGTTAGGATTATTGAGTGTTTTTCCTGTTTGATCCAATTTTATCTTTTAAGTTTATTCGAAAACTGTTAATTGATAATCACATAAAATTTTCGAAATATTTTGACAAAATTAGATCATCATTAAAATAGGAAACTATATCTCAAAATCCCTTAGAATTCGAATTTTCAGTTATTATCACAATAAACAGCTATTAACAGTGGGCTCGAGACCATCAGATTACGACTCGAGACCATCAGATTACGACTCAAGACCATCAGTCTCGACTCGAGACCATAAGGTTTCAACTCGAAATCATCAAGTCCTTAAATCTTCACAACCCGAGACCAACAGATCTCGACTCGAGACCACAAGGTCTCGACTCGAAATCATAAGGGCTCAAAAGTTTACAACTCGAGACAAAGGTCTCGACTCGAGACCATAAGGTCATAACTCGAGACCATAAGGTTGCGACTCGACACCATAAGGCTGAAACTCGAGACCGTGGTTGCGACTCGAGACCTCATTATGAGTCGAGATCTCATAAAATACAGTAGTCGAGACCATGGTTCCGACTCGAGACAAAGGTTGCGACTCGAGACCTCATAACTGACTCGAGATCTCAAAACTCAGTCGAGACCTAACTCGAGACCTCACTCGAGACCTCATTACCTTAGGTTGTTTGATGTGAACTAAAATTTAGCTTGGGGCTCCGCCCCGAACCCCGTGCGGGGGCACGCTGTCTCCCTGCACCCCCCAGCGAACTCACCGCGGAGTTCGATCCGCGTTAACAGGTGGTTTGCTACTAAATAATTGGTTTTTGTAATTACCTAGTTAATTAATAAGGATCAAATAACGTTTTACAAAACCAAAATGGCTTAACTTGAATGAGCTTCTGATGGATCATTTCTGGCCAAAGCTGATTTGATACATCTACTTATCATCCAAGTATTACGAAAGCTATGTTAAGTATGCATCATAAACATGAAGGTCTTAATATCTGGCCAAAGCTTAATTCCTTCACAGATGACATACTTAACAAGTGCATAACTAAAGTGATTGTCTCAATTTCTGGCCAAAGCTGATTTGTTACAACCACTTTGCACACATGCTTAAATGATTACATGTCACACCCCCAAAATCCACCCGTGAAGTATCACCGCTTGGAGGCGTGACTGACCAGGATCAAGCCACCAATCATATTGAACATGTAAGTAATAAGTAAAAGTAAATGTAATTCAACCAAACCAATATGAAAGGTGTTCAAAACATAAGTGTAATATCAATGTTTAGCGGAAGTATAATAGTAAACCCAATCATAAGTAATAGTATGAAATGTTATAATGTTTAACAAAACGTTCACGATCCTTGTCCACAGACCGCGCCTCCCAGTGCAAGCTCCATGTATACCTACGACCTGCAAGGCATGTAACAGAGAGTCAACAACTAGTTGAGCGAGTTCACAGTGGGTTGTTTAGTAATAATGTTCATTTCGTAAACTGTTTGTTTAGTAACCCATGTATCGTTTATAATTACATCGCAACCCTCCAGGCATGTTTGCGAAGATTAGTGGGAGTTTCCCATGTATTGTAGACTAGTTATGTTTGTATCGCGGCCCTCCAGGCATGTTTGCGAAGTTTAGTATCAGTATCGCGGCCTTTCCAGGCATGTGTGCGAAGTTTAGTATCAGTATCGCGGCCTTTCCAGGCATGTGTGCGAAGATCAGTATCAGTATCGCGGCCATTACAGGCATGTGTGCGAAGAGTAGTATCAGTATCACTAGTCTAGCGGTATCTATAAGTGACCTTCCCCAAATGAGGTCAGTAGTACGTAATTCCCATAACTATGTAAGTACAAGTAATCAATCAATCCCATTCCCTACCCCGGGAATCCCATGCCTTGGTAAGAGTGTGAACTCACCTTGGTTTGCTCGGTATGCTAAAGTATGTGCTCACAGTTAATCAATCAAGTCCTAAAGTACGCACGTATACGAAATCAGTTTGTATTCACGAAGTTCGCATATAAGTACAATCACAGTGGGCAATGCATCAAAAATCACCGAGTAGCACATTGCACGTATTCATAATCATACAAGTCGTGCACAACATTTAACGGCAGTTAACTAACCAGGTTAACTCTTAACAAAAATAAACTAAGTTACTGTGCAAATTACCCATTCGGCGAAACACCCTCTGTTTCGCCGTGAATTCCCTTCGACGAAACACTTCTGTTTCGCCAAGTTCGTTTCGTCAGGATTGGTTTCGGCGAAACACATTCGTTTCGCCATATGTGTTTCGTCGTCCGGTGATTCGTCAAAACAGATGTCAGTTACGTCATCAACATATCAGTTACAAACATTAACACAGAAACCCTAATTGCCGTCATCATCAAGTAGCAATCATACGGAAATCATTAGCACAGAAATCATTATCTAATCATCATGAAATCATAATCATACTAACGTCTATCATGATCCCTAGTTTATGAGTACCACAAGCCGATTACCATACCACATCACATCAACGAATTTTATTAACATGCTATCATGCATTCAGATTACACTAGTAACATTTAAACACGACCGTTCCCGGACATCATACAATCTAGTTCATCATTCAATACAATCCACATTTCAATACATAGAACTTGTAACCGATTAAACCATACATTACGAACCAGAATCATCATGCACCTATACTCATATTCGTTCCAGAAATCAAGCATAAACACAACATGTATAAAGAAATCAAAGAATAAAGAAACCGATTTAACGAACACGCACTAACCGAGATATCCGGGACGATAGTTTGATCGCTAGAGAGGGCTTGGGAGAACACAGAGCTGCCGACACACTAAGGGGTTTCTAGGGTTTTGACTTTTGCCAAAAGGTGTGAAATAAGAAGTCGTTTCACATTAAATATCCGTCATTACGTATTGGGCCCGAACTGGGCTTTGGCGAAACTGGGCTCGGCGAATCACCCGTTTCGTCGGACATGCTTATGACGAAACAACTCTGTTTCGTCAGCATGAGGTATGGCGAAACACACTTCTGTTTCGTCGTATGGATTATGGCGAAACACACTTGTGTTTCGTCGAGTTGTTCAAGTCTTAAAATAGTTTACAAGTTCACAAACCAAAACACTTTATATAAATCACATAGTATATCAAACAATCATCTGAATTATAATCCAGTTATAATCCAGTGTGCAGTTATAAAGCAAACAAGTCAAGCAAGTAAACAACTGAACAATCAACGTGCAATAATGCGAAAGTGGAAATCTCGGAAACTCGAGTTGTCACATTACACTTCTGGCCAAAGCTGATTTGTCTTCGTTTAAGTAGAACTTTAAATAGTCTATTATTTTGATGTTAGTAATAGACATATCATAACCTCTTCACATAATGATCCTTATATTAATGATCCTTATTTAATTTTTATGATCATTTCGTCTGCCTTATTCTTAGTACCCATAATTTTACTCACTATAATTTTCTTCTATAAATATCCACTCTAATTCCTAAATCTAATATGTTTTGCTTAAAGTTTCTATAAGAATTAGCTCTTAAATTAAATCCTTGATTATCTCTTAAGAAACGATAATCCTATTGCTCTCTTCTGATAAAGCACTACAGAAGAAAAGTAGAGCATGATGATTAGGATAAATCGAACGTGATGTCTCTTATGATAATCAAGAATAAGTGCTGTCACTGAAAGGTTATTCCAGATTAAGTCTTTCCTAAGACTAATCTATAGTTGTGGAATAATCGCTAGAACTCCTAAGATGCATGCCTTCATTTAAAATTCTAAACTATAAAGTTAAGTGGTGTATGTGAATATATTATAATGTACAATACCATGACCCATAAAGTTAAGGGCTTACGCATGGAAATAAGTACATTTTTCCAGTACATTACATACTAAGATTTTCACTTGTACAATTTGATGCCTTATAAATCAACTATAACACTCAAAAGTACCAAAGTATAATGAGTGTGTTGATAAGCAACATATGTACAAAGAAATAAATGTTTGAAGCTGGAAAATAAGTTGTTACTCACCTTAGAATCACTTAAACTTTAGAAGAGGATTGTTCTAAGGTCCATAGACAAAATGCAAGTACAAAATCCCAACTCTAAGGTTCTTCAAGGGAAAATCTCATTGCATAATTATGCCATTAGACTAGGCATAAGCAACGAGACTATCTATTACTCTAAAGAACAGTTGGATAAGTTAATTAGGTAGTCATTTCCTAATGATATTTAAGTCTGATAATTTTAATATTCCAATTAACACATGATTAGTTGACTCTAGTTCCATACGTTTCTTTACCAGAATTCGACAAATAACTAACATGAGAGTTAGTGACAAAATTAATTGTTAAAACTATAAGAACCATAATGAGCAGTCTTTTAACAATGTTTTCGATACCTTATATATTCTGAAGATTAATCAGAATATAGTATCATAATTAAGCAATGTTATGAATATTATGAGGTTTGCATAGTCAACATAAAGTCACACTTATCTTAAACTCTCATCTTATTTGTTCTAAATATCTGGATTGAAAAATTATTAAGATAAAACTAGATGATACCTTACATTTTCACAACTTTTGTCATCATGTAAATGAGAATTTGACAAAAGGAAAATGAGACTTATAAATTTCATCCATTATAACCAAAATTCATGAGAAATCATGACATGGTTAATGAGGATGATTATTCAACTAATCTCATTCTAAGTGATTTTAAATTATGACGTTAAAGCCCTAAAA
Source organism: Helianthus annuus (assembly GCF_002127325.2). NCBI lineage: Eukaryota > Viridiplantae > Streptophyta > Magnoliopsida > Asterales > Asteraceae > Helianthus > Helianthus annuus. The sequence continues at coordinate 152,082,384 of NC_035449.2, read as the reverse complement.
TATGACTTGGCTTAAGGAATAAGCATGGGTCCATCATAAGTCATTCATTGACATTCGTGGAACTTATTCCAAAAGGAATATTCATACATAATTCATGTATCAGTTAAAGACTATCTACTTGTATCTAAACTTTGTCGCATATGGCCCACAGTCTTAAAAAGAAATCTATTCATACATATACTTAATAAGATTTCTATTAAATATGTCCCTAAAGTTTCTTATGATATCTGGACATTAAAGAAATCAAATAAAGTCTAACGTATATGTGATAGGTTCCCACGCCACGTAGCTCATTGAAACTTCTCTTGTAGCATTCTAGAGATATTAAAGATCAGTGGGAGCATTAAGTGTCTTAGTGATAACTTGCAATAGTTGCAAGAGGTGGGGGAGTGAAAATTTTACATTACCTCAATTTGCACCTCTTGTACAAGACACCGCTCCATCACGACACTGTTCTATCAAAACTTGTCTCCTTAAAATCTAATGCTACTCTTACAAAAGTTTCATTGTTGGTTAATTGTGGGCACACTTAGTTTTCTTACCTAAACTAACATAATCCTCAACAAGAGAAACTACAACGACTGACGTCATTAACTTGTTTCTCTATTAGAATTTGTTGGTCGTTAAATATTGACTCTAAGCATGCTGAGTTCCTAAAGTTTTCTAAGGTCAGTGGGAGCAGTCAAAAGTCCTTATTATGACTTGCAAGGAATACAAGAGGCGGGGGGACGAGTGTCATTAAATTTCACTCCGAATTTAACTCTGATTACACCTCTTGTACACCATACTGCACCAACTCTTACAAACTTATAATCCTAAAAATGATAGCAACCTAACCAAGAGCTAATCCATAAAACTGAAACTTCTAACAAACCCAATAATCAACTCAGGGGGTCATCTAGGTTTAAAAGCCTACTAACTTTGATGATTACATAATCTCCCTAACTGAAGTTGAAATGGATTTTGGAAAAGTTTACTGATCCTATCTCTTCAAATTAAGCCATTAGTGTCAATCAATCTTCTAAATGGAATAAAACAGTTTTCTAGTAAAACTGATTTTATGTGTTCGTATAACGTTTGGGATTTGATTGAATTACTTAAGAGTGTTCATAACTAAACCAAATCCCGATATAAGCGTTAAGACACGAAGAGGCATGATTGATTATCAAAGGTTATACTTAGGAAGAGATAAATTATCAAAGATATCTTTGAGAATCATCACTGTTCTAGTAGCTTATAATAGTTTAAAGTTACATTAGATGAACATTAAAAACAATTTTCCCTAACAAATGGCTGACATATTTACATGTTCATAAAACAACCTGAAAGTTCCAAACTGAAGGTTAAAGAACATTTTATTTATAAGCCAATAAAATCCATGTATGGGTTAATGCAAACATCATAATGTGATGAAATCTTAACGTAATTATTTTCATCAACAACCAAGTGGATTAATGTACCTACCTTAAAATGAGTGGGAGCAACTAAGATAAACTTGTCTAAATAGATGATATTCTTTTGACAGGTATATGTTACATAAGTCAAAGCATTGTTAACACAAACTTTGATATAATAGATCTCAGAGATATCTCTTATGTGATAGATATCATAACAAGCCGAGATAGACCCAATGGGACATTAGTTCCGTTCCTTAAGTTTAACATTAAATGGGTCCTTACATATGTAACAAACAATGTTGCTCTTCCTTTAGAGGATAATAGGGTATGTGAGATTATTTCGTTACGCTTCATTAATTGGAAGCCTTATGTAAGTTCAAGTCTATACTCGTTTAGATATTTCTCACATTGCAACACACTAGATTTGTCTAGATTAATGTGTAGCATCTAATGGAGTATTACAATATCTTTAAAAGAAACGAGAGGCTAAAATTTGAAGAAGAAGTGAGAACTCAAAAACCGGTTGATTACTTTAACTTTGTAATATTCAAAGATGACAAAATGTAATTTCGGGTATATCTTCATGTCAGCAGACAAAACCTATCTCATGGAGGAGTCATAATGCACTGATATTAACAACCTAAGTTATAACGACATAATATCGTCACTAAATGTTGTTGGAAATTTATCAGTGGACTCATAAGTTTATTAACTCCATATAATAAATGTTTTGAAGACTTAGTGTGATAAAGTCAGCTACCATGACTCCTTGAACAGTAACAGTTCAAGAGGTGCTGCATTAAATTTCGATACGCAATTAATTATTCGTTTATGAACGAATTGAGGAAACTAAGTTTTGTATCGAATACATTCATGATATGCTTAAGGACCCTATAACTGAAGGGCTATTACCCATAAGTCTTAATAAGAGAGCTCAAAGACGGGTATTAATTAATGGCCGTAAGCAAATTGCATATCGTACTATGAATGACTAAGTATTAGTTAATTTTCCTCATCAGTTTGATTTTGTATGTCTCTAAGAATATGTCAAGTCGACATAATGGCATATAGACAAATAAAGTTACGAATCAAACAAAGGGCTTATGCATATTTTGATTATGACGATTAGGTTTTAAATTAAGGCTATAGTATGACTAATGGGGGTCCTGAGTCGCATAATGATTCAACGGCTGTATTTCTCTGCTATAGTACTTGTTTAAGGCTAAAATGAGTGTTAACTCCTGATCAGGCTTATCTAATACTCATAGTAAATGATTACTCGGCTAAGTGGGAGAATGTAAGATTAAATATATTTTATTTTATATTTAATCTAGTAGCCATTATAATCATTTACATTATATGGATCAAAATATATAACAACCTATTAAATAATTAGTTGGTAATTGTTGATGGGCCTAATTACCCTTATTAACTAATTAGGGTTTCCTCCTGGGTGCATATATAAGGAGACTAATGTAGAGGTTAAAAGGTTAGACAATTTTACACAACCTTATTAGTTCATAACATCAATCGACCTCTCTCTCCCAACCGAACACCATATTCGGTTTTCTTCATCACCATCATTAGATTGCACCCTAAGGAGGAACCAGACCAAAAGCTGACAATCATGTCAAACCTGTTGCTGCGTCCCCATCTGGATTCTCTGCTGGCCTGTGCTGATGCAATCAAAGGTATGTTTTCATGTTTTCCATTATGTCTAAACAGAACTGATCAACATGTTTATATTCTAATATATTTAAGAAATGTTGTTTAGTTGGTAATATGGTTATTTTTTTTATCGAAAGAAATAGATTGTTAAGCTATAATCTTAGTTAGTAATATTCATTTAAAATATATATACCGAGGTAAGTAATATAGAATCTTTTCTTATTCGTTTAATTTATACTTTGCCCAATCGCAAGGGTGGTTCGTAGGGTCGGTCCTTCAATCCGGACTTCGCCAAGCGCCACCAAGAAAACCACTTGTTGCTGGCGCCAGTTGTCATTTTGTTGGAATTTGTTTTGATTTATCTTGTTCTTGGGTCCGCCTTGAATCATGTGGATATCGATTTGGCGTATCTTCTTGGTGGTCGGTCCCTCATCGTTACGTGTGCTCTTCCTTAATTCTTTGCGCACGTTTTGCACTAGATGTGTGAGCTTGCCGCTCTTTAAGGCCTTTTTCAATTTCAATGCAAAGACTGATGTAATCGTCTGTCTTATGACCCGATTCTTTGTGATAATCATAGTAAAGGTTTGCGTCTTGACCTTTTTTGTTGTGTGTAGGTTACACTGGTTTGAATTGATGGTTCTCCATGCTTAGAATTTCGTGGAGTCCGCTACTTCTCTCTGTTTTCTTGCTTGATGTTTTTCCTGTAACTAACTCTATTGATTGTTGAGTGTGCGTCGTCATTTGGGTTGTACTTATCGCCTTCATAACCACTGGGCTGGGATTGTCTCCAAGACGTGTTTCTACCCTTCTTGTCGTGTAGGTTGTGGTCTTGGTTATCGTTGTTGTTGTTATAATGATGACTTCTTCCAAGAGTCAGGTTCGGCTCGGTTTGCGCCCAGACCTTGGCCGCTGACATTACCTTATCCCATTCTTTTGGCATGTCCAAAACATTCCAGGGTTGTAACCCAAGATCATTTACCGGAGCTGAAGGACCGCTCGATATCGTTAGATGGATTGAGAAGATGGAGTCTGTGATAACGATCAATGGTTGTGCAACTGATCAGAGAGTCAAGTATGTTTCATGTTCACTTCTTGACGAAGCCTTTTCCTGGTGGAACACTCAAGTTCAAACTCTGGGTGAATATCTCGTTTACGGTCTATCTTGGAACGAACTAAAAAAGATTCTTCTTAAGGAATATTTCCCCATAGTGAGCTACAGAAGATTGAGAGATTTTTTTGGAATCTAACCACGGAAGGTGTGGATGTTAGAGCCTATACATTACATAATGCAGCCGGAGATTTCATGAACCAGGAGGCGAGAGTCTCCCCTTTGGAAGTAATGGGTGGAGGGGCCCATGTTTTGTTCCATTGGAGTAGTTTGTTAGTTGGCTCACGTAGCACTACCAGTAGCGTGTGTGATCCATCCTTCAGTGAAATTCCCTTCGTTGTACCCGTCAAAATGGGGGGGGGGGTCTGGACATGTGCGTTGTCCGCCCCCGGAGCACGCTAAGAGCTTGAACCGAAGTTCAGGAAAGACATACCCTAATCAACCATGTAGATGATCAGAGAGGAAAGAAAAGGATGATGAGTGGTGTAAAAAATCGGTGGGCGCCTATGAAGAAACACCAAGTCTAAATCCTAGAGATTTATCCTTGTGGGGATGGTCTTGTCAAATAATGGCGAATCCTTCCTTTCCTCGATGACAAACTGAATGCAAACTGCAAAATAAAACAAAACAAAACACGTTGAGACTCGTTACAATGAGTGGTTGGGGGTTCTCCTTGTAACCACCATCCGACATAAGAATAAGTATCGTTTAAGAAGAGTAAACGAGTGTGTGTTAAGAGTGAGAGGCTGAAAGTGCCGATCTATAAACCTGTGGTTGAAGGGTGGTATTTATAGTCGAAGAGTGTAGAGATGGGCTGATGGGCCTTGTGCCGGACATCGCCAACAAGGAATATCTTGTTTGTCTCCTCTGACATGACCGTTAGTATTTGCAGAGGATAAAGACGTTGGTGCACAGTGACTGGAGCAACGTGGCTTGATGGTTGTCCTTGTTGTGAGTATGCTACCTGAGTGGAGATCATGGAGCAATGAACGGCACAACCTGATTGGTTCCACGTCATTGTTCTTTCGTACTTCTTGTAATGCCTCGCTTTTTGGAACTTTCCTTATTTAGAAAGTTTGTTTGTATTTCTATTTATGGAAACTTGTAATCTCTTTGTATTCGTCTTTCATTTCCAATCACTGTAATCCGAGACATGAATCATAATAAAACTCGATCTTTTTATACATTGTGTTATACTTAATTCACACATACTTGTTATACATTCATTATACGTGCAAACTTGATACATTTATACGCAAATACATATTTGTTATTCATGCAAATTTAGTGTATACATGCCTTTATTCATACATTGCACTTGTACACTTAAAACGCTTAAAACTAGCAAAACACGCGAAAACGACAAACTTAAATCTTCATGCAAAGGGATTAGCCCCTTTCATGTGAAGGACAACCCCTTTCGCGCGAAGGGCCCTTTAGCCCGAACATCCCAGTCGCTCCAAGCTCCTTCCCAGCCTATAAATACAACCCTTCACCCTCATTTCTCACCTTCCACACTCCAAATTTCTCTCCCAACTTACTGAAATCGAGCATTCCAGCTGAGCTACTTCAGAATCTTTCTAAGTGGGTTTTAAACTCACTAACATTACAAACTGTAACACCCCAAAATTTTGTAAGTCATAATATAAATTTTTATATTATGTTGACGCAATTAGAAAAGAAAATGGTAAATATAATTTTACCATATGAAAGTAAATAAGATACTAGTAAGTATATGTGGGTAAGTAAGATATTGTAACAATAACCAAGTTAACTAAGTTAGAGGATGGATGAAAATAGTCATGTTATGAGAATAAAGGGGTTAGTTATGTAAAAATGAAAGAAAGTTTGATTAAACAAGGAAAAAAATGCAGAATTTTCATAAGTCAGTATGTATGTGTCGTGGGTTTGAAAGGGGATTTAGGGTTCTCACCTAAATCCATCATCAACACAAGAATTCTGCATAAATTGGGGTGATTTGAGCTGGAAATCGAGTGCATGAGACATCATCTACACTTGTCTAGGTGTCCTTGAGATAAGGTAAGTCATGGATTCATGAAATTTTAATGAGAAAGGAAGTGGGTCTTGATTAATTCGTATGTATGTATGAAATTAGGATGGTAAGAGGCTATAATCATCATATGAGACTTGAATTATGCATGAAATTCGGATTAATTTGATGTTGCTATGTAAACCCACATGTAGGTAATAATGTCATGGAAATGTTGATGAATTATGTGTTATACTAGTTGTAGTTTGATATGTGAAGTTAATTGTTGAACGTTGATGTTATATAAATCTGATTTTGAAAGGAGATTAGGTGAAAATGATGAGTGTGATGATCTTGATAAGAATTTGGTATGATTGTGCACAAGTTACTTGTACACTATGCTTGGAAAGTAGTTCACACACCAAGTGTTTGATGAAATGCCTAGTATAGGTTAGTATGTGTTATCACTTGTATGGAATGTTAATTAACTAGTAATGAAGGTGATCATGTATTATAAGTATGAAAAGTGCTTAGTTATGATGTTGTGTACAAAATGGCATGCAACGTGTATTGAGTAACAAAGCTGATTAGAATTAAAATTTGTTGCGCAACAGTTTTGCAAAAATCATATAAAATCTTAGGAGGGACCTGTGAAGTCGAGCCTTATATGCTCAGAAAGCTATTTAAACATACTACGTTTTGCGTTTGAACATGTTTATTGAATTCGGATGTTAAACAGGCCAAATCAGTGCCCAAAGTCGGCAATACTGTTTTGACAGCAAGCTGTTTGGAAGCATTTCAGCTTCTGTGCTGATTTTGTAAAAATCATATAAAATCGTAGGAACGTCCGATGGTTACGATCTTTATATGCTTAGAAAGGCCTCTGAGTGTAGATCATTTCATATTTGAACATGAAGAACTGAATCGGATGATAAATGGGTTAAAATTTGTCGTGAACAGCTGCTGCGCAGAAAGTTGCTGCACATTTTTAGTATAAATATTCAGTAAAAATAGTTGTATTGTTATGCACACTTGTATGAATCATGAACTACTGATTTTAATAACTTATTAGTAAGTTATGTGATTGTTTTAAGTGTCTAAAACACTTACCAACTAGTTTATGCATATAATTGCACCAACGGGTCGAAACGGGTTGATAGAAAATAGTAGAATGGATGTGTAAAAACCAAGGTGTTAAGAAATGGTATGAAATGTTTAACGTATGAAGCAAGTTGTCTAACTTATAAAATGTTGTCATTCTAAGTATGGAATTTTGAAAGAATAATGAACATGATGTAAATACATAATTATGCATACTAGAAGCTCATGTATGACTTTTGTGATGATGGAATGATAAATTGTTAGATTGATTAGCATTGTAGTATTATGATACATGTTGAACTCGTTAAGCGATTGACACGTGAATAGAAGTGTGATTAGTGATGTGTATGATTATGTATACTAACTATTGAATGGATGTAATGGAATGAGATAATAGGAACGTGTCAAGGAGAGCTCAAGCATAGGAGGATAACGGGTCAAAATAAGGCAAGGTGACAAATACACTTATTGGAGTACTCAAGGTAAGTGATTTCCGGAATCACTTCTTATCTTATAAATAAAGTTTTGATATGTTAAACGTAGGAAATCATGTGAGAAATTATGAGAAGGAGTAAGTACTAAGGTATGTATTAATGAGGTAAGTCGTAAGAAGTTATTTGTGCTTGGAATTACATGATAGAAGTGAACGGGTCAATAATAAAGAAAGAAACATGGCGTAATGTGGTAGTTAGTTTGATCATGTGGTTATACGTTAGAAAGATTTAGGAGTTTGTATATGATTATTTTACATATTGGAAGCGTTTATGAAGTGCGAGTAATAATGGAATGGGTTAGCGAGTATGTGGAGGAATGAATTAAGTATGTGGGTATATATGTATAGAATTAATTTCATACCAATAGCCGAGACTTATAATAATCATGAATAGAAGTGAGTATGCACGTAGGTTTGTATGTACGTGACCTATTTATATGGAAGTTGTAATTTGGATACATTAGCAAATCATTTGGAATGATGTAAGTGGTATGTAAGAGCTTGTACGTTTGTATGTGTGTTCGTAATCATGTGTGGAAGTATGTGTCCATGAATATCTGTATGTATGTACATGTGCACGAAGTAGAATTTATTGTACACGAATGAATGGGACTTTTTTTTATATGTTTATATAGCTTCAATACTTTTGAGTGTAAAGTTTCTAAACGGGTGTCTTGAGTATGAAATGAGAATGCAGGTATACTATTAATGTCCTTATGAAGGTTTAAGGAATTGGAATGCAAGATCGTACACGGAATGAGGATTCGAAAAGATTAGCATGAGATGAAGAAATACGGAGTCGTTATTTATTTAGGTATGTTTAGTTTATGAACAACGCCACCAAATTTTAACGATGCGTATGTATGTGGTGATTACAGTTCGCACGGACTTAACATCATTATGAAGTAAATGAGGATTGAAGATCGGGTCAAAGAGCGAGGATTGTACGGGAAGGGTAGTCACATAACTGGTGATTTTCTATTACATTTGATGCGATAATCAAGAATGAACGTTGTAAATCTTTTGAAGAAAGTGTTTGTTATTTTTAAACGAACCTTCAAGTAAGTCATATGAGTAATTATGAAAGAAATTTTAAGTCTCTACTTTCCGCTGTGTCTATATGGTTAAATCGTGATATGGGTGTTTCACAAACTCTTCTACTTTTTCTATCTTTATTACATTTCTTCATATCTTGTCTGTGACAACTTGTATTTTAGACCTTCCTCGGTGTTTTAATATAACTTGTATAGACATTGTGTGATATTGTGATGTGGTAAATTCTAGTAGAATGATACGAGCTTGATTGTTACATGATTGTGTGTGTATATGTGTATACTTATGTAATAACCGATCGCACAAGGTGTGCTTAGTTGCACAATCTTTTGATCGCACAACCCACATGAGATGTGGGCTACCCGTGGCCCAAAAGGGGAACCCAAGAATGGGTTTCGGCCCATGTCCTTTATGCGCATACATAAGGGGTGTGTGTGTGGTTTTCTCATAATAATACCATAACACAAAAACACACCAAAACCCTAGCTCTCTCCTCTTCCTTCGATCTAGACGACATTCTCTCTCTCTCTCTCGAGCTTCTCCTCCATTCCATCTCGTGTTCGGTTAGTACATGAATACTCTTGTTTGATTTAACTCCTTCTTGTATTAGGTAATATGTTGCTAGGATGTGTTGTGAGATGTATCATTGTTTACGGTTTTGATTAGACAAGATTTGTATGATGATAGAGATTGGTTGTACATGTATAACAATTAGTTATTGGATTTAGTATAGAAATATAATGATGATCGATGAGTTAGGACTCATGTGTACTAGGCACCGAAGAACTCAACATGTTGATAATTGGTATTCTAGGGGAATGATTAGATGATCTATGTTGCTTGATGAATCGATGAATGATGATTAATGGGCGTTTTGCGAATCCGTGTACGATGATGATGATTGTGATTGATTAATGAATTTGATTGATTAATTTGATAATCAATATGTAACTGTTTCAATCGAATGTTTGGTGGGGGCCGAAATTAGTGGTTGTTAGGAGGGGGAAGTCATGGAAAGTTTGACTTAACGAATCCCACAATTGTTATTTTGATCGCACAAGTTCCCGTCGCACAAGGGGACTGCAATCGCACAAGTCCTATGGATCGCACAAGTAATGTGGATCGCACAAGTGATTGGGCCGGGAGTTATTTGGGCTGGGAACAAGGTTGGATCGCACAAGTAGTTGAACCGCAGCCCAGTGCGGATCGCACAAGGGGATAACAGTCGCACAAGCCAGTTGGGCTTTGCGCACTGTTGGGCCTGTTTGCTTCTGAATCGCACAAGGCATCCGGGTCGCACAAGATAAGTAGGCCCGAATGCCTGGGCCGAATGTGGCTTTGTTTTGATAACTTAGACTGTTAAGTGGAAATTGTATTGGACTTGCATGCTATGTGTCATCTGTTACGTGCTATGTGATATATCTGTTAAACACGTGTTCAATAGTAAACGAAACTGATTAGATTGATAACCATGATTAGGACGTGGTGGTTAGAACAATTGTGAACAAGTAAATTTCATTACCGAGCAATCTAAGGTGAGTTCACTGCTTTTTTTCCAAGCATGCGTCCCGGGGAGGGACTTCGGGTAACGTTCCAGGGAGGAATGCTGGGTTATTGGGATGTTTGTTAATACTCGCATATCCATCACTTAAGTCCCATCTACCGATTGTTGTCGGGGAGGCAACGGGGTATTAGTTAATAGCGCTATTTAGGTTTGGCAACCTCACACCGTACTGAGGAGGTCGGGAGTGAACTAATGATCCCAGTCTTGACCATTGCTTTGATAGAGGCAATGGGGTTTGGGCAAAACAACTTTAAGCCATCAGCGGTAAATGAGTTATTACAACATCAAATCATTCAATCATTTTATATTCATATCAGGTAACTAAAACGCGTTAACAAACTTTGAACTCACCAGCGTCGTCTGACACACTTGTCTGCATGCTTGCAGGTCGTTAGATTTCTGATTATGGACTTGCTATCTGGGAGCGTTGGAGTGGTCATGGATCGAGACTCTTGGATACGCGCTTTATTGCTTATGAACACATGTTTTGAAACATTTGAATTACTATTTACATTATGCTTCCGCTGGATACTTACTTTGGTTTAACTCATGACTTGAAATTATATTTTGAAACAAATGGAATGTTTTCATTAAATATTATGCGTAGTTCAATGTGATTAGTGGCTTGGATCCTGGTACGTCACACGTCCCGCGGTGTATTCGCATATGGTATTTTGGGGGTGTGACAGTTTGGTATCAGAGCCACTGGTTATAGTGAACTAGGTTTTAAAACGTTTTCATTAAAACCAGACTATAACCGAACAACTTCGAAAATCGACCATGACACTCAGCTCCGGATTGCAAGGTTCGTCTTCTATTTACTTTATGCATTACTTGTTTGGTAGTCACACACTCACAGTTTGAATGAAACGACATATTAGATACCATGGTGACTTGATAGCATGACACTATTCCTCGACTTTTGTGATTCGTAATCCTGTAATACCTTCTGTTTTGCTACTTGATTGCGGGGGGAAACTTTTAGCGCAAGTTAAGAGGCAATGAGATAAGCATGCAAATTGCCTTATTATTATGGGTGCACAATAATAATGACGTGAGGTGCATGTAAGTCCCAGTGAGGCTTAACGAGTGTGAGAAGGGTTCTGTCCTATTGTGTGTAAACTTGGTAGTTTGTAGATTTCAACGTGAAACTTGACTCTTACCTCATTTCGACTCTTAAATTTGTTCCCTCTCCTTATATAGAATCATGAGTGGACGAGGTCATGGACGTGGTCTGATGTGTGTAAAATGCAACATATAAATTACATCAAATGAGGCATAAAACTAACCCTTTTTAAGTACTAATGTTGGAAAAAGTGTGTTTTTGTCTTCCTTTTGTATTTTCAGGATTAAATGAGCTCAAATTAACAAAAGAAGCAAAAAGACAGCTAAATCTAACATAAATACAAGAAAAGGAACAAAAGTGGACTGCCCGACCCCTCGACAGCATCCTCCCAAGCAAAACAAGGAAGACAGAAGGCTGAACATGCCCCGTGCCCAGCGAGCACGGGGCCGTGCCCAAGAAGCAGCAGAAAAGACAAACCTATAGAAGCTTCTATTGCTCACCACGGGGCCGTGCCCAATGAACACGGGGGCGTGCCCAAAGTACTGCAGGCACATTAATTGTAATTGCGAATTACAATTAATGAGGAGAGATAGTGTCAGACAGGCACGGGGCCGTGCCCAGCGGACACGGGGCCGTGCCCAGGCCTCTGTTCAGCCTATAAATAAGAGTGCTTGGATTCATTGCAACTCATCCCTTGGCACACCACCTCTCTCACACTTCATCCACCACCCACCACCATCACAACACCATCATCCACCACCATCATCCATTGTCCATCATAGAGTGTGTGAGTCGTCTCGGGATCCAAGATTGATCGTAAGAGTTCTTGACAATCAAGGCCATGTTTGCCTAAGTCTCTTACATCACTTGGTGAAGACAAGTTTTTAGTATAATACTTTTTATTTTTAATCTTTTGCACTTCTTAATTGGTTTTGTATTAATGACTTTAATAGCTAGTTGCTTATGTTGAAGGTGATTCTTCCTTATCGTTTGTCCGTGGTGTCTTGGCATTATTTTACTGTCTATATAAAATAAAAGATTTTCACCATTCATATCTCCACGGTCTATATGAAGGTATGTTGGCTACCTGGTCAGGGGTTAAGGGAACGGTTTGGTAAGGGTCTTGCCCTTGTTCAGCGTTTAGAGGTCCTGCAAGGGACCTGGGTCAAATTTAGTAGGACCTCCTTCAATACCCAAAGGTATTGGATGGCGGGGGTCCAAACTCTTTGATCCCCTCATAAGTTAACTACTATTAATACTATAACCCGGCTATTTAGGACTGTATCCCTGCTGACTCAGACTACTTAGTCGAGGGTAACGTAACCTCCAAAAGAGGGGCCTACCATAATTCGCATTAATAACTTAATTAATTATCTTTCAATAATCCGACCATTTAGGATTGTATCCTTGCTGACTTAAACTACTGGGTTGAGGGTAACGTCGCCTTCAAAAGAGGGGCCTACTACAATAACTAAGATAATCTCTTAAACAAGTGCAAAAGTGCGAAAATAATCAAAGGTTATACTAACACACGAGTCGGATCCAAGTGATTCATCTTGTCTATCTGTTTTTATTTTTATTTTATTTTTCAGCATTTAGTTAGTTTTATTTTCTTAGTTTAAAAATCTTTTTTTAACATTTTGATTTGATTAGACGTTGAGGATAAACCGGTACTAAAAGCTCTTGTGTCCTTGGACGACCTCAGTATCTTACCAACACTATACTACGTCCACGATGGGTGCACTTGCCCATATGTGTGTTTAGTGTTAGTAAATATCGTGTTTTATAAATTTAAAACTTGGCTAAAAAGTGTAAAAAGGGCTTAAATATATATCTAAAATATATTACACTACACATGCATCATGGTCAAATCGCGATGACCCAAGCTGAGCTGACAAACCTAATTAACACACGTGTGGCTGAGGCTTTGGCAGCCTACCAAGCTGGTATGATATGTGCCAATTACCTTTGTTCTTGTGTCGCGTACACAACTCTTACCCCTGTAATGTGTTTTCTTTCGTCCGTTAGGTCAGCAAGCGCAAAACCAAAACAATCCACCTGCTTGTACGTTCAAGATGTTCATGGATTGTAAGCCACAGACCTTCAGTGGGACTGAAGGGGCTGTAGGACTCCTGCAATGGTTCGAGAAGGCCGAATCAGTATTTGCTATGTGTAACTGTCCTGCTGAGGACAGAGTGAAGTACGCTACGGGCACACTCGAGGATAGTGCCCTGACATGGTGGAATGCCCAGGTTCAGATGTTGGGCATCGAGGAGGCAAATGCCACTACTTGGGATGATTTTAAGGAGTTGATAAGGGGGGAGTATTGTCCTCGTGATGAGATTCAGAAACTGGAAAATGAGTATTACGATCTTAAGATGGTGGGATCCAAGATTGAAGCATACGTGAAGCGGTCTCATGAGCTGGCTATCATGTGCCCGGACTTGTCCTGACCTCCGCATCGGAGGATAGAACTGTTCATCAAGGGATTAGATCCACGGGTGAAGGGTCTGGTTACTGCAACTAACCTTAACAACTTACCTCAGATTGTCCGTTTGGCTCACAAGATCACCGATCAGGAGGTGGAGAGTGGTTCGCTACCACCGCGTGTTTCTGCCACAACTGCTGCTGCAACCCCAGCTACTATTCCTGTTAGTGATAACAAGCGCAAGTGGAACGATACTGATAAAACAACCAGTGCGAGTCAATCTCAGAAAAGGCCTGACAACAGCAACAACCGCAGTTTCAGTCAGTCGTCCTCAGTTAACCAAGGCCAGGGCAGCAATCAGAATCAAGGCTCCTACGCTGGTAAGAAGCCAAAGTGTAACAAGTGTGGTTATCATCATCATGGACAGTGTGTCCGGGTTTGTTGTAGATACGACAAGTTGGGCCATGAGGCAAAAGACTGTAGAGCCCCGTACCTAAAGCAGCAAAATCAATAGCAACAACATCAGCAAAGGCAGCAACCCCATCAGAATCAGGGTTCTAAGAAGGGGTGTTTCCAGTGTGGGGATGAGGGCCACATCAAGCGGGATTGCCCTCAGCTGAATCAGAATGCCAACGACAACAACCGCCAGAACAACAACAATGCTGGGAACAATAATAATGGCAACAATGGGGGCAACGAAGCTCGTGGAAGGGCATTTACTATTGGAGCTGTTGATGCTAGGAACGACGACAATGTCGTGACTGGTACGTTTTCTGTGAACAATCTTATTGCTTCTGTGTTATTTGATTCCGGTGCCGATTGGAGTTATGTGTCCCTAGAGTTTAGTCAGCGATTAGGGTTAACTCCAATGCCTTTAGAAGTTAAGCATGTGGTAGAGTTAGCCGATGGCAAAACGATTGAAGCCTCGCATGTCCTTTTTGGGTGTAAGTTAGATCTTGTAGGTCAAGTGTTTGATATTGATCTCCTTCCTGTTACCCTCGGTAGTTTTGATATAGTGGTTGGTATGGATTGGTTGTCACCAAGCTGAGATTCTATGTAGAGAGAAGATTGTACGTATTCCTCTCCCTGGTGGAGAGTCATTATCGGTTCAGGGGCATCGCAGTGGTGCGATGGTTGGTATCATCTCGGCTATGCAAGCGCAGAAATTTCTACGAAAGGGGTATCCTGCTATTCTAGCGCTAGCTTGTTACTGATACCCCATCAGGAGAAAGAAAGATCGAGGATCTGCCTATTGTACACGAATTTGCCGAGGTATTCCCTGAGGAACTTCCTGGTTTACCTCCTCACCGTCAAGTGGAATTTCAGATTGATCTTGCACTAGGAGCATCCCCTATAGCTCGTGCTCCTTATCGTCTAGCACCTGGAGAATTGCAGGAGTTGTCTAATCAACTGCAAGAGTTACTGGATAGGGGCTTTATTCGACCCAGTTCTTCGCCTGAGGGAGCCCTAGTTTTGTTTGTAAAGAAGAAAGACGGGTCCTTTCGCATGTGTATTGATTATCGGGAACTCAACAAGGTGACTGTCAAGAACCATTATCCATTGTCGCGCATCGACGACTTGTTTGACCAGTTGCAAGGGTCAAGTTGTTATTCGAAGATCGACTTAAGATCGGGCTATCATCAGGTGAGAGTCTGAGAGGAGAACGTCCCAAAGACAGCTTTTTGAACGCGTTATGGACACTACGAATTTTTAGTTATGCCGTTTGGGTTGACTAACGCGCCAGCGGTCTTCATGGATCTCATGAACCGTGTATGCAAACCGTATCTCGACGATTTTGTTATCGTATTCATCGACGACATCTTGATCTACTCGAAGAACAAGGAAGATCACGAGCGGCACCTGCGTCTTATTTTGGAACTCCTAAGGAAGGAGCAGCTCTATGCGAAGTTTTCTAAGTGTGACTTCTGGATTCGAGAGGTACACTTCTTTGGCCACATTGTGAACGAATCAAGGATACACATGGATCCTGCAAAGATTGATGCTATCAAAAGTTGGGCGGCACCAAAGACTCCTTCTGAGGTGCAACAAGTTCTTAGTCTCGCTGGGTACTATCGTAGATTTATTAAAGACTTTTCGAAGATCGCACAACCCCTCACCTCGTTGACACAGAATGGCGTAGTATACTCTCGGGGAACGAAACAAGAAGAGGCTTTCCAGCTACTAAAACAGAAACTCTGCAGTGCACCAATCTTGTCACTACCAGAAGGTACAGAAGACTTTGTAGTATACTGTGATGCTTCCATACAGGGTCTAGGTTGCGTGCTGATGCAACGTAACAATGTGATAGCTTACGCCTCTCGACAGTTGAAGGCTCACGAGAAGAATTATACGACACACGACTTGGAGTTGGGAGCCATAGTATTTGCGCTCAAAATCTAGAGGCATTACCTGTACGGTACTAAATGCACCATTTATACCGACCACAGGAGCCTTCAGCATATTTTCGACCAGATGGATTTGAACATGCGACAACGTCGCTGGGTAGAACTTTTAAACGATTATGATTGTGCAATCAAGTATCATCCGGGTAAAGCTAACGTTGTAGCTGACGCTCTCACTCGAAAGGAATCGAAACCCAAACGTGTTCGCGCCTTACAGCTTACCATTCATTCTAACCTACCTGATCAGATTCGTGCTGCACAAACCGAAGCGTTAAAAGAGGAAAACATGGAAGCAGAATACTTAAGGGGTATGGAAAAACAACTTGTAGAGAGATCGGATGGTATTCTCTACTTCGTGGAGCGTGTATGGATTCCTTTGTTTGGAAACCTTAGAGAACTTGTGATGGATGAAGCGCACAAGTCTCAATACTCTGTTCATCCAGGTTCGGATAACATGTACCAAGATCTCAAAGTCATGTATTGGTGGCCAAAGATGAAAGCTCACATCGCGATTTACGTGAGTAAGTGTTTGACCTGCTCAAAAGTTAAAGTGGAGTATCAGAAGTCGTTTGGGTTGCTGCAACAACCAGAAATACCCATGTGGAAATGGGAACAAATCACAATGGATTTTGTCACAGGGCTACCCAGAACACAAAACGGAAATGATACCATTTGGGTGATCGTTGATCGTCTCACGAAGTCAGCACACTTTCTAGCGATCAAGGAAACGGATAAATTCTCACAACTAGCAGCTGTTTATCTTAAGGAGGTGGTTTCTAGGCACGGGGTGCCGACATCTATTATCTCTGACCGTGACCCGCGTTTCATTTCAAATTTGTGGCAGTCGATGCATAAATCGTTTGGTTCTCAACTCAGCATGAGTACTGCTTATCACCCGCATACGGATGGTCAAAGTGAACGAACCATCCAGACACTAGAAGACATGGTGCGGGCGTGCGTTATCGATTTTGGCAAGGGTTGGGAGAAACACTTGCCTTTGGTGGAGTTTTCTTACAACAATAGCTACCATACCAGCATTCAGGCAGCCCCATTCGAAGCATTGTACGGACGAAAGTGTCGTTCACATCTCTGTTGGGCTGAGGTGGGTGACAACCAGGTCACAGGCCCTGAACTTGTGTTGGAAACTTCAGAAAAGATTGTGCAGATCAGGAACAGTATGGCAGCAGCGCGTGACCGTTAGAAAAGCTACGCTGATAAGCGTAGGAGACCTTTGGAATTCGAAGTTAATGATCGCGTCATGTTGAAGGTCCAACCCTGGAAGGGTGTGGTGCGCTTTGGAAAACGCGGAAAGCTTAACCCTCGTTATGTAGGGCCATTTAAGATTCTGGAACGGATTGGTAAAGTGGCCTACAAGTTAGAGTTACCTGCTGAGTTGGGTAACGTTCATGATGTTTTCCACGTATCGCAGCTCAAGAAGTGTTTGTCTAATGAAACACTAGTAGTACCGTTTCAGGAGCTAAAAAATTGATGACAAGTTGCAATTCATCGAAGAACCAATAGAAATTATGGACCGGGAGGTCAAGGTCCGTAAGCACAACCGTATTCCGATAGTGAGGGTTCGTTGGAACTCAAGACGTGGACCGAAGTTCACGTGGGAACGCGAGGATCAGATGAAGCTTAAGTATCCACATTTATTTCCAAAGGATAAGTCCAAATCTGGCAAATCTAAACCTGGTACAACTGGTGAATTTCGGGACGAAGTTCCCATTCAAGTTGGGGATGATGTGGCACCCGCGGAAAATCCACAGTCATCCTGAGATAACGTCTTGCTGTTTTGTATTACTTGTCAAATTTCGGGACGGAATTTCTTTCAAGTTGGGGATGATGTGACAACTTGTATTTTAGACCTTCCTCGGTGTTTTAATATAACTTGTATGGACATTGTGTGATATCGTGATGTGGTACATTCTAATAGAATAATACGAGCTTGATTGTTACATGGTTGTGTGTGTATATGTGTATACTTATGTAATAACCAATCGCTCAAGGTGTGCTTAGTTGCACAATCTTTTGATCGCACAACCCACATGAGATGTTTGCTACCCGTGGCCCAAAAGGGGAACCCAAGAATGGGCTTCGGCCCATGTCTTTTATGCGCATACACAAGGGGTGTGTGTGTGGTTTTCTCATAATAATACCATAACACAAAAAACACACCAAAACCCTAGCTCTCTCCTCTTCCTTCGCTCTAGATGGCATTCTCTCTCGAGCTTCTCCTCCATTCCATCTCGTGTTCGGTTAGTACATGAATACTCTTGTTTGATTTAACTCCTTCTTGTATTAGGTAATATGTTGCTATGATGTGTTGTGAGATGTATCATTGTTTACGGTTTTGATTAGACAAGATTTGTTTGGTGGGGGCTGAAATTAGTGGTTATTAGGAGGGGAAGTTATGGAAATTTTGACTTAACGAATCCCACAATTGTTATTTTGATCGCACAAGTTCCCGTCACACAAGGGGACTGCAATCGCACAAGCCCTGTGGATCGCACAAGTGATTGGGCCGTGAGTTATTTGGGCTGGGAACAGGGTTGGATCGTATAAGTAGTTGAACCGCAGCCCAGTGCGGATCGCACAAGGGGGTAACAGTCGCACAAGCCAGTTGGGCTTTGCGAACTGTTGGGCCTGTTTGCTTCTGAATCGCACAAGGCATCCGGGTCGCACAAGATAAGTAGGCCCAAATGCCTGGGCCGAATGTGGCTTTGTTTTGATAACTTGGACTGTTAAGTGGAAATTGTATTGGACTTGCATGTTATGTGTCATCTGTTACGTGCTATGTGATATATCTGTTAAACACGTGTTCAATAGTAAACGAAACTGATTAGATTGATAACCATGATTAGGACGTGGTTGGTAGAACAATTGTGAACAAGTAAATTTCATTACTGAGCAATCTAAGGTGAGTTCACTGCTCTTTTTCCAAGCATGCGTCCCGGGGAGGGAGATCGGGTAACGTTCCGGGGAGGAATGCTGGGTTATTGGGGTATTAGTTAATAGCGCTGTTGTCGGGGAGGCAACGGGGTATTAGTTAATAGCGCTATTTAGGTTTGGCAACCTCACACCGTACCGAGGAGGTCGGGAGTGAACTAATGATTCCAGTCTTGACCATTGCTTTGATAGAGGCAATGGGGTTTGGGTAAAACAACTTTAAGCCATCAGCGGTAAACGAGTTATTACAACATCAAATCATTCAATCATTTTATATTCATATCTGGTAACTAAAACGCATTAACAAACTTTGAACTCACCAGCGTCGTCTGACACACTTGTCTGCATGCTTGCAGGTCGTTAGATTTCTGATTATGGACTTGCTATCTGGGAGCGTTGGAGTGGTCATGGATCGAGACTCTTGGATACGCGCTTTATTGGTTATGAACACATGTTTTGAAACATTTGAATTACTATTTACATTATGCTTCCGCTGGATACTTACTTTGGTTTAACTCATGACTTGGAATTATATTTTGAAATAAATGGAATGTTTTCATTAAATATTATGTGTAGTTCAATGTGAATAGTGGCTTGGATCCTGGTACGTCACACGTCCCGCGGTGTATCCGCATATGGTATTTTGGGGGTGTGACATTGTCACTTGGTTACACAGATTTACCTTGGTAATCGGATGGCAACTCTCAGAAATAATGAGGACTAAGCTAAAGAGTGAAGTTTAACCTTTCAAACTTTTATAAAATAACCTTCTGTTAACAAAACTTGACGGAATTATGAACCCACTAAGCTCACAAGCTAAGTATATGGTTGTGGTTAGTGTTAAGGTCGATTCCAGTTAAGAAGGTGAACAGTTAAAACAAAACCTAACTGTTTTCGCCTTGAAACAAAACCTCTCGCACGAATGGCCAGACATTCGCACGAAGGAACTCACCCTTCGCGCGACCGGGCCTGCCATTCACACGAAAGGTGTTGTTTTCATCCTCGTTCCGACATTTTCTTAAGTGTTGTATGTTACTCAGATCCCTATTCTCGATATAGACGATTATGTGATAACAGAGTGTGAACCGTGGAAGCTTTGGCTTCCAACCTAGTTCCACCACCTCACTTGAACTTGCAAAACGAACACCCAAACAATCCTAGACCTAGAATAAGTTAACCTTGTCCAGCCTCCAACACTTGGTTCATACATTCTATGTTGAGACGGCACACGCGGGTTATCCTTGTTCGGTTGTTTGGTAGTTTACATTCTGTTATTTACATTTTGTTACTCATGACCAACCGGTTTGTTAACTTAGTTAATAAACTTGTGCTTTGGTGAACTTATAATGAGGTTATTACCTCCATACATGACTTATATGATCTCTATGACTATAGGACTGTACTATACTATATAATATAACTAAATAACCCAACTAAACTCACAACATAACTGTTTAATAGCTAAAACGTTCAAAACGAAGTTCGATTCACACCACACAGACCCCATTCGCACGAAGGGTAACCCTATTCGCGCGAAGGGTGTCTGCCATCCGTGCGAACTGTCCAGTCGCCCGAACGTAGTTGCGAAGTTCGGTTTCTGTTTATTTCAGTTCTACATTCCTCGTTACTGATTCTATCGGGCAAATCAGGACCCGTAAAATCATAGTAAACTTAGTGTCGTGACGAGTGCCTAGGCGAAATATACTTTCTGTTTTAAACATACTTTGATACTTATATCATCACGTACTTAATATTTCGAATCCAAATCCTCGGTTCAACTCCAACAACTCACACCTTCGTTTACCCACCTGTGGGGTAACCTCGGTGTTCTAGCGCTCTCGTCAACTCTACTCAACAAATCGCGGGAATTAACTAACCAAGATTAGCAAAACCATGAGTATACTCGGATGCCCTTTTAACGTTTACACTTTTGGGTGCAATATGTTTACCTATCAACCTACATAGTTACACTTACATTTTATGAAATCGCATGATACGTGATCAAAAACCGGTGATTGTAATTGCTTAATTTGATGTTTTTACACAAGTTTTAATTTCGAATAGCCTACTTTTGATTAGATATGTATTTTGCAGGTCTAGCGGAGTTAAAGGAGCTTTTCGGGAGCTTTACGGGTCGCCGGGACGAAAAACGGATCATCAGGACGCTCTACGGGTCAACCGGGATCAAGAATCAATGAAAACAGAAAGTTACATTTAGAGGACCCGTCGTCGACGCCCAAAAGGGTCGTCGGCGACGCTGCTTAGTTGGTGCCATCACCTGAATTTGGTCGTAGACAGTAGATTAAGCCGTCGCCGGTTTTGGAGTTTTGAAGACCCATCGCCGACGCCCAGAGGGCCCGTCGGCGACGCCACTTGTAAAGATGAATCGCGAAATCTTTGTTTCTTTGTTAGTGGAACGAATCAAAACATCCTTGGAGCATTAAAGTCGACAGTTACACATTGTTTTGAAATTTGAACTTGATCTTGGAGCCTCATTCACCAACCATTATCATCACACACCAACCATTATCATCACCACTCCATCCATTTCACGATCTATCATCCGAATCAACCCGAATCGAAAACCTAGTTCATCCATTTTCTCCATTCTCTCATCACCATCATTCACCACAACCCTAATCACCATCATTCACTATCTCCAAGCATCAAGATGATCAAGAACAAGCTTCCAACATCAGGTGATCACATCTTTTCGATCATGCGTGGCTAATTCCTTGGAGGTTTCACCCCGGTGTAGGTTATTGTAAGTCTAGGGTTTGAATAATGTTTTTAGTTTGATTTTGTGACAACTTGAATTGTATTTGAATTGATTGATAATTGTCTTGCATTTGAATTATATTTGTGAATTGTCGAGTGAGTTATGAAATTTGACTTTACGAAACAAGTTTGTGCAATTATGCCTTGTCATTCAAAAGGTTTTACTTGTCCGAAGTAACGAAGTGCATTATGGTCCGTGATATGCGTTGATAGCAATTGGCACCTAAACTTCGTGATAGAAATCCGTTAATAACATATTCAAGTGAATCAAATTTAAAACGTATAAGAATCCTAGGATTTCAATTACCGAACCGGGTGTGAGCGTTGTTTTCTTTATCTTGTTTAAACAATCAATTACATTTCTTGCATTTCCTTATTCCTAGTAGATAATTAATCCAATCAATTTAGTTAATTTTGTTCAACATCTTTTCAACAAACAAAAAAACCATAAAAATATTCTAGTAAGCTTCATAAGTTGTGACATCTGTTTAAATTCATTCAAGTCCATTCGCAAACAACATACTCTTCGTGGTTCGACCCCTTACTACCACTAGCTATCATTAAGGGCAATTAGGGCTTATAAATCTTATCTTTGACAGGAGCGCGACACTCCGATCATCGCACAAACAATCCAATCATTCATGCTAATACTTTATACTTGATTCGTGTTTCTGGAACATTCTTATGTGATAAACTTGTCATTAACTTCGTACGAGCCTCCCCTTAACATGTATAGCGCTATAGGAGTAACGCACCGCCTGTAGTCTTGTGGTCATGTTAAGTATTTAATACTCGCGGTAATCAGATGATTGACTTGTATATTCGCATGCTAGTTTTACGTTAATCTTGATAACTAAGTTTGACATGTGGATTCGTTTGAATCATTTTTATACTTATGCTATATTAAACTTGTATACTCGCCAATACATTTTGTATTGAACCATACTTTAAAACATGTTGCAGGTTGATGATGTTGACATTGAAGAAATCTAGTAGGGATGTTTTAGATACACATTTAGAAATACTAGATTATGTTGTTGTATTTGTTGTATTTTGCTTCTTGTATTGTTGTATTTTGAACAATTGTTGTACTTTGATTTCCATATGTTGTAACTTGACAATTTGCAATGAAATGAAATCAGTTTTGAATTAATTCGTAATAGTGTTATGAAGTCTCGAGCAGTCTCGTTTTTTTCTCAATCCGATGTTTCCGCCATCAATTGGGGTGTGACACTTCTTGTCTCCTACGCGATTGGCATCGTGGGAGTTTTCTGGTCAGGCCCTGGCGCATGCTGATTGGCTACAACTCCTGCCATCTGTACTATTGTACTTGCCTTATCTATCGCTAAGCTACATGCATGCAGGGTCTTGTTAAGGCCAAGTGTAAATTTGTTAAGTCTGGGTATGGCCCTTTGCGCGCATGTCTTAAAATGGCTTGCACAGAATTTGGGACCATACCCCTTCAAACACACAAAGTGTATGGTCACTGTCACGATTAATTGTGCTTCAACCATCACGTTTGCTAGCAAAAGCATCCTCACAAGTAGGCTACAAAGTACACATAGCTTATTACCAAAAAAAAAGTTTAATTTCATGGTCATACCATGCATCCAACACCTAGTGTGCAACTCAAATGGTACACAACAACAAACAACAACTACTACATGGTCAATGACTCAAAACAACTGTCATCGGTCGTCTCACCCTTGTCCCGAAACAACTGCTCATGGACAGTTGACCCTACGCAAGATTTCAAAAATAAATAGGTTGGTCCAAGAGTTCAAGTCAACTTTAACAATGTAATGTCTACGCTGATGATTCAAAAATTAAAAGGTATTGCTAAAACTTAATTACTTTTGAAAACATAAAAACACACAAACTTTTATAACTAACTAAAAGTTTATATAAAGTGGTTAATTTCTTATAAATAAGAGTCCAAGACAATTTGAAATGAATCTTTCTTGTAATGAAACATAATCTGAAAAAAATAATTGAAACATAATCTGAAAAAAACAACAATTTATCTTGTAGTGAACAATTAACACCTTAATTCAACAATGAACATATTGAATCATAATCTGAAAAAAATAACAATTTATTGAACAATCAACACCTTAATTCAACAATGAACATTAATTGAAACGTAATCTGAAAAAACAACAATTTATCAAAAAAAAGGACCTGAATCAGTGAATGGGTCGACGGCTGATGTAGCGACGGAGGAGGTGGTTGTCGAGGCAGCAGGGGTCGACGATGATGGCAGCACGTGGCAGAGGAGGTGGAGGTGACGGAGATGTGGTGGTGGCGGAAGAGGTGGTGGCGGTGGCGGAGGAGGTGGAGGTGTCGGCTGGAAGGAGGAACATGCTAGGGTTTGTTGTGTTTTGAAAGAGCAGAGGAGGAGGAGAGCTTTGAAAATGTGAGTCCTGGTCTACGCGAGGAAGAGATCTAGAATACCTTGTTTTAATGAAATCACTTCCAAAAAACAAATACACTGCAGACTCAAACGTCTGCGCATGGTCTGCGTGGGGCAGGCATAAGAGGTCCAGAAGTACTTTTCACAAAAAAAACAAACACCCCCTTAGAAAGATATTATTCTATTATTTATATGCTACAATTATCAACCATGCATGAACAATGATTTGATTTTTTTCTCTGTCTTTCTGTCTTTTTCTATTCTTTTTACTTTTAACTCTCAACTTTCAGGATTGACACTTACGACCCCTTAACTTTTTAAATACTTTTTAATCGAGTTTTACGTGTTTATTGTTATGTACATGTGAGTATAAATTCAAGCTGATTTACGTTTCGACGTAAATTTTTCCCGGAAATGAGTTGGGTCAAATATAATATCTTCTTATGCTTATTATTATCTACGTTTTGACATAAATTTTATTTTATTCTTCCGGAAATGATCGGGTCAAATGTAATACGTTTCGTGCTTATTTTAATGTACGTTTTCAGTTGCTCTACGTTTTGACGTAAATTTCTTCGGGACGCCGTGGCAACGCACAGGGTAATTTACTAGTAACAAATGCCACTCTCTTCTTTTTGTGCAATTTACTAGTAACAAATGCCACTCTTCTTTTTGTTAATTAAAGCATATATAATCCTCACAAATGTCAATTAGAAATATAAACTTGTATATTGTTGAGATTGAGAATCTCACCTTCATAAAACTTGGAAATCATCATATTGTTACTTTAAAGATTCTACATCTTAATAGTTGTTTGTCTTAAGGGCTTGGCAAATGATGGTATGATTCTCATATGCACAAGATTTGGATCTATCTATCTCTTGGATTATGACTTTCAATAAGTTTTAAGAGTCTTAGTTAATAAATAAATTCATTGAAATGTCTTGAATGATTTACAGGAAATTGTTGAATTGGGAAGCACAAACTTTTGTTTTAGGTAAAGTTACAACGGTTTTATAGTGAAAATCGACTTTAGCGACATTGTGCCTGTAGATTTAGCTTTGCTAATGCGTGTTCGGTGTATACTTCCAGGAAAACATCTAAAAATATGAAAAAGTAAAGACCCATGGTGAAAAAGTTGAGTATTTCCTTGAGTTACGGCTAGACCTGGCAAACGGGTCGGGTCGGTCATGGGTCAAGACGGGTTCGGGTCAATTAAAATAAAGGTTTTTTTGGGTCAAAGCGGGTTCGGGTCAGAACGAGTTTCGGGTTGGGTCGGCAAGAAAAACACCAAACCTTCGGGACAGTAACGCCTCGGAGCGCATTGTGAATTTTGTACCAGACCAGACCCGGAAACTAAAAACATGATGCAACTAAAACATAGAATGTTGGATCACAATCTACATGATATAACTTACCTTTCACCACTTCCTCGAAATAATTTCCAAGTCTAAAACTCAAAAATGTATTAAATTTAAAGGGTAAAAAAGGTAACATTGTAGTCGGTAGAGAATTGTTTTAGCCTACTGAAACTATGTCGCCGTATAGTCTTTGTTAATCTGCCTTCTTATCAGCTTCATCTATGGCAGCCAACCTTTCAACCAGTGGAGGGTGAGAGTAGTGATAAGCAGAGTACCACGGATCTGTGTTCATCGCCGACAAATTCTCCTCCTGCAAATTCATAATTCCGTTAATAAACATATATTGATCAAGAAATACATATATGTAGAGCTGTAAAAAGAACAAATCGGAGACGTTCATGTCCGGTTCGGCTAGTTTTGACAAAAATGTTATGGACTGAGTTGCTAACTACTGGTTTGAGAAACGAGCCGGTCTGTTTGGGTGGGTTGGCCGGTTTTGCAGCAATAAATATATAAAGAGGTTAAACAGCCGGTTCCAAGTTTCAAACGCCCGAACCAGCCGACTAGCTTTTGGTTTGGGTGGTTCAGTCAAATATAATTTATGAACACTCTATAACGATTGAGATCAAAACATGCCACACTGGATTAAAAATTACCAACATACTTTGTACATTTAAAAAAAAATCAAAAAAGCTAATTATAGTTAGAAAACTATAAAAACCAATACTATATTATTGACATATTTATTTACATTGACTTGGTATTTTATTACTTGAACTACTAAAAAATACTTAATTAAACATAGCATTTATTTTTTGGACGGATTTGTGTAGAGCTAAAAACCGACACCACAAAATTCAAAAAGAAAAAAATATATACCTGTAGTTTAACTAGCCCATCTCGTAGCGGTTTAGAATAACCAAGATTCTTTGCAAAAGCGTCAGCCTAAATTTAGGAAAAAATCAGAGCATCAGACAAACCATATGAAGAAAGAAAAGTTCAACATAATTTGGAAGTTAACATAATAAAAAAATAAACTACCTGAAACTCAAAAGCACGGCTTACGAGGTTGAGGCCAAAGCTTACAAGATGCTGGATAGGAATTATCGTGTGCTGCAATTACAAATTATACTATAGTTATATTATAAGAACATTAACAGCACATCATTAGACCACATTTAGGTGTGGCATTATGACAATTTCGACCCATTAAAATACAGATGGGTCAATCCGAGTTAAGTTTTGTATCTAACAAGTTAAATAGGTTAAAGAGTGTCAAAATGAAAGATTTAACGAAAGAAACCGGTTTAAATAAATCAAACGGGCTGGAATGTCATCCAAAGTTTATTCAAAGCATAAAACTTCCTACGCTAAAACCTCAAAAAATAAATACCCTCAGGACTAGAAATAATATTCGTGTAGTGACGTTATTTATTTACCAATAATGAAAACAACAATTGGCATCAGAAAAAATTAATCATTTGGCAAGATTATTCTTTTATCGAACTGTAAATTGTTTTATGAGTGAAAGCTGAAGACTGAGATTACTATCGCAATAGCACAGTTTGTACCAGCTTCAGATTCTTATGTTAAGTTTCAAGTTATTTTAAAATATATATAGCGTACGTCTTCACAAAAGAGACCAAATTAACCCCTCAAGAACTAACTGTATCTCTACAGTCAACAACTTGGGATATATAAGGAAATTTACGCAATCCAGAAACAGACTTAAAACACATATGTTGAATTCATACTTAATTAGTATAAATAGCAGTGTACCTGGAATAATATAAGCCCGATGAGGACTGGTTGAGTATCAAACCCGAAACTCATAAATAGATCCTTTGAGTTCTTTACAAGTGTGAAACCTCCAAATTGCAAGAGTGTAAGAACCTGCAAAGTAAGCAAGTTGTAAAGACAAATGCATACTTCCTCGTAGTCAATCATAAGATCATATAGCCATTTAGAGTCAAAGTCGCATACTTCCTCAAAGTAAATTATAACACTAATAATTAAGCATGTAATACCCAAAAAATAGAACACACCTGAACAGCAATGAATGAATACATTGTGTGATTCAGTTTCCAGTGACCAAGTTCATGTGCAATCACAGCAACAACTTCTTCCACATTTTTGCACTGTATATGCCATACCATGTTATTAACCATATAAATACAATAAGAAACATGCACTTTGTTCAACAGAAAGACACTCATTCCTCGACAAATAAAAAGTAATACAGGAAAATGTATTGAAAGCGAAAAGTATAGTTAGATCACTTAGATCTATGATTTATGTAGCATCATATATGCATACACTACCACATAAAGATGATGCTGTAGCGAAAAACAGAGAAAAAGAACAGACTCATCAATACCCAAACATGGTTTGACCCAATGCTGTTACCAGTTTAGTGTATCCACTGCAACATAGCGGATAAAGAGTACAAGCTGACTAAAGACTCGAATACGAGTGCGGTGTTCGGAATTGTGTTTGCAAACTCATGATCTAATTATTGTGTTTTCAAAAATTACAAATAATCATTTTCGAGTGTTTGGTTTGGATAGAGGAAATCTGATTCTGATTCCTTGATTGCTGTAGCGTTATGTCATCAGTGTTGGATAATTAGTTTAAGAGTAGTTTATACAAACATGATTATTCAAATCAGTTTTTTTGGTTAGTTTACTTCTTAATCTTCTAGATAACACAGCAAATTATCTGATTGTATCGCATCATTGCATCAAACAGCAGAAGCACAACCAAACACCATCCATTGCAGCCTACCTTGGTTTTAAAATGTGCGATGCGCTCCGATGTGTTTTGGTCCAAAAATCCGATGCGCAATGCGTAATGCGAGCGCATCACGTATGCGATGCGTTTCTTATTAAAAAAAAAATACTAAAAACTAATTATGCATAACAATTTTTATTGTCAATACTTACATATAATAATATACTTCTAAAACATTTATTAAGTGTACTTATACACAAAATACATATAAAAAACACCAATAAACGTCTATAAAAATCAAAGAAAATAAGGAAAAAGAAAATAAAAATAATTCAGTAAAAAGACGAGATTGTGAAAAAACGAAAAAAAAATCAGAAAAATGTAGCATGGCTTACCTGCAACACAATATCATAACGGAAAAATACAAAAATCAGAAATAGTATAGTTTTTTGTACTTTTTACTACTGCAACACACAAGCTCCCACCTATATCTTTTGACTTTTACAATCGGATCTCACCCTCTCTTTTTTTTCCTTCTTTATTCTTACCTACAATCCATAAACCTGCAACTCATTCCCTAACGATTCAAAGAAGCAAAGGTTGCAACGCAAAAATCCTACCAAGTTCGTGTTGCGCGCAACAGAACGCATCATGCGATAGGTCGCATTATGCAATTTCACCGCATCAACCTCGCATCAGGTAATCTCAGCGCATCGCTACACCTGATGTGTTTTCAGCATTGCATCAAGCGCATCACGCGCGCATCATGCACGCATTTTAAAACCAAGCAGCCTACTTTCTTATATCTAAATTTATATATCACATAATCACTTTCAACACGCAATCCATACACCCCCTAAGATAACCCATGTAAGATGATATAAAATGAAGTGCACCGTTTGTTAGGTACTTGAGTCATATAATACGTTCACAGACCTATTTTACCAAAGGATAAAAACATAAAGAAAATTACCTGCTGAATCAAAGTATCATAAAGAACAATTCGCTTGTTTTTAAAGAACCCATACATGTATGCCTGCAGAGCAACAAAAATATACGTCAATACAAAACCGAAGATACAACAAAGATCATTTCCCATAGAAACACTTGACTCAAAAGTCAAAATCTCTAAATTATATATCACACTACTTTCTTGATATATCTATAATATTTTGTGGACGTAAAGATCTTTATTAAAAAGAGATCCTTACATTGCTATGGCTTGACCTTGTAGAGCCATCCACAACAAACAGCTTCTTCAAAGGGAAATTAAGAGATGAAGCAAGGGTCTCAATTTTTGTCCTAAGCTCGCCGTCTGGTAACTATTTTTTGGTAACAAGACAAAAACAAATTTCTCAGAAAGAGAACGTATTTAAGCAAACAAATAAAAAAGATTTAGAGCTAGAATTCTTACCGGTGTAAACTTGTTAAAAAGGGGTGCAATTAATACTGGGTATATTGTCATCATGACGAGAGACAAAACAAACATAAACCCCCAAAGATAGATAGCAAGATAAGGACCCCCTTTCTGCAATTAAAAAACATGCACTATACAAAACTTGCAAAAAAAAAAAAAAAAAAAAAAAAAAAAAAAAAAAAACTAAGATCTTAAGAACATTCAGTACCTGTACTATTAGAATAATGGCAGCTACAATGGGTGGTCCTATTACTATAGCCAAGATCATGCCCTTTATCATGTCTCGAATGAACAGCCATATTGTTTGCTGTAATTACAAATAACGGTTATCATGCACATGATATCTAAGTATCTAACGTAAAAAATGTAACTATAGAAAATAAAGGGGGCATACTGTATAATACCTTGTTAAAACCATGTCGCTCCTCAATTACAAACGTTGAGTAGAGAGAAAATGGCAAGTCTGTTATCTGCACAAAGGAAATAAAAAAAACATGTCAACGAGAAGTGAAACTACATAAGTAAAAATATAGTTTTAAACGATCCATTAATTAATGAAAAATAAAGTTATAGCTACGCAGTAATTAAAGTTCTAGCAAATAAGTAATTAAATACGTACCTGAGACCAAATCATAACACCAGCCAGAAATGCGAGTGTATGATATATTTCATTTTCTGCATCAAGGCCAGTAGAATCCAAAACACTACCCGATTTCTGTGACAATTTCAGAAATACGATTAAAAGTTGTTAATAAAGCTATAAATCTGTTGTAGCAAAAAGATATAGAGGACGCACTAAACTACCCACCTTCCAAAACCAAGGCAAAACACCATAGAGCAAAATAGCAGAGTCCATCGCTATTGTTACAAACTGGCTAACGAAGTGAAAATTACTGTAAAACGAGAGAAAAAACCATAAAAAAATTAATTCAACAGCTGCGGAAAAACAATCAGGATATTCAACGAGCATGACCCTTGCACGAAAATAAAAATTGTGAACATTTAAATTACCTTTTGTCAATACTATAAGCTCTAGATTTTTCAAATTTCTCCTGGCTAATCACCCCTTCCAATGTTTTAGGAAGGTTTGGCAGCTTGAGAGCGGCATGTTGTCTCAAATCTAGATACGTCTCAAAGATGTACATCAATATCATGAACCCTGGAAAGTAACAGCAATCGTCATATTAAATATTTACTTCATTTATATCATGAAGCTTATAATTACACCCAAAACCATAAAGCAACAAACAACAATCGTACTTCCATATTTCAAACCATTACAAAACAAAATCCTAGCAGAGATTCAGTCATCAACAAAGACAACATCGCACGCAGTTAGCGCGCAATGTAACCGTACAACTAGCAACATCAATAAAAACCTTAACAAATTCAATAAATATGTAAACTTGTTACAGATATACCATTTTAGAAAATATTAATTCAATACAATTACTAGTAAAAATCCACTAGCACATTACTAACATTGCAAAAACATTGCAGATAAGTGATAGAGCGACACGCTTCCATATTTCAAACTAACACATCAAATCATAAACATTCGCCAAAACCAGAATAAACATCTTAGCAAAGATTCAGTGCTAATCAGGTTTATAAGTCACAGAAACAATACATAGCTCATAGAAAATCGGAATATCTAACCAGAATACTACAGAAACAATACACTTATCACGCAATGTAAACCGTACAGTTAGCAACATCATTAGAAACCTTAAGAAATTCAATAAAGTTGTGAACTTGTTACAGATTTAACCATTGTGGAGAATAGTTAAAACAATTACTATTAAAAATTCCCTTGCACATTACTAACAGTAGCAATATCAGAAGCAGCACTACTAAAATAACAACTATCACACTTTTATTTTCAGTAATTTATATCTCTAATCATCCATAAGTCCCCAATCACTATAAGCAATGAGATTACACTACTACATACATAAACCCTAGCAGTTATTCGAACAACCAGATCAAAGTATCGAACTTTTGAACACGAATAATCGAATCAATATCAATATCAAGGCCGTAGTAGCAACAGCAATCGCAAAACCCTAGCAAAGAAATGAGATAACGTAATTTCTGAGATTGAGCACGGTAATTAAGAGACTGAAAGTGATGAATATATACCGACTACAGCTTCCATGTATGGAAACGCCATGACTGTGGCGGAGAAGAAGATGGAGAGGATCGGTGAGAGAGATTGAGGTTTTGGTCAATCCAGAAGTGGTTGGTTTATCGAGTCGTGAATGAAATTAATGAAATAAATATGTAACCCTAATGTTCGTATAGAGTGAAATTTTGTTATATATCGGCTATTTTTAAATTCATTATAGTAAATTGCCGTCTTATCTGTTTTGCTGACATTTCACCTTTAGGTAGTGTTTGGTATGTGAATGAAAGATGGAATAGAATGGATGATTATAAGAGAATGAAAGAAAAAGGTATTTGGTTGGTCAATGGAATGGAATCATCCATTTCAAAAGGCATTCCATTCCCTTAAAATTATTTCATCCACCCCATGTTTTTTTTTCATTTCATCCCCTCTTGCACCATTCATCAATAACACCACAACTCACCACCTTTGCCACAACCCACCACCACCACCCACCATCGACGCCATCGCCGCCACCCGCCACCACCTCACCCCGACAGCCACCGTTGTCGTCGCCGCCACCCACCCGCCACCCTTATCACCAGCAGTCGCGACCAACCGCCAACGCCACTCGCCACTGCCGCCCACCACCATCGTCGACGCCACCACCAGCCGCCGCCGCCGCCCACTGCACCTCTGCCGCCACCCACCACCAACGGCCGCCTTGCCACCATCACCACTCGTCGTCGCCGCTGCACCGCCACTCGCCGCCACCACCACCACCCATCGCCGCTGCCACCCACCACCGCCACCTATAACCACCCACAATCACTACCATCGGCCACCACCACCACTCACCGCTGATTTTATTACTTCGTTTTTTCTTGCCTACCTAACAGTACACAATAATAATTCATTTCATTACACATGGTAACCAAACAAGACATGGAATAGTAATGATCCATTCCATTACCGCATACCAAACAGACCTTTGGGGTAACTTTGTAAATAGTAACCAAGATTTAAAAGTGTTTCAATTAGATCACTTAAGTTTCAAAAGTGTTCCAATCAGGTCACTCAACATTCATTTTTATTAAAATTAAGGGTTTTTTCATCCATTTTATAGGTAACCGTGATGATGTGGATTTTTGTTTCTTTTTTCCTTTTTATTAGATGCTAACGTCGAGTGATGACGTGGATTGTAACTTTTTTTTAATTTTTAATTCAATTAAAGTGTTTTAATTTTTAATAAATATAATTTCATATATTAAAATAATCTGACCCCAAGATCTTATGCTCCAATTTTTTCTTGACACATGGAAAAAAGGACATGGCTTGATTTGAATTTTAAGTTATCTAATTCGGACAAAAACGATACGAGTGACCTAGTTAGAACACTTTTAAAACTTGGTTACTATTCTGTGAAATTTTCCAACTAAGGGGATAACCTACGCTACGCAGCGAGTTTTTTATCGGTATCAACTCAGTTAGTATGATACCGACACTTTATGTAACAATCGAAAGAGGAACTTGATTGGTATTGTTATTGTCACACGCCAACCGACGGCGGAAACATCGGAGTGAGACAAAGAAAGATTGCTCATCACACATAATGCTAATTGTGACAATAGAATTAAAGATAAATTGATTTCATTCACAATAAAATGTTACAATACATGAAAGTTGAAATACCACATGTTAAATACAAGAAAACAATACAACAACAAGTATGAAATTTATACAACGTATTTGACCTAAGACGTCTAAATGTGTATCTAAGCATCAACACTACTTCAGTTTCAAAGCATCGTCATCCTCAACCTGTAACATGTTTAAAATAAAGTTCAATGCAAAATCAAAGGCGAGTATACAAGTTTTCATACATAGCATAAAAGATAAGTTTCAAACGATTCCATGTGGCAAGCTCTTGTTACAAGATAAACAATAAAATCGGCATGTGTTCGACAAATCAACCCAATGACGAAACGTAATAAGCTCATGACATAACCTTAAGTTTACAGGTGGTGCGTTAATCATATAGCGCTATATATGTCAAGGATAGGCTCGTACGAAGTTAATGATAAGTCTAACACAAAATGTATAACCCCAAGTTTAATGTATCAAGTAATCAAGTATGCAAGCATGTATAAGGAATGTTTGTGTATTTACAAAGTTTAAGTGTAAGTTTCATATATAAACATGTTACACCCCAAAAAGGTTGTAAACAAAAAGGGGGGTTTCAAGTATACTCACAAAATTGCTAATTCTTCCGATTATCCAAATGTTGACGAGTGAATGAGTTTAGGAGGTTAAATGTATACGGATTGGGGTTCAAGGTAAGTTTAAAGTCGGAATTCGGAATTTAAAAGTATATGGAAAGTATATATTTATGAGAAAATAACCAGCTAGCACATAATATTCGTTTTTGACACTATGAAACCTATAAGGGTTTGAATGTTTTCATGGGTTAAAGTACCCATTAGAATCGTAACGAGAACTAAGTTCTTAGATGGTGTAACTTAGTATTTTGAAAAATAACCATTAGATTATCATCAAAGGTTTGGTTACTATAGGTTTTATATATTCTATATAGTATATAACATAAGTCTTAGTCCATCAAGTATAACAATATTATCATGGAAGTCATGCATAGAGGTAGGAAGATAAATCTTCCATTTTAAGACCTCTTTTATATTCACCAATACACAAGTTGTCACAAGACAACATGGATGGTCATGAATGTACAATAAGGAATTGAAATAAACTAACTAACTAACTAAGAAAAAAAACATTAAGTGATGTGTGAATTTGTAAGTAGGATAGCCTAAGCTATCCAAATAATCACACATATTCAAGTTCAAGACTTGTTCATCACTTGTGTGTTAAAATCATTTTAAAACAGAAAGTTTTGAGGCTTAAAACCTCTGAATTTATATGTTACAACCTTGTTTTTAAGCACACATAATCATAGTCTTGATCAGTGGCATAAGGACATAGGAATGTATAAAGAAAATAAAAATTCATGTATGTTTAATAAATTTTCCTTCCAAAACAGAAAGTTGGACCTTATTTTGGTGATGTTTCACCTTGGTTTTCTATGGAAAACCTTGTGAGAACAATTCTAGAGGTGTTCCACACTTTGTAGAGGAAGAAGAAGTGAAAAAGATGGAAGAAAGATGAAGAAAAGTGCTCATTTAGCACTTAGAATAATCTTTCCAAAACTTGCATTTTCAGCTAAGATTAGAGTGTTTTGGGAGTGTAAATGAGTTGAAAAAATGAAAATGAGTTTTGGGAGGCTTGGTTTTATAGTTGAGTGCGGTTAGATGAGTGTTTAATGAGGTTTAGAAGCCCATTAGTAGGAAATGGAGGTGGAGGTTGGAGCCATAAATAAAAGATTCAAAATTTATATTTTAGGGTGGAGGTTGGAGCCAAAAATGCAGATTCAAAACGTGGGATTCAGGGGAGGTTTGGATTTTTGTCACAAATGGTCCCTCAAGTTTGATAAGTATGCAATTAGGGCCCCAAAGTTAGGTTTTAGGGTGTTTTCGACTGCTTTTCGCATAGTTTCAAGCGTGTAAGAACCATACAAGTATTGTAAACTTAATAGTGATGTCAAGTATGTCCATGTATGTGAAATTATGTAAAAAAAGTATTGGTAATGGCGGTTGTAACACATAGTTGTCGGTTATTGCACAAAATGCAAGTATTGGCGATTTACGATCTATAACACATAATTGCAAGTATAATTAATATGTAGAAGGTGGTTACAAGTATAATATGATGTATTATGATATGTAGTAAGTATTGGAATCATTAATTGTTGGTTAATCACAAGTATTGCACGTAAACACGTTGAAAGTCGGTTATTTGCACGTATCGTCACATAGTTTCGAATTAGGGTTCGTTGCATCCGATTACAAGTATAAATTGAACATAACAAGTATAAATGGAACATAATTGATATAAATATGACTTTCATAATGATTGGTGTCTCGGATTACAATGTTTCAAAACGAAATACGATTACAAGGAATACAAGTTTCCAAAAATAGAATTACATGACACTTTCTAATTAAGGAAAGTTATGAAAAAACGGAGCATTACAGTCTCCCCTCCTTTAGGAAATTTCGTCCCGAAATTTATTCAAGAGGAATACTTTGAAAAAGAGAACGTTTTGTCACACCCCAACCAATGGCGGAAACATCAGGATGAGACGAAGTGTGAAGATTGCTAGAGACATCATAACGCTATTTGTGACAATATTTAATAAACCGATTTCATTTCATAAAGTAAATTGTCAATATTACAAGAAATTCAAATACAACAAGTTCAAGAAGTACAAGACAACATAAGCAAAATTGATACAACATATTAAACCTAAACGTCTATATATGTATCTAGGCATCAACGCTACTTCTTTTCATAGCATCGTCATCATCAACCTGTAACATGTTTAAAATACAATTCAATGCAAAAGCAAAGGCGAGTATACAAGTTTAAGCATAAGTATAAGTATAAAAGTTTAAAACGAATCCACATGGCAACTTAGTCTATACGAGATCAACCTAACGTAGCATGCAATATTTCTAGCCAACCTCTGTTTACGCAAGAAAGTTTAATTAATTCAACATGACCCAAGTTTAAGGGGGCGGTGCGTTACTCCTATAGCGCTATACATGTCAAATGGAGGCTCGTGAAAGCTAATGACTAAAACATATCACATAAGTATGGTCCACGTAAGCATCAAGTATCATAACATAGTATTCATGTATAAGGATTGTTTTCGTGCATTGCATAAAGAATAAGTTTAAGTGTGTTTTAATAAGATAACATGTTACACCCCAAAAAGTGGTAAACATAAAAAGGGGTTGCGAGTATACTCACGGTTTTGCAAGTCTTCTACTTGAATCCGCGAGTGAGTTGGTTGATTAGGAAGTTGGAACACCAAGTCCTTCTACACAAAGGAAACATAGGTGCG
Organism: Helianthus annuus; assembly: GCF_002127325.2. Lineage (NCBI taxonomy): Eukaryota > Viridiplantae > Streptophyta > Magnoliopsida > Asterales > Asteraceae > Helianthus > Helianthus annuus. Next base: position 152,045,381 of record NC_035449.2, on the reverse strand, counting down.
TGAGTTTGGGCATTCGGAAGATTTAGGGATTTTAGGAAGTTAAAACACAAGAATGTATATATTCGAAAGTAATCATCCTTCAACATTAAGTACTTGTTCTTGACACTATGAAACCTCAAGGGTTAATGTTTTCATGAGTAGTATACTCATTAGAATCGTAACAAGTCTTATGTCTTGGATGATGTATTCTATTACCTTGACGAATGAACACAAGTCCATCATCAAGAGTTCGAATAGTAAATATATGTATAAGTATTATATGTATCTTTTAGTCTAATAATCAAGCATGAGGTAGAAGATAAATCTTCATTTAGGTACCTCTATTGTGTCATAGAATTCATGTAGGAGGTAGGAAGAACAAGCTTCCATTTAGGTACCTCTTATGGTTCACCACTACACTTGATGTAAAAACATACAAGGAGGGTCATGAACTAATATCAATACAAGAATAAGAAACATCTACACAATGAGAAATCATCAAGGGATCTGGGGATTTTATGTTGGACAACCCAAGTTAGTCCACAATCACACCTTTATCAAGCTTGAAGCTTGAACACCTCTTGTGGGTCAAAAACCCTAAACAAAACAGAAAGTATTTGAGGATTAACCTCTGATTTTGTATGTCTCAACCTTGTTTTTAAGCCTAACTAACCATAGAAGTGGTTATAAGCATAAGGACAGAGGTTTGAGATGAGTTAGACTCAAGTTGAACAAGTTTAGTAAAGATTAGATGAAAATCAGAAATGAACAGTGAACTTTGGAGCCTTTTTGCCGGAGTTCCAGGGACTTATTTACTGTGAAAAACCCATGGAATCGAAGCTAAGGTCAATCCAAGCGTTCTGGAAAAAGAATGAGCTAAAACGGATGAGAAATGAAGAAGTTATGCTCACTTTAGTGGAGCTTGGTACTTCTGTCCGAACCTGCACTTTCAGCTACGAATTTAGGGAGTTTGAGAGAGTTTTGAGAGTGAGATTAGAGTTTGTAAAGTGAAAAAGTGGCTGGGATTAGAGTGGTATTTATAGGAGAAGGATTAGTGTTAAGGTTGGTTGGCATTAATGGCAATTAGTTGGTTGTTTATCAAATAAAAAAAAAGAGTTGTTGTTGTCTTGATGCTTGCGACCGGACAGCTGCTGACTTTGTTTCTTTTTTTTTTTGTAGTTGTCAACTTAACAGATATCATATTATGATATGTTATTTAACAAACTAACCATCAAGTGGCTAGTGGAAGGTAAAAAAAGGATTTAAAACAAAACAACAATCTTCAATCTATGCTTGCGGTCATGAAGGCTATGTTGGTTTTCATTTATATTATTATTTTATTTATTTTTTTTCTCATGTTGCAACAACATCTACGATATGTTATTTATTATTATTATTATTATTATTATTATTATTATTATTATATTAGAACTATTATTATATTATTATTAGAATTATTATTATATTAGATACTAACATTATTATTATATTGTTATTATTAGATTTTAAACATGTATTTAATAGTTAACAAGCATGTATAAGTTATGAGTACTAGTATGTCGGGTATCGGTTGCGTGTATGCATTCGAGATTGGTAACGTATAACCCAAGTATTGAAACACGTATAAGCATGTATAAAAATAGTATTTCATTATGACCAAAGTATCAAACGAATGCACATATCAATGTATAAGCATGTATAAACAAAAGATCAATTTCATTACGATAGAAGTCTCAGATTTACAATGGCTTGAAACGAAATACAATTACAAAGGAAACAAGACTCCGAAAAATAGAAATACGAACAAGACTTGCTATAAATGGAAAGTACAAATAAGCAAGGCGTTACAGTCTCCCCTCCTTTGGGGAATTTCGTCCCGAAATTGAGGAAGACTTAGGGAAAAGATGTGGATGCTTCGCCTTCATATCACTCTCGAGTTCCCAAGTAAATTCAGCGCCACGTTTTCCTTCCCATCGAACCTTGACAATAGGAATTCGACTGCGCCTCAATTGCTTGGCTCCTCGGTCCATGATTTCGACTGGTTTTTCCACAAAGTGAAGTGTTTCGTTGACTTGTAGGTCTTCGAGAGGAACTTGTAGTCCTTCGTCAGCTAGACACTTTTTCAAGTTGGATACGTGGAAGACAGGGTGTACATTGTTGAGTTCTTCAGGCAGGTCCAGTCTATACGCAACCTTACCAATCCTTTCGAGAATCTTGAAAGGTCCAACGTAGCGAGGTGCGAGTTTCCCTTTCTTGCCAAATCGAACCACGCCTTTCCAAGGGGATACCTTGAGAAGTACAAAGTCACCTGTCTCGAATTCCAAAGGCTTGCGATGCTTGTCAGCGTAACTCTTTTGTTGGCTCCTGGCTTTCAATAAGTTGTCTCGAACCTGTAAAATCTTGTCCGTCGTCTCTTGTATAAGCTCGGGACCAGTGATTTGAGCTTCACCAATCTCGTGCCAACAAATAGGCGAACGGCACTTGCGACCATACAATGCCTCGAAAGGTGCCATTTGAATACTCGCGTGATAACTGTTATTGTACGAGAATTCGACCAAAGGCAAGTGTGAATCCCAGTTGCCACCAAAATCTATTACGCATGAATGAAGCATATCCTCTAAAGTTTGGACAGTACGCTCGGTTTGACCGTCTGTCTGAGGATGGAAAGCAGTGCTAAGGTTGAGTTCAGTACCCATAGCAGATTGAAAAGTTTGCCAAAGGCGAGACGTAAAACGAGCATCACGATCGGAAATGATGTCAACGGGAATACCATGACGACAGATTATCTCATTAGTGTAGACTTTAGCCAATTTCTCGACTTTGAAATCTTCACGAATGGGGAGAAAGTGAGCTGATCTGGTCAATCGATCGACGATCACCCAAATACTATCATGACCAGAAGATGTGCGAGGAAGCTTGGTGACGAAATCCATGGCAATGCTCTCCCATTTCCAGATAGGAATTCTTGGTTGTTCGAGTAAGCGAGAGGGACGTTGATGTTCAGCTTTCACCTTAGAATCCTTCTTCATTCCTGGCCACCAATAGAATGTACACATATCATGGTACATCTTGTCGGCACCAGGGTGAATAGAATATTTTGTGTGATGTGCCTCCTTCATCAGGAACTTTCGAAGGTTATCACGATTAGGAATCCAGATACGATTGAGATAGTATAAAATACCATCAGATTTGGACACGAGACTTTCTTCAGCACCACATTGCATCTCGTTGTAGCGGTTACCCTCATTAACAGATGGATATTGAGCGTCACGTATGCGATTCTGAAGATCGTGGATGAGTTGGAAACAACGGATACTTTTGACATGAGTTTTACGACTAAGGGCGTCAGCTACTACATTCGCTTTACCTGGGTGGTATTTGATTTCGCAGTCGTAGTCGTTTAATAGTTCCACCCAATGGCATTGACGCATGTTCAGTTCTTTTTGTTCAAAGATGTGTTGAAGGCTCCTATGGTCGGTGAAGACCACACACTTAGTACCATAAAGGTAGTGTCGCCAAATCTTCAACGCAAAAACAACTGCGCCAAGTTCAAGGTCGTGAGTAGTATAGTTTTTCTCATGTATTTTGAGTTGCCTTGACACATAAGCGATGACCTTGTCTCGTTGCATAAGCACACAACCAAGGCCAAGGCGGGAAGCATCGCAATATACGACGAAGTCGTTGTTTCCATCAAGAAGTGCGAGGATAGGAGCATTACACAGCATCTCCTTGAGCGTTTGAAAAGATTCCTCTTGTTCGGGACCCCAAACAAAAGGTTTCTCTTTTTGAGTCAAAGAGGTTAAAGGAACGGTGATCTTCGAGAAGTTAGAGATAAAACGACGATAGTAACCAGCAAGACCAAGAAACGAACGAATTTCAGACGGAAATTTCGGTGTGATCGAATTCTTCACAGCTTCGATTTTAGCGGGGTCAACATGAATACCAAGTTCGTTGACAGTATGACCAAGGAATTGAACCTCTTTTAACCAAAATTCACACTTGGAGAATTTGGCGTATAAACGTTCAGTACGAAGAAGTTCAAGGATAAGACACAAGTGTCGCTCATGCTCTTCTTGTATCTTGGAATAGATAAGGATATCGTCGATGAAGACGATCACGAAACGGTCCAAGTACGCTTTGCATACGCGGTTCATCAAGTCCATGAAGACAGCAGGTGCGTTGGTCAAGCCAAAGGGCATGACCACGAACTCGTAATGACCATAACGTGTACGGAAGGCGGTTTTAGGTACATCTTCTTTGAGAACCCGAAGTTGATGGTACCCAGAACGAAGATCGATCTTTGAAAAGCAGGTCGCGCCTTGCAATTGATCGAAGAGGTCATCGATGCGAGGAAGAGGGTATCGGTTTTTTATGGTAAGCTTATTAAGCTCACGATAGTCGATACACATACGGAAAGACCCATCTTTCTTTTTGACAAACAGAACGGGAGCACCCCAAGGAGAAGTACTAGGGCGTATAAAGCCTTTATCAAGAAGCTCTTGAAGTTGACTCGAGAGCTCTTGCATCTCAGGGGGTGCTAAACGGTAAGGAGACTTAGCGACGGGCGTAGCACCAGGCACTAAATCGATTCAAAAGTCGACAGAACGAGCAGGAGGCGGACCAGGAAAATCGTCAGGAAATACATCGGGAAAATCACGTACGACAGGGACGTCGCTTATACTTGGGCCTTTGTCCTTCTTTTCCACAATGTAGGCAAGAAAAGCGAAGGTACCCTTGCGTAAGCATTTGTTCGCTTGGATACACGACATAAGCTTGAGAAGGTTTCTCACCATAGACGTGTAGAGAATCACCGTTTGGGAGAGGAAGGCGGATAAACTTTTCAGAACAAACAACTTCAGCACGAACTCGCCTAAGCCAGTCCATGCCTACTATGATGTCAAAGCTACCCATTTGCATAGGTATAAGGTTGATTGAAAACGTATGATCGTTGAGAATCAAGGAGCAATTGGAAAGAACGGAATCAACAGTGACGGATTTACCATTAGCGACTTCGACAGCGAAAGATTTTGGCAACTTAGAGCGTTTACACTTAAGCAATTGCTCGAATTCTAGCGACACAAAACTCTTATCGGCGCCAGTATCAAATAGACAAGAAGCGTAAATATGGTTCACAAGAAACGTACCAGTAATGACGTCGTTTGCGTTTTAAGCCTGGGCAGCGGTGATGACAAAAGCTCGGCCTCTAGCAGGTTGTTGAGCTTGTTGTTGCGGCTGTGGCGGTTGTTGCGGCTGCTGTTGTTGCTGCTGTTGTTGAGGTTGATAGCGCTGGGGACAGACATTGGCGAGGTGATTGAGGTCGCCGCACTTGAAGCATGCTCGCACAGGAGCATTTTGAGAGAAGATTCGACAGCGGTTAGCAAAATGACCATACTTCTGACAGTTGGCACATTTGCGGCAAGGTACATTGGCAGGATGGTGAAACAGACAGGTGGTGCACTTGGGATGAGTTCCAACATAACCTTGTTTTGGTGGTTCGGTGTTTGTAGGTGCAACAGCGGCTAAAGCTTGTAAGGGTTGAGGGTTTGGCGGAGTGACGACCGCACAATTTTGGCTCGAAGCCTTCCGCTTCTTGCCTTGGTTTTTCTTGGACGATTGGGAGGGTGAGGGCTCAACAGTGGTAGTTTCAGTTGTAGCTTGGCGTGCATTCTTCGTTGAAACTTTGTTAAAGGTTCCATGAAGGACACAATTATTGTTAAGTTCGGTGGCGATGGTAAAGGCTTCCTCTATGGTTTTAGGGTTAGCGGAGGCAAGATGATTAGTCACGGCAGGTGCAACACAACGGATGAACTTGGCTATGGTTTTGGGGACGGAATCGACTTGTCCAGGACAAAGAACACTCAGCTGTTTGAAGCGCGTAATCAGACCATACATGTCGCTCCCTTCTGCGTAAGGTTCCAAAATTCGTTCTCCAACTTCTGGAGTTCGTGGGGAGGACAGAAGTGGTCCTTCATAAGCTGCTTAAGTTCGTCCCAAGGCATAGCATGTGCAACATCGTTTCCCCTCTTGTTGCGTTCGGTAGTCCACCATTCGAGTGCCCTCGAACGAAAAACTCCCGTTGCATTCAAAGTTCGTAGCTCATCAGGACAACCACTTTGCAAGAAGGTAAGCTCAATCGCGTCGAACCAATTCATCATGGCGGTGGCGCCTTCTTTGCCAGTAAACTGCAAGGGCTTACAAGCCATGAATTGCTTGAATTGGAAGGTTGATTTGGGTTTTTCTGCCTTTGAGTCGACAGAGCCATGCGGGGAATCGGTGTTTGGTTGAATCTTGCTAACAATGTCAGGTAGGACCTTAGCCATTTGTTTGGCCATGAATTTCATGCAATCCTTTTGTGACATGGTGTTGGATTTGGCGTTGGAGGTCGAACCCTTCCTTGACTTGGTTTTCTTTGATGCACCGCTGGACGACATCTAAGTATCGAAAGAGAAGGAATGGATGAGACTTGATCATAAATTCAAAATAAGTTTGCAAGTTTAAGCATGTAAGCATGATGTAACACGTATGGTTCACATAGTTGGCATGATTTCAACAAGTAATCAACTAGTATAAACACGTATGAATGCGTGAAAAGAGTATAAATTTAGTGTGTTCACGAGAATTATTATTGTTCTTGATTGCGCTAGACGTGCGAAATGAGTTTAAAAGTTTGAAATGAACGAATGATCTAGTATAAAATCACATGTAAATTGAGATACATAAAAGAGAGGCTCAATAAAACATGGGATTGTTTCGGGTAGAGAAACGTCGACTATTCCAAAGTGGGTCAAAAGTCCTTTCGAATTAGAGAAATCGTGCTTCGGCCTATAGGTAAGATACTCTCGTTGAGAAGCGATTAACGGCATCTTACCCTTCCAGTTACTACACGTCTCTAATCGATCGAAACAATCGAAACTTTGGCGAGAACGAAAATCGAGGAATGGGACTTAATCGACAAGGTGCGGGTTTCACCCCTAACTTGACGATTTCGTGCCCTAATGTGGTTGGTACTCGTCGGGTCAAAATATAATTTCGACACTATGACGAGGGTCCACTAGAGTTTGAATTGGAAATTTACCATTAAGATGTGGATTTCACTCCTAGCTTAATGGCGAAATTTCATGCAAAATAAGAATAAGCGGAATGGGAGTTGTTACCAAATTGTGGGTTTCACGCCTATTTTGGTAAACTCGTCCCTTTTGTATAAAGAGTGTCTTCAAGTCTTCAAGTGTATTGTGTAAAATGTCTTAGGAAAGACATAATGTAAGTATTAAGACAAAAAGAAGAGAAAGGAGCAAAGAAGGAAGCATAAAGTTTTAAGCATGAAACAAGAACGGTCAAAAATATGGTTCCTACTATAGACTAGGTCGAACATGGCAATTCTACCTAATTCCCTATAGTTATGGCTCTGATACCAATCTGTCACACCCCAACCAATGGCGGAAACATCGGGATGAGACGAAGTGTGAAGATTGCTAGAGACATCATAACGCTATTTGTGACAATATTTAATAAACCGATTTCATTTCATAAAGTAAATTGTCAATATTACAAGAAATTCAAATACGACAAGTTCAAGAAGTACATGACAACATAAGCAAAATTGATACAACATATTAAACCTAAACGTCTATATATGTATCTAGGCATCAGCGCTACTTCTTTTCATAGCATCGTCATCATCAACCTGTAACATGTTTAAAATACAATTCAATGCAAAAGCAAAGGCGAGTATACAAGTTTAAGCATAAGTATAAAAGTTTAAAACGAATCCACATGGAAACTTAGTCTATACGAGATCAACCTAACGTGGCATGCAATATTTCTAGCCAACCTCTGTTTACGCAAGAAAGTTTAATTAATTCAACATGACCCAAGTTTAAGGGGGGCGGTGCGTTACTCCTATAGCGCTATACATGTCAAATGGAGGTTCGTGAAAGCTAATGACTAAAACATATCACATAAGTATGGTCCACGTAAGCATCAAGTATCATAACATAGTATTCATGTATAAGGATTGTTTTCGTGCATTGCATAAAGAATAAGTTTAAGTGTGTTTTAATAAGATAACATGTTACACCCCAAAAAGTGGTAAACATAAAAAGGGGTTGCGAGTATACTCACGGTTTTGCAAGTCTTCTACTTGAATCCGCGAGTGAGTTGGTTGATTAGGAAGTTGGAACACCAAGTCCTTCTACACAAAAGAAACATAGGTGCGTGAGTTTGGGCATTCGAAAGATTTAGGGATTTTAGGAAGTTAAAACACAAGAATGTATATATTCGAAAGTAATCATCCTTCAACATTAAGTACCTGTTCTTGACACTATGAAACCTCAAGGGTTAATGTTTTCATGAGTAGTATACTCATTAGAATCGTAACAAGTCTTATGTCTTGGATGATGTATTCTATTACCTTGACGAATGAACACAAGTCCATCATCAAGAGTTCGAATAGTAAATATATGCATAAGTATTATATGTATCTTTTAGTCTAATAATCAAGCATGAGGTAGAAGATAAATCTTCATTTAGGTACCTCTATTGTGTCATAGAATTCATGTAGGAGGTAGGAAGAACAAGCTTCCATTTAGGTACCTCTTATGGTTCACCACTACACTTGATGTAAAAACATACAAGGAGGGTCATGAACTAATATCAATACAAGAATAAGAAACATCTACACAATGAGAAATCATCAAGGGATGTGGGGATTTTATGTTGGACAACCCAAGTTAGTCCACAATCACACCTTTATCAAGCTTGAAGCTTGAACACCTCTTGTGGGTCAAAAACCCTAAACAAAACAGAAAGTATTTGAGGATTAACCTCTGATTTTGTATGTCTCAACCTTGTTTTTAAGCCTAACTAACCATAGAAGTGGTTATAAGCATAAGGACAGAGGTTTGAGATGAGTTAGACTCAAGTTGAACAAGTTTAGTAAAGATTAGATGAGAATCAGAAATGAACAGTGAACTTTGGAGCCTTTTTGCCGGAGTTCCAGGGACTTATTTACTGTGAAAAACCCATGGAATCGAAGCTAAGGTCAATCCAAGCGTTCTGGAAAAAGAATGAGCTAAAACGGATGAGAAATGAAGAAGTTATGCTCACTTTAGTGGAGCTTGGTACTTCTGTCCGAACCTGCACTTTCAGCTACGAATTTAGGGAGTTTGAGAGAGTTTTGAGAGTGAGATTAGAGTTTGTAAAGTGAAAAAGTGGCTGGGATTAGAGTGGTATTTATAGGAGAAGGATTAGTGTTAAGGTTGGTTGGCATTAATGGCAATTAGTTGGTTGTTTATCAAATAAAAAAAAAGAGTTGTTGTTGTCTTGATGCTTGCGACCGGACAGCTGCTGACTTTGTTTCTTTTTTTTTTTGTAGTTGTCAACTTAACAGATATCATATTATGATATGTTATTTAACAAACTAACCATCAAGTGGCTAGTGGAAGGTAAAAAAAGGATTTAAAACAAAACAACAATCTTCAATCTATGCTTGCGGTCATGAAGTCTGTGTTGGTTTTCATTTATATTATTATTTTATTTATTTTTTTTCTCATGTTGCAACAACATCTACGATATGTTATTTATTATTATTATTATATTAGAACTATTATTATTATATTATTAGAATTATTATTATATTAGATACTAACATTATTATTATATTGTTATTATTAGATTTTAAACACGTATTTAATAGTTAACAAGCATGTATAAGTTATGAGTACTAGTATGTCGGGTATCGGTTGCGCGTATGCATTCGAGATTGGTAACGTATAACCCAAGTATTGAAACACGTATAAGCATGTATAAAAATAGTATTTCATTATGACCAAAGTATCAAACGAATGCACATATCAATGTATAAGCATGTATAAACAAAAGATCAATTTCATTACGATAGAAGTCTCAGATTTACAATGGCTTGAAACGAAATACGATTACAAAGGAAACAAGACTCCCAAAAATAGAAATACGAACAAGACTTGCTATAAATGGAAAGTACAAATAAGCAGGGCGTTACACGTTTTGGCTAAGGCAATTGACCAAAATCGAGACTAAGAAGTGTGAGATGTGTCGAAAAACGTCTGAAATTGTTTGAGGAACGAAAGGATAGGTTTTAAAAGAAAAGAGTTTTGACTAAGATGACTTGAGATATTAAACACAAGTAAAACGTGTATGTGTGTGTATTAGTAAGGTGAGCTTTAAACAAGTTTGAATAACTCAAAATGGAGAGGTATTTTAGAATATATTACATAAGAAAGAAAACTTTTGTACAAAAACTGTATGTATTTTTGATGGAAAATGTGACCGCAATGTAGGTAGTAAGAAAAGTTTCATTGGTTTTAAAGAGCATTGGTAAATCTCAGTTTTGTAGAAAAATTGTTTATTGGTGAGAAACGAGGAAGTTTGGTATTTTAAATAAAACAGTTTTGGAGGTAACAACCAACTAAGCGTGTTTGCACATAAACTAGAATGGAAGATAGTCTCAAAGCAAGAAAGTATTTTGGGGTTTGAACGTTTAAACCGATTGATGGTAAATGAGGTTTGTGTAAACTGTAAAGAAAAGGAATAACGGGGAACAACGGAGGTATGAGAGTGAACGGTCGATCAGGTAGAGGAATGCAAGGATAAGAATGTTAGGTGTGTTGGATAATAAACGAAAGCGATGCGTTAAGAATGAGGTCTCGTCATGGATAATCGGATGTTGCGCGCTAGCAATGTGTTTGTGAGTTGTTACAGTTTGTGTATCGGGTCTAAATAGGGTCTGTAACCAGTGGCGTATCCACCATGTCTTGACCATGTTACATCTGTTTCGTTATTCGCGTCATGTTACGTTTCGTGTCTTACCATACACAGTAGTACACTCTATGATTCTCATGCGCCTATCACTATAATCTCGTGTGCAACCGTGATTATTTTGATCGTCGTATGATCTGCATAGCTTGTACTAGTTGTGTATGAATCAGGGTATACATAAATTTGGAAAATAAGAATGTGTATAAGGATGTAGTATATAAGCATGTTCATGTGTAAGTATGTATGTGACCCACGTAAGCGAATCCCTCAGGTTACGCTCACGTATAGGTACGGATGTATGAATATGAGTATGAATAAAAGTATAAGCATAAGTATAAGTTTAAGTATGAATATGCATGTAAGTATAAGTATAAACATAAAACGTATGAGTAGTATGAGTATAAGTATAAGAATAAAACGTATTGTTATGAATATGAGTATGAGTGTGAGTACGAATAATAATGATTGCATATAGTATTTATCGAAGCATAACGAATTTAAGCATATAAAACAATCAAAAGGTTGAGTATGTAAAAACGAATGGTATAAATGTAATTGTCGCGAGATATCGACTAAAACATATACGATGATATGAGGATTTTAGTTGGCGCATGTAAAAAGAATATAAGGTATTTACTAGTTATGCGTGACGTATTTTGTGAAGAACGGAAATGCTACTTTTGTTTTTAGAAGAATTCTGGTAAGTCAAAAATGGTCGGTCCCTATGAAGTTTTCTTGCCCGTGTGTTTTGAAGTTGAAAGGAAGTACTGAGTGGTGTATGTATACAAGGCTTTTGAAAATAATAGGTATGCATCATTTTAAAGGATCTTGCATTAAAATAACAAATATGAAATTTGGAGGTTCTCGTGAAAGTGTTGATTCTTAAAAAGAAATTTAGCATAATGAACTTAGTGATCGTTGAGAAGTGATGTGCGTAAGTGTGTATATGTTTTAGGTATATATTTTAAGCCCTTTTACACTTTTCAGCCAAGTTTTAAATTTATAAAACACGATATTTACTAACACTAAACACACATATGGGCAAGTGCACCCATCGTGGACGTAGTATAGTGTTGGTAAGATACCGAGGTCGTCCAAGGACACAAGAGCTTTTAGTACCGGTTTATCCTCAACGTCTAATCAAATCAAAAAGTTAGAAAAAGGTTTTTAAACTATGAAAATAAAACTAACTAAAATGCTGAAAAATAAAATAAAAATAAAAACAGATAGACAAGATAATCACTTGGATCCGACTCGTGTGTAGTGTAACCTTTGATTATTTTCGCACTTTTGCACCTATTTAAGATATTATCTTAGTTATTGTAGTAGGCCCCTCTTTTGAAGGCGACGTTACCCTCAACCCAGTAGTTTGAGTCAGCAAGGATACAATCCTAAAGGGTCGGATTATTGAAAGATAATTAATTAAGTTATTAATGCATAATGTGGTAGGCCCCTCTTTTGAAGGTGACGTTACCCTCAGCTAAGTAGTCCGAGTCAGCAGGGATACAGTCCTAAGTAGCTGGGTTAAAGTTTTAATAGTAGTTTAACTTATGAGGGGATCAAAGAGTTTGGACCCCCGCCATCTAATACCTTTGGGTATTGAAGGAGGTCCTACTAAATTTGACCCAGGTCCTTTGCAGGATCTATACACTGAACAATGGCAAGACTCTTACCAAACCGTTCCCTTAACCCCCGACCAGGTAGCCAACATACCTCCATATAGACCGTGGAGATATGAATGGTGAAAATCTTTTATTTTATATAGACAGTAAAATAATGCCAAGACACCACGGATAAACGATAAGGAAGAATCACCTTCAACATAAGAAACTAGTAATTAAAGTCATTAATACAAAACCAATTAAAAAGTGCAAAAGATTAAAAATAAAAAGTATTACACTAGACACTTGTCTTCACCAAGTGATGTAAGAGACTTAGGCAAACATGGCCTTTGATTGTCAAGAATTCTTACGATCAATCTTGGATCCCGAGACGACTCACACACTCTATGATGGATAATTGATGATGGTGGTGGATGATGGTTTTATGGTGGTGGTGGGTGGTGGGTGAAGTGTGAGAGAGGTGGTGTGCCAAGGGATGAGTTGCAAGAGCTCCAAACACTCCTATTTATAGGCTAAACAAAAGCTCGGGCACGGCCCCGTGTCCGCTGGGCACGGCCCCGTGTCCATCTGAATCTCTCTCTTCATTAATTGCAATTCTCAATTACAATAAATGCGTCTGCAGGAAGCTGACCACGCCCCCGTGTCCGCTGGGCACGGCCCCATGGTGGGCAGTAGAAGCTTCTACAGGTTTGTCTTTTGTGCCAAGGCTGACCATGACCCCGTGTTCGCTGGGCACGCCCCGTGTTGAGCTGGACACGCCCCGTGTTGAGCTGGGCACAACCCCATGCTCAGCTGGGCACAGCCCCATGCTCAGCTTTCTTCTTGTTTTTGCTTTGGGAGATGCTGTCGAGGAGTCGGGCATGCCACGTTTCTTCCTTTTCTTTGTATTTATGTTGGTTTTGGATGTATATTTGTTCCTTTTGTTCGTTTAAGCTCATTTGACCCTGTAAATTCAAAAGGAAGACAAAAACACACTTTTTCCAACATTAGTACTAAAAAAGGGTTACTTTTATGTCTTATTTGATGTAATTTATATGTTGCATTTTACACACATCAAGAAGTGTTTTTAGTAAAATGATTTATTGATTTTGAAAAGAGTTATAGTAAAATGATCTTATAATATCTATGAGATCTTATAGGCATGTGAGAAAGGTTGGTTTGATTTTCGATTGTGAATAAAAGTCCTTAGTATAATGATATAATGTGAGTGTGCTTCAGTGATTACGTTAAGCATGAAATTTATGGGCAAGATATTCAGTAGACCGATTAAGTTGATGGGTAGCATTTCGTCAAATTTTTGAAAATTGGGAAACAAAACGTTTATGGTATGACTAAGTATTCCGTGTATACGATTTATGTGAAATAGATTATGGGGTAAGATATACGTTTAATAAAACAACGAATTTTGAAATTTGCATAAGTAGGGATTTTGACAAACGATAAACGACATAGGTATAAAACTTGACCGTGTTGTATAATGAAGTCTCTTTTGAAAGAAAATTTTGGTAGCGATCACCTAGGTAAGGGAATCACCCCTAACTCGTTGGTGAGGTCGTTTTAAGAAAGGAGTGGAGTTAATCGTCAAGGTAAGGAAATCACTCCTATCTCGATGATATGTCTCTATTTTGGGGCTACAAGCAATGTAAATCAAAGCGAGTGACGTTTTTGAAATCATGCATGTGAATGATGTATAGATGTAAGAAAGATTTAGCAAGATGGGTATATAAGAAAACAATCCCGAAAGAAATTTGAATTTGAAAAGGGAGAATTACATCATATGAGATTGATACTAGTAAAACATAGGTATGATTAAAACTTGGATTGTTCCAAAACGAAACTTTGACTAAACCAAAGTGGTCGAAAATTCTTTTGAATTTGACAAACATGCTTTGGCCTAATAGGTAGAATACTCTCGCCGACATTTCGGTTAACGGTATTCACCCTTCCAGTTACTACATGTTCCAAATCAATCGAAAATTCGAGACTTGGCGGGATTTTTGAAAATCAAGGAGCAGGATTAGTCGACAAGGTGCGGGTTTCACCCCTAACTTGACGATTTCGTACCCTAAGTGTGGTTGGTACTCGTCGGGTCAAAATTTAATTTCGACACTTTTACGAGGATCCACTAGAATTCGAAATGGAAATTCTCCATCAAGGTGAGGATTTCCCTCCTAACTTGGTGGCGAATTTCGTGTAAAAAGAATAGATGGATTGAGAGTCGTTCAAAATATTGTGGGTTTCACGCTTATTTTGGTGAAGATGTCTCGTTTGTGTATTACGAGTGGTTTCGAGCTTAGTACAAATGAGTAAAATGCCTTAGGAAAGCGTATGTTTGAAATATTAAAACAAGTATAAGCACATAAAGCATTTCAAGATATTAACACAAAAGAGGCGTTTCAAGAGATTAGCATATGAATCAAGTATGGTCGAATTTGGTAATTAACTATAGACTAGGTCAAAAGCATGGCAATTTTCCTAATTCTCTATAGTTATGGCTCTGATACCAATCTGTCACACCCCAACCGATGGAGGAAACATCGGAGTGAGACGAAGAAAGATTGCTCATCACACATATCGCTAATTGTGACAATAGAATTAAAGATAAATTGATTTCATTCATAATAAAATGTTACAATACATGAAAGTTGAAATACCACATGTTAAATAACAGAAAACAATACAACAAGTATGAAATTTATACAACGTATTTGACCTAAGACGTCTAAATGTGTATCTAAGCATCAACACTACCTCAGTTTCAAAGCATCGTCATCCCCAACCTGTAACATGTTTAAAATAAAGTTCAATGCAAAAGCAAAGGCGAGTATACAAGTTTTCATACATAGCATAAAAGATAAGTTTCAAACAATTCCATGTGGCAAGCTCTTGTTACAAGATAAACAATAAAATCGGCATGTGTTCGACAAATCAACCCAATGATGAAACGCAATAAGCTCATGACATAACCTAAAGTTTACAGGTGGTGCGTTAATCCTATAGTGCTATATATGTCAAGGATAGGCTCGTATGAAGTTAATGATAAGTATAACACAAAACGTATAACCCCAAGTTTAATGTATCAAGTAATCAAGTATGTAAACCTGGTTTGGGATGGGTATTTATAGCCGAGGAGCGAAGGAGGGTAGTTGAGTGGTCAGACTGACGACGCGCCGCCCTTTTGCAGGTGTGTCAGGCTTGTCGGCTGTGGAGGTGAAACCACGTCCTACTGTGGTGTCAGTTTGTTGCTTATGTATGAGCTGACAGGCGATTGTCATTGGTGCCACTTGCCTTGTGGTGTTAGTCCCACTTGCCTCGTGGGCAGGACGCGGTGCTGCGTTGCATCGCTGCCTGCGGTAACTGCTGTTGTTTCCGTGTTCTCACTCTGGCAAAGACTGCGGGATGCGGTGCCAGGCCGCATCGCCACTTGTGGTGACTGTTGCTGTTGTCCAGATCCCTTGTCATGACGGAAATGTTCATAGGATGCGGTGCTAGGCCGCATCGCTATGCGTACACCCATTTTCATACACAAGGTAAGTCTTCTTCCTATCGCCTGACCGATTGGATTCGACTGCTGTGTTCGCGCGTGCCCGCACAGACACAGATAAGTTCTTGCTGGTGGGGGTTTTGATAAGGGTAATGGTTACTCGCGGTCATGCTGACGCGAGATCTGGGACCATACCCCTTCAATAAGATATTATTACACCTTGGTGTTTAATTAGCATAAATAACAAGAATAACTCGTGTTTCGGAATTGTGTCTAAATTAGTTTCTCGTTCCTCAAGTATCAAAGCATAACAAGTGTCAAGAATCTAGGATAATTACATCGTTCACATATAAAAGTATCATAAGTGTCAAGAATCATATCGTTCACACATAAGAGGCGTCACATAGAGTAGAAGTTTCACATAGTCTAACATAATCATGATTTAAAATAGTCTCATTATCATTATGATCGTTTGTCTCGAGAGTAAAAGCATCACAGGGTAGGAAGTGCGATAAAACTTGCTAAGTAATAAGAGTATCGAAACACAGGGCGTTACAGTATCGAAACACAGGGCGTTACAGTATTCAGGGCAGCCACTACCGACAGAGGTGGGCCAGGGGGCGAGGGAGGAGAGGATGATGGTAAGGGTGACGGGGCCGGGGTAGGCGGGGGAGAGGGGCTGGTCATGCTGCGGTCGACAGATCACTGATATGTGTGGAGGATGTACAGGTTGATCACCCGCACGAGCGACGGGGTATGAGACCACGTGTAATGGCTCCAGTGATGGGCATAATAACCGGTTCCAAACCCGACCCGGCATACCCGACCTGGAACCGGTTCCACTCCCTACCCGCCTTATACAAGAACCGGTTCCGCGTTGAGAAAAATCGTAGGTTCCTACCCGGTTCCAATATTTATAAAAAAATGATACCTACCCGGTTCCTACCCGGAACTGGTTCCTCCGTACCCAACTCAGACCCGATGCATTAACTTGTAGACAATGTTCCGGTGGAATCGATTCCTAGCCATTTCATTTTAACCAAACATTACATTACATTAAATTACAACCGGTTACATAAGTTAAAACCAAACATTACCAAGCACTAAACATTACATTAACATAAAACACACTAAATTAAACATTATATAACATAAAACACACTAAACCCAACATTACCTAAACACACTAAACCTTCGCAGAACCGATTCCGGATGATTCCCAACATTACCTAAACACACTAAACCTTCGCAGAACCGGTTCCGGATGATTCACCGACTTCACTTTTCTTTGTCGTAGCCTTTGTAACCGGACAATGACGGTCGGTGTGTTTTTTAAGCGTCGAATTCGTCGTATCCTTCATGAACTTCCCGCAACCTTTGCACCACGCCATCTCATGGCTATCGGACATCAAGCACAAATCAAAGTGCTTCCAAACTTGGGGGTTTCTTTTGGTTTCCAAAACCATTACTACTTCATCGTTGGACGCCATAACGAGGTTTGAAAGTGATTAGAAGGTGTAAACTAGAAACCGATTTAAGTTGTTTTGGAACTCATACACTTATGTTTGATGTTGATGGGTTTATATATACTTGAAACCGATTTTGAATGGGCATAAATCGATTCCTAACGGCATTATAGCCATTGGAATCGATTCCTACAAGTTTTGCAGGCTTTTTCAGTAAGTTACCCGGAACCGATTAGAATCGGTTCTGGTATTTTTGGTTTAAACCCGGGTAGGAACTGGAACCGGTTCCTACAAGAATCGGTTCCATTAAACCTCAGTTAAGAACCGGGTATGGTTAGGAACCGGTTCCGGGTATCAAAAAAAAAAAACCCGATTTGCCCATCCCTAGCTCCACCAAGGTTGGAGGAGAGACTGGCTTAGGTCGAGTCGGGTGTAGCTGTTGTACGAATGGACGTACAATTGATGGTGGCGACGATTATGGCTATGCATTCTGGCGCGCCCCTACCTCCACGAGCTGGCGCTGCACCACTGTAACGTTTCCATTTTTATCATATAAGAATTATAGGTTGTTTAAATTTATTAGCCACTAGTAACTAGTTTTATTTTTAATATAACTAGGGAGAAAGCCCGTGCGATGCACGACATGCATAATAGCTATTGTTTGTTCGTGGTAAGATGTCTGACACGGCCGGTGCATAACATGTAAGACAATACGCCTACAAAGGGGCGTGCTTAAACTTTATTAAACCATGGACCATAAGTTGTTTCATTGGCAAAACTTGCCGGCCAAAAAGAAGTGAAAAAAATGTCTTTCAAGGAAAAAAAACATGAAACAGAAAAAGGAAAAACGCATAAACTCTCGCACGCCTTCCTATCTTATTGGATAACACATAGACCAAACTTTTGCTAACGCATGCCACCGTCATCCCCAATCCCATTACCAGCCAACTGACTGCAGTGAAATAACGAAAAGAAAACTATTAAAAATGGTATACTATGTTTACGTATATATGCATCGAAAAGTAGTACGGGTTTTCATTACTAACACTAAGTGAAGACGGTATACCTTTCATGTGGGTCAATGTCAACTGTTTCTTCTGAATCCGAATCTGCATAAGCAGGCCTGGGAAGGAAAAGCACGAAGCATTTATGTAGACAGTTATCCAAAAATAAATACGCACAATTACATTGTTTATGGAAATCAATCAATTATAGTTGAAAGTTTTTTGGTTGCCTTTCCATTTATAACGACACCAAGTTTATTTTTTTCAAAAGCCAACTTCTCCCCTTATATGTTTTTACACATTCGAAGTGATGCGTTACCAAGTTTTTTTATTCCTATTTTTTTAATGTAGAACAATGCACTTTTATATTTACGAACTCAAGTTTCTGACTGTTGTAGCCTCCTAATTTTAAAATAGAGTAAACATATACCAGATATGTAAATAACATTTCAGATCGAGTAGAAAGGTAAATAGCACATCTTTAATTAAAATGGTTTATTAAACAGGGCACGAATAAAGTGTAAGCCGATATATACCTTACGATCACAAAGGGGCTGTCTTTAAGAACCCGATACTGATTTGTTAGGTTGCGCGGCGAAACCGTTGACCAAATATACACCGCCCTCTTTGAGTTTATCAAAGAAATAGTGGGCAATGTTATTGATGTGTGTAAAATGCAACATATAAATCACATCAATTAAGGCATAAAACTAACCCTTTTTAAGTACTAATGTTGGAAAAAGAGTGTTTTTGTCTTCCTTTTGTATTTTCAGGATGAAATGAGCTCAAATTCACAAAAGAAGCAAAAAGACAACTAATTCTAGCATAAATACAAGGAAAGGAATAAAAGTAGACTGCCCGGACCCTCAACGGCATCCTCCAAAGCAAAGAAAAGAAAACAGAAGCCTGAACACGCCCCGTGCTCAGCCAGCACGGGGTCGTGCCCAAGAAGCAGCATAAAAGACAAACTTGTAGAAGCTTCTATTGCCCACCACGGGGCCGTGTCCAGTGAGCACGGGGGCGTGGTGAAAGTACAGCAGGCGCATTAATTGTAATTGCGAATTACAATTAATGAGGAGAGAGAGTGTCAGACGGGCACGGGGGCGTGTCCAGCGGACACGGGGCCGTGCCCAGCCTTCTGTTCAGCCTATAAATAGGAGTGCTTGGTTTCATTCCATCTCATCCCTTGGCACACCACCTCTCTCACACTTCATCCACCACCCACCACCACCATAACACCATCATCCACCACCATCATCCATTGTCCATCGTAGAGTGTGTGAGTCATCTCGGGATCCAAGATTGATAGTAAGAGTTCTTGACAATCAAGGCCATGTTTGCCTAAGTCTCTTACATCACTTGGTGAAGACAAGTGTTTAGTATAATACTTTTTATTTTTAATCTTTTGCACTTTTTATTTGGTTTTGTATTAATGACTTTAATAACTAGTTGCTTATGTTGAAGGTGATCTTTCCTTATCGTTTGTCCGTGGTGTCTTGGCATTATTTTACTGTCTATATAAAATAAAAGATTTTCACCATTCATATCTCCACGGTCTATATGTGTCACACCCTGTCTTTTGCGGAAGCGTATGATGTGTGACTAGCTTGTTATCATCGCATTCGAACATAATAAACAACTACATGATTTAAAACGATGTTCATCCATTCGGAAAATTTTGAGGATCACAAACACTTGTCATTTAAGTTTTAAAACACAACCTTCATCTAGGTTACAATTCAACAAAAGTGGATGACATCTAAACTTGTAGTCTACTTCTAGTTACAACACTTGCGCCCAAGATCCATCCTGTCACCTGAAATACATGTAATTTTGGAAAACATCAACATAAAGTTGAGCGAGTTCATGCGTTTTGCGTACCGAGTATGAAAACATGGTATGTATCTTGTATAAATAAAGTATTCTTGCAAAAATCAAGTTTTCTTGTGTACACCACGTACTAATTGAATGTTTGTACAAAGACATTTCGGCATGTGAGGACATATGGAGCATTAGTGTTGGCTCTTTTAAGGCATGTGAGGACTTATGGAGCATTAGTGTTGGCTCCTTTAACTATGTCGATTACCCTCGACTGTGTCGATTAACCTCGACTGTGTCAATTTCCCTTGACTGTGTCGATTACCCTCGACTGTGTCGATTTACCTCGACTGTGTCGATTTACCTCGACTGGGACACCGAAGCACTCAAGAGGTCACATAAGGACCATGAGTGGGGCTCGGCCGTACCCGTTAGATCTAACCCTCGTCCCTAATTACTGAATGTTTTTAATGGCTTGGTACTAGTTTTCACCAAGACTTTATGGCATTTTTAGTATTAAGTCTATGCTCACATGATCTAGTAATTTCTAGGCATTTCTTAAAGCACATCATACTTGGTTCTCGTTCTCACCAAGTGTGCTTCTCGTATTCTTGTATTCTCGATTCGTATTGCACTCGGTACTCGTTCTCACCAAGAGTGCTTCTTGTATTTTTACTACTTGAAAAAAAATTATAATATTTGTAACATGTATTTCACCCCCGAGAGTTATAAAACCAAAAACAGTTAAAGAAAAGGAGGAGCATGAACTCACAACTTTGCGTTCCTGCGTCGTAAACTTCACCGGAGTTGCTTATCTAGCGTCGTGACCTAAACGCGTTTTATTAACGTTAGTCACTAGACTTGTATCGCACAAGTGCAAGTCACTATCTTTTGTATTTGTGTTCTTGTGTTAAAAATATTTATATTTTTAACTATTTGTCTTATATCATTTTCTCAAAAATAAATATACGTATCTTGTATTTTGCACCCGAATTATGTATTTTGTCCAAGTAATATATTTTCATAAATATATCCTCTTGTGTGTGTCTAAGCATGTTGTATGTGTATTTTCATGTTTATACTCCTCATGAGTATTTAGTGTATCTTTACGTCTCAATACGCTAGCACGTATAACACATACTATATACACTTAGCAAAAAAGTTGGTGATAAAATAATATATATTTTTCTCTCAAAAATATACATATTTATATCCACTTTTATTTTTGAAGAAATCCTCATTTCTTATCACCAAAAATTAGGGAAACCTTGGTAATACCTTTAAATACATTTTTAGGGAATAAGTTCTTCAAAAACTTATATTTTTCTAAGTGTCAAAATTTATAAAAATTTTGACAGAGTTTCCCCTAAAAATGGAGGTTTCCCATGTTTTCAAAACATGTGTTTATTTTCTTTTAAATCGTCAACAATTATCAACAACAATTATCAACAATAATCATCAACAACAATTATCAACAATAATCATCAACAACAATTATCAACAATAATCATCAACAACAATCACTAATTTTCCCCATTTCATGAACTTGCATATTTACAAAAATGTGTAGTAATTTACTAGCACATTTAGTAAGTCTTGTTATCTTTAAAAATAAGTTTAATTTCTTAAAAAAAAAAAACTTTATTTTTAAAGAATATGAAGTTCCACAACTTCTAGTCGGTTTTTACGAAAATTATTTCTTTGTTAAAAATTTTGTTACACTAGTGTTCGCACACTTGTTTGATCACAAAAAATCACTTTTGTTTGTGTAAGATCCGGATTAGAACATGTGATTTCTTTTGACGCTTGGTCTTTTGAAAATACCACTTGTGGACACATAGATCGGCTAGTTTTAGACACTATTTCATAAGTAAAAATACTTTTACACAAGTTCATGTTTCTTGTGTGGTAGAGTTTCACCTTTTAACCCTTGCACCATTTCAAACAAGCTTATGTCAAGATCCATGATCTTAACCAAACAGGGTTAAATGATGATCCGAGCTACCACAACGTAGATCGGGCCTAAATAATCACAAATTTCAATTACTACAACATTTACACAACTAGTGAGCTTTTAACCATCATTTTTCATGTTTTTAGTAGACTTTAATGCACCATTTTGTAAGATTTCGAGTTTTAATCATTACACATCACATTAACCACTTCAAAATAGCTCAAGAATGTGTTTTAAGCAACATACCACTAGCTCGAGGCTAGGGAAGTATCTAGACGCGAATGTGGTGGATAAAAGCTAGAGAAAGAGGTCCTTCGAGCTCCGAGTGCACCAAGCCTTCTTATGCGTGACACTTGACACTTGTATGATGTTGGAATGTGAAGAACAAAATCGAAAAATATGATGGATGATCAAGGGGTGTTCGGCCGAAAGTTTTTGAGGGAGAGGAGAGAGTAGTTTTGTGGTGTTGGGTGGTGAATTGTCTAGTGTGCCATCTCAAGGTATTTATAGACATTCCATATGGCATATTCCTAGCATATTCCTGGCATATTCCTGGCATATTCCTGGAATATTCCTGGCATATTCCTGGCATATTCCTGGCATATTCCTGGAATATTCCTAGCATATTCCTAGCATATTCTTTGGAATATTCCTAGCATATTCCTAGCATATTCCTGGAATATTCTTAGCATATTCCTAGCATATTCTTGGAATATTCCTAGCATATTCTTGGAATATTCCTAGCATATTCCTAGCATATTCCTGGAATATTCTTAGCATATTCCTAGCATATTCCTGGAATATTCCTAGGTTTTCTGCGTTGTCTGCGTTTTGCAGTGTAAGCACC
The DNA here is from genome assembly GCF_002127325.2 of Helianthus annuus. Taxonomy (NCBI): domain Eukaryota; kingdom Viridiplantae; phylum Streptophyta; class Magnoliopsida; order Asterales; family Asteraceae; genus Helianthus; species Helianthus annuus. The sequence goes on along the minus strand of NC_035449.2, from coordinate 152,022,413 downwards.
GTGTCGCGTAGGAACACACGGTACGTGCTTAAACTTGAAAAATAACGTTTTTAAGCGTTTTAATTTATTTTTCAACACGAACCTGATTAAAATACAATTTTAATCATAACAGAATATTTGTGGGATTAAATATTATCCGGGCGGCCATCAACGTTCGTTTCGCAGTTTTGTCGCAATTAGTTCTGCTCTTAAAGTGTGTTTCGGGTGCTTTTTAGTGCTTATTTTTGCTTTCATATAGCATATATATTAAACCCTTGGATGTACTCTTGGGTTTTAATGTATTCTTGTTATTGGACCTACACCTAGGCTCCAATTTTATTGTCTGACTGCTTTCTGCAGTTCCGTTGACACAGTGTGTCTTACCTGTGAGTTTACTAATATTTTTGACGCAACGCTCTCGTTTTTGCATAAAGCAATATTTTGTAGTATAAAACGTACATGAATTCACTTGTATGGAATTCAGAAACTTATTTCTCTTGTAAACTAGATCATGTATGTTCATTAAGGCACAGATCACTGTTCATTTAGTGTACGGAATGTACGGAAAAGTGACGGTTGTCACAGTCTCCCCCCGTTAAAAGAATTTCGTCCCGAAATTCAAGCGATGCCATCGGTCGCAGGGGAGTTGTGAAACCAATATGGTCACTTATATTTGAAACACGTCTTTGTGTTCTCATGTCATGTATTTTATCATGCTCAAGTAAATCAATCATGTCTTTTCTGCATTTTGTGGACTCTTGGTCCGAAACCTCAACAGGTTGTATAGTATATCATTGACGTGAATCTTATTTGTGGGAACTATGACTGTTCCTTGCGTCAGACTCCTCTAAAGACTAGACACATGAATGTGTCGCGATCACTACTGATCTTTTTCTGGAAGCTTCATCTTGTGAACAATGGTTCTGATCCCTACACCGGGGATTCAATCTTTTCGTTTTCCAATTCACACTACGCCCTTTCTAGGCGCGGCTCTCAATTTAGTCGTGCTTCTTGTCTCAAATTCTTACGATTTCTGCCTCTCATCGGCGTAATCTTTCTGTGTTCTGCGGGCTGTCTTGATATAATCGCATATATGAACGACCTTGCCTCTAGATTTTTCCTGGACCATCTCGGCCAGTTGATCCATTATTCCCGGTCTCCGTTCAACACAACGGGAATTGACTCATTACGTTCCATCTAAAGCTTTACACAAAGCGGTTTAGACGGCGGCGTGATAAATACTGTTGTAGGAAGACTCTACTAAGGGTAAGTGAGTGTTCCAACTTTTTATCAAAGTTTATCACACAAGCACGCATCTTGTTCATACAGTCTGCATCGTTCAACAGCTCAGTTCATATTCGAGTTCTTACGATCATCGGTGTGCTGCAATCCCTTGCGATCAGTAAAGATCGTGCAACGTTTTCTTTCAGGTAATAACGCCCAGTTTGCTGCGCGCAATGACTGTACCTATCTCAAGGGTTCTTCTCATGATTCCTTAATCAATGTGCCACGTATGTAATGTCGTGGTCTTGTTGCATCGGCGTACAATCGAGACTTTGTCGAGAGGCGTCACATAATTGCAACTCTAGCTCCTTAGCTCTTGGTTGCAGGGTTGGCATGAATCTCGTTCTTATCCATCATGGATCTGAAAGTTCTCACTTCGCGAATTCGAAATCCGCTTTTCGTCATCATAGCGCTTAACTGTTCTTTCTCTAAGAGTTGCAAGGTAAATTGCAGTTGTTGCTCACGACCTTCCTTGGTCATTGGCCATATGAGAATGTAGTCAATAAGTATATGGCTTATCTAGGTTATGGCTTACACGTTCGATTTCATGAGGTCCATGAATATTTGTCGATGCATGTGTTAGGCCAAATGGTACGACAAGGAACTCGTAACTTCCAAAGCGAGTCCTAAAGGTCGTTTCAGGGACACTTCCTTCTGGTATACACAGTTATGGACATCCTGTCCTCAAGTTGATCCTTGGGTGGCAACTAGGATCTTATGATTTTGTCTGTTTATGTTGCCAGTCGTTGGCAAAGGATTCTGATTCTCAATTCTCAGGAATTTACGCAAAATGGAACTGCCAACTTTCTCCTCATATCCCTAACTAAAGGCGTCATGTCCTTAACTTCCTCTGTCTGGTAGCTCTTGCAGTTACGTCCGGAGCTCATGCTTTACGGACGAAGTTAGTCGGTAAGACATTATTCGACACTGGTGCTGCTCTTGGCACGTGGTTTATCCTAAACTTCTCTTGACGCTGCGAAGGGGCATTTCTGGCAAGTCTTTTGAAAAGGCTACTAGAACTTCTTCCATCGCGGGGATGTTTCCAGGTTCTGCAGTCTACTCAGAGGCATTTCTATGCCTCTTCGACCAATGAAGGATGTCGTAGATCTGCCGCCTTATGGGGTCTAGCATCCTTGCGCCTATTACAGTAAAGTTGGGTTTCATCATTCGCACGAGGGATGCGTCTGATTTTCTCGTATTGACGACTTCAGCTGCATACTTGGATTTCCGATCCATGCTGATTATTATGACCTCACGAGTCAATGGTAACAGAAGGTTACGGCCCTCTGAGTGCCTAATCACGATCCTTAATCGCTTCGACTGTTTAAGCTATCCTTCTATATGCCCATTTCTAAAGAATACGGGACGTCTATC